>NC_045138.2:4908289-5250770 GCF_008831285.2 Nymphaea colorata | reverse complement strand
TTGAGTCAATTTTTGGAATTAACACATGTGTATATATATATGTATACCTGCAGAAACATTATAGCCATGTTGCCTCAGAATTCTGAACCGAAGTGAAGAGGAGTAGAGGTCCTCAAATCCTCTAGTGCTCGTGGATATGGCATCTAGCGATCGCCTGATCTCACTCTCAAAGTGATACGCTACACCTAAACGTTCAAGTGAATGATGAGCTCCAACTGAGCCACTTGCTCAGTTGTAGATGTTATAAGTTGTCGGACTTCTCTTCTCAATTCTTCGACTCTGGTCCTTTGTGTTTCGATCTGCTTTGATTTTCATGTCTTTCAATTATGATCACATCATCACACCCAAATAAACAAAATAATAGTCAGATCAGAGGTATGGAAAATTACTGATGTTGCGCTGGTAATGGACTGGATGAAGTCATAGTTCCATGTACTTGGCTGGTATCTGGAAGGCCTCCTTTGAGCAGCAGACCTACCGCAGCCCTCAGCCCTTGGCTCACATCTCACCAGGGTGGTGCTCCATGGCTTGAACCCAGCCTTGCTATTAGAAGCAAGCTTGGGGGAAGTAACAAAAAGAGTGGAAAGGGAGGCAAGATGAGCAGCCATTAGAACAGTGTGTGTTTGTTGTTGAATGCTGAATGCTTTCACTGCCTCTCGGATGACTTAGCTCAGGATTGGTTTGCTAATTTATATAGAGCTGCATCCGAGTGTGGATTGCGTGTCTATAATGGTTTGAGAATTTTAATTAGGTTCAATCTATTAAAATATGGTGTTTGCATAACCTATAAATGTTTAATGCTTTTTTCTTTGTATATAAATAGAAAGCATTAAACTATGACACTTGGCCAAGCCATAATTATTTGGCACTTTTATTTTATAGATAGAATGCATTCTTTCTTCAAGTTTTTGATATGCATTATAATCCGACACTTATTTGTTAATGCTCACCACTAAAAACCATTTTTATGAAAGACCATGTTTATTTTTTACAAGTATTTGAGTAATTGCACCCCTTCACCTTTAAGTGGTGCTACTTGCCGTTTCAACAATATTATGAACATGGTTTGCTAGCTTATAAAGAGCTGCATCCAAGTGTATATTGCGTGTCTATAATGGTTAAAGAATTTTAATAAGTTTCAATCTCTTAAAAATATGCTATTTGCGTAAGCTATAAATGTTTGATACTTTTTTCTTTCTATATAAATGGAATGCATTAAACTATGACACTTGCCTAAGCCATAGTTATTTGGTACTTTTATTTTATTTGTGTATAGATAGAATGCATTCTTTCTTCACGTTTTTGACGGCATTATATCCGACACTTATTTGTTAATGCTCACCACTAAAAACCATTTTTATGAAAGACCATGTTTATTTTTTACACGTTTTTGAGTAATTGCACCCCTTCACCTTTAAGTGGTGCAACATGTCCTTTCAACATTATTATGAACATGGTTTGCTACCTTATAGAGAGCCGTAATCGAGTGCACATTGCGTGTCAATAATGGTTAGAGAATTTGAATGACGAGTGACATCTTACATTATGTTGCTTACATAAGCTATAGTCGTTTGACACACTTTCTTTGAGCAAAAATAAAATGCACTAAAAGATGGTGTTTGTGTAAGTTATAATTCTTTGTATAAATGTGGAATGTATTCATTGCTTCAATGAAAATTTTAATGGGTTGGTGTCGCAGCTGGCCCACACCAGCCACCATGTGTTTCTGCCAATGTTCTGAGCAAAGCATGTAAGGGAGAAGAGGAAAAAGAATAGAACGATGAAACATGTGGCAGACCCAACTATCTTTAAGGCCTCTTTCACAAAAAGAAACCACTAACCTCACTACTGGTCATATGCCAAGGAGAAAGAAAGGAAGGAAGGACAAAGCTACCCACCCCTTCAACCACAATTAGGGATGTCAATGGATCATAGTCAAATTGGATTTACCTTTAGCCATATCTAATCCAAATCTAGAATCCTATTTCAGAAATTCTATTTGATTTGAATATAATTTTCATATTCATATCTGAATACGAATTTTGAACTGAAATTGACCCATTTTGAACTGAATAGGATATTTGCATAATAACAAATCTGATTCAATCCATATGCAAATCCAACCGGATGTTCATGTATATCTGAAAATCTGATTGGAAGCCAATTATTAAAGCTGAATTCAATCCTACTTCTTAATAGGATATTTTTTTCTTTTTCATATCCAATTTCTTCGAAACAGATCGATTAGATTTTCTATCCAAAGCTGATATATAGGCATCCCTATGCGCAACTATGGGTGCCAGTGGTTTGGATTTAGGGAGGACTTGGGATTCAGATGTGGGCTCTACTTTTCAAAACTGAATTTGGATCGAAGAAGCATATGATCCCAAATATATTGGGTTGCATCTCCGTAACACTAAGTGGACTCGGGCCTGAATATGGCATAAAACATAAAGGAACACAAATTTGATTAGTAATGGCACAATGCTTTTTTACTAGCTACAGTTCAAAATCAGGTCCATAATCAGATGTGCCCAACCTAGAAAATGGTGGAGGCAATTTTTTTAATAAATTTTAATTATAAAAATATGCTAAATTTTTCTTCTTCTTCTTTTTTCATAAAGAAAGTGATGTTCTCGTCACTTTGTCTTTTTTACTGGTGGAATCAAATTTAAATTTAGCTAATCTGGTTTTGTTGAAAAATTAGAAATACTCTAGCTATAAGCCACATATTAGACAAATAAGAGACCATAAGGACTCACTCTCAACAGTTTGACTTACGTTCTCATTCTGAGACATTCTATAATACCCATCATGTATATTATATTCTCACCATAGCGATAATTTCTCTTATAACACTATGTCATATTTGTTAAATTATTGGTATTTGATTTTTTTAATGTTTTAAAGCAAGAAAACTGATTAATGCTGAGACACCATTAAAATTTTAAAACAAATAATTTCTTAAAAAAAAAAGAATGACTGTCTTGAAAAAAAAAAAGAGGGGCCACTATCGATAGACTTTAGGGAGTCAAAATCAGAAATTTTACACACTTATCAAGAAAGCATCCAAAGTGAAGCTTTTCTCTCTTCTTTTGCTCTAACTTCTACGAAATGAAATAAAAAAAAAGCCCACTTGAAATGAAATAGGTCAAAAGACTAATAACAAAACCTAACCATGAGTACGTAATTGGTCTGAGCCAACTTTGCGTGGCTAGTGCCACTTGATCATGCCCTGTTGCTATGGTTAGAGAGACCTTTCACATTCCATTCTGAGCTCTTGGTTCTGTCAAACAGAGTTTGTTGAAATAAAACAGCTCAACTGGATTAATATCAGTCCTGGACATCATCAGCTTTGTCTCTTCATAACAGGGATGTTCAGCCTTACGTTTGGCAAGGTCGATGGCATTCCCTCGCGGCACGAACAAGTTGTACTTCTAGTCAATGGTCAGATCATGAAACTTGGATGGGATAAATAAAATTTTGGATTTGGAAAAGAAAAATCATGCATCCAAACTTTTACATAATACAATGAGAAATCCGACAAATGTGAGAAAGAGGAAGTGTAGGTGATGTAGAAGTTTGTGGATTGGGAATTTTTCCGGATTTATTTAACACCAATCATAGACCATGCCTGTAGCGCACTACCTTCATTTTCCTTCTCTTTCCATTATCGTAGAGTGAACAACAAGCCGATTTATTTCCATTTTCAAACATTTCTCTCACTTCTTTCTTTTTTCTCGATGCCAACCTTGTTCACAACTCACTTTTCCATTTTCCCCATATTATTATGAATGAAAAAGAAAGTGATTTGTGGAAAATATTATCTTGGTAGAAACCATGTTTCCAAATCAAAAGAAAACTAAAGTTTGATATGCATGATAAGCAGCTTTGTTTGTTTGAAAAATTTAATAATGTAGATTGCATTTTCATGGTTGGGATTTGGCAATCGTGGACATGTCAATGGCCTAAAATTAAATCTATTTAAATTTGTACAGTTAAAATTTTTTAATGTTTTTGCCATTGATCCACTTCTTTCTTTTCAATTATACAAATAGGTGAGCAAAGCCCGTGTAAAAATTAGTGATTGATAACAAGACAGCCGAGAGTTTTTTTAACTAAGCTTTTTTCTATAAATTGTTGACTGTTCATCACAATTTAATCAAGATTAGTGAATATTTGCGCCGTCGTCTTAAATTCCAAAATCTGGATGTATGAACACAAGTATGGCCCATTACTAGGAAGCCAATCCTGCTGATACATCAATGTACCAGCGACACTCATGATAGTAAGTTTCATTTACCAAATAATCTTATTGTAAGGATGTAGGCTGGGGCAGAAGGAGGGGGAACTGGCAGGAGCCATGGCCCCTCCCCCTCATGTTTTGGGGAAAAAAAAATTGATACCTACATTTTAATAAATTTTTAAATTGGCCGATTTAAAATTTTTGAAAAATATTGTTTAGCCATTGTATAGTTTTTGCAAATACTGTTCAGCCCATCCTACAAAAAATTGCTGGCTTCACCCCCGGATCTCATGGTCTACTGTTTTTTTTTCATATCCATTTCATCTCAAGTTAATGAAATTATGAGTACCTCATGTCAGAACGTCATCACAATCAATAGGAGAAGAAGAGCTAATAAGAAACTAGACTGACATAGAAAATATATCTCTAGCAGGAAATTCTTGCTTGTGGGTAAGAACTGCCTCCACTGTAGCTTGCATGTGACTGTGTAATTTCATAAGATCATCTTGCTTGAGTAGTTGTTCTAGAATCCCCTATCCCCAATACTCATACCAAATTTTCACCTTCTTACTGTTACCCAAACACCGCTATTAACTCCATTACCATATTATTAAGGCTCGATCATGTTTTGCTTAGGTTTCCTAAAGCAGTGGTTGTGGGTATCCAAGAATGTTTTGGATGCATAGTGAATATGAAAGTTAAATGAAAAGAGAAAGAATTCTCTATGCATGAAAGAAAATTAGATAAGTCATTCATACCACAACATGCGTATTAAAAAAAAAAGGTTTTCAAAAATGAGTTGTATGCCATCCAAGTGTAGTCCGAATGATAAGGATCATGGGTATTGCACCTTAATATTGGCCTGGGTGAAGTCAAATGATTTTGGGGAATGCAAAATGGGAGCTTTTTTGTTTAATATATAAATATATATATATATATATAGAGAGAGAGAGAGAGAGAAATTAGAAGAGAGAGTAAAAGGGAGAGAAGTCTAAAAGGAGGGGAGTAAAGGTGGGTGGGGGAGGAGACAAGAACCAGTCCAGTTGACCTCATAATGGCACCACTAATCTTAAAATCGACATTGTTTTTCAATACCATTAGGATAACACCCTCCAAGAATCAAACTGAAGACATGGCTGTAACACGCTGCCTAACTCAACCATTGTCCTACCCATTATTTGTTTAAAGGGGGTGGAGAGAGAGAAAAAGAGAGGGGGGTTTAAAAAAGAAAAAAGAGAGATTAAAAGAGAGGTAAAAGAGAGAGAGAGAGAGAAAGAAAGATTTTTAAAAAGGGAGAGAGAGAATTGAAGACATAAAGAAAAAAGAAAAATTTTAGAGAGAGAGATCTAAAAAGAAAGAGAAATCATAGAGAGAGAGAGATAGAGAAAAATAGGAGAGAGAAATAGAGAAATCCAAGAGAGAAATATTAAAAAAGAAAAAAGAAAAAAGTGAGATTAAAAGAGAGGTAAAATAAAGAGAGAAAAAGAAAGAGATTTTAAAAAAGGGAGAGAGAGAACTGAAGAGAGAGTGAGAGAGAGAAAAAAGAGAAATTTTAGAGAGACAGATCTAAAAAGAGAGAGAAATCAGAGAGAGAGAGAGAAAGAAAAATTGGAGAGAGAAATAGAGATATTAAAAGAGAGATTTTGCGTTTTTAAATTCTCTTTCCTGGATGGAAACTAGGATTAATGAGTTTGGAGAATGATTTAAATATTATAACAACATCATTACATTTGTTGTAGGTCAGAGAGAAACTTAAGCTGATAAAGAAAGAGTCTAAGCAAAGTCTCCAATGCCTTTAATTTCAAAAGTTTGAAATGCTTTTGAAACTATCAAAAAAATCTTTGTTTGCATGTATAAATAGTAAAGAAGACATCCTATCTAATCTTGGCAATTATGAGAAGACGCCCCTCCCATCATTAGGTATAAGATGAAGCCTAGATAATGAGGAAGAATCGTCTACTTTAGAAGAAGTAGATGAAGGAAGCTCCTCCCCTAATCCTCTTGTACTCAAATCCCGTCGAAGGAGCATTTCTGAAGGAAAATCACTCTTTTGGGATTGCTAATATAATGACAAATAAATGCTTTATCAAGAGAAGAAGGATTCAAAGGTCGCTAAAGTAGTGGTCTAAAACTAATAGCGAGGTATGTATTAATCTTGAACCTGACTAGATAAAAAGTACCGATCTTGAACCTGACTAGATAAAAGGTACCGATCTTGAATCTGACTTCCTCCCTTGATAATGGATTTATGGATTTTTGATGAACGACAAAGCTATGTGATAGCTTCAATAGGATTTTTGGCAGAGCATTCTTGATGTGGTTCAGTACCAAAGACTCTAAACAATTTGTTAATGAGAAAAAGAAAAAAAATAAATTGCAGTAACACGTGAATGTTAAAGGATTGGCTTCAAATAAAATCTCATGTTACCATATCAAATTTATCGGATATTCATAATTCGATTTTGAATTTGGATTTAAATACTAAGGAAGAAAAATCCATGGTGTATCCACATTCAAATTTGATTTAAATTCACAATTCAAATTTGATTTTAGATTTAGATCCACACCTGAATCCAACTTTTAACTACAAGAAGCAAAACCACATTATGATATGTTAAGAATGTACAGATATTCAAAACGTATAAATTGGGTGTATGATAATTCATTTAAAATTGAATTCGAAAGAAACCTGAATCAGAATATGATGGGATATTTAGTTAAAACTGAACCCGTATTCGAATCCAATCAAAAGTCATTTCCTAAGTATAAATCCCATTCAGTTTTTTTAATTAAAGTGTTGTTTTTTTCTTTTTTCATATCAACTAACTTTTTCAGAGTAATGAATGTGCATTCAAATTCATTACTTCAAAATAGATGTGAATACATACATGAAGTTGCTTCTAGAGAATTCTTACTACAACAAATATTCGACGTCCAAATAACTGAATCATCCAACCACCACCTTTGACATTTCATAATGAAAAAATGAATGCAAAAGATCAAAACTGAAGTGGCTGCACTTGGCAATGGTAAAGAAACAAAACTAAAATGCTCCAGCTTCTGACACATCCAGTGCATTGGGCAATCACCTCCCCTACCTAAAAAAAAAGGAAAAAAGGAACAAGAATAGAAAGTTGGGTTGGGGGGAGGAGGAGGAGGAGTCATTGCCACCCTTGACGGAGTCGAGCATATGCATGGGCTGGTATGATCAGACCCAGCCCGGTAACTTTGCGGGCCAGGTATCGGACATTACATGCAGCAAGTCGCTGGCCTGGTAAGCCCAACAATTTTTTTATTTTAAATTTTTAAATACATTTTGAAGTCTGTTTAATTTGTAAGGGTTTCAAACTTTCAAAAATTGAAAGTTCGATTTAGTATTCGTTTTCTTCCTTCGCCGTTGGGGTCTCACCAGGCTGCATCGCCGTCATCGGACCTCCAGGCTTGCGCGGCCGTGCCTTCCATGCCATCACCAATTTGTTGCCTCTTGTTCCAAATCCAAACCATTTGTCGCCGCCCAACTACTGCTCAGCTTGAGGACTCATCAATTCCATTATCACGAGTCTACCGTGTCTCTCTCTCTCTCTCCCTCTCTCTCTCTCTCTGTGGATGGTTGTTCTACATTGGAAAGAATCTGATGTGAATGACTGTTCTCCGTTGGGCTGAATCAGGTGACATTCGTAAGATGGGGAAGGCGGGATGGTGGTTGAAGAGCATGTTGGGTTTGGCCGGTCCAATCGGAGTGTGAAGTGGTGGAGGAAAGAAGCAGGAGGAAGTGGCAGTCTGGCAGAAGCGATGCCACGGAGGCTGCAAAAATGGGCCAGGCCTCATGCATTCTTTTCATCACCCGGTACCGGGTGCGGCTTGACCTGTTAATAGTGGTCCGGGTAGCAGGCTAGCAGGGTCCAAGCCCGTGTAGTTAAAATATCTTTTAATATAAATTTAAGACGTTTGGCTTTATCCCTTAGCCAAGTGGTAATGTGTATGTGTGTGTGTTTGTTAATGACATTAGATGGGGTACAAAGGCTTCAGACTTACAATCTCAACTAGTAACAACTAAAATACTCTTAAGATAATATCTAAAAGGTTAGATTGTTATTCAAAAAAATAGTTTTGAACATTGCGTTTAGATGTATATAATTGTCCACTTGGTTCAACCATCATCTTCTGGTCTCCTCTATCTCTCTCTCTCTCTCATATTACTTTATGTGAATCTTACCATTATGACAAAGGTTAAGATATGGCTGTTTGACTCAATATGTATTTTTGCAACGAGTCCAATATGAACTTTATGCTAAATAAATTTGGATTGCAGATCATATATGTAAAGTATTTTTACATAATAAAATCAATGAAATAAAAGATTAACAAGAAATCTGACAAGTCCGAAAGGGGGAACTCTAGGGGATGTAGAAGGCTTGGCTTTGGGGATTTTCTTCCAGAATTATTTACGAGCAAGTAAATTAAGAAATTGAATTTCTTCTTTAACACAACCTATAAAAAATGTGCCGATGAGTATTTTTCTCATGTATTCTCGTATTATAACAGATCACACCACGATTGATGGGAATTAAAGTTAATGTGAATGAAGAAAATATAATGAAATGGAGAGAGAAAAGAAGCAGCAATATGAACGTAGCTATTCTGGAAGAGAAGAAGAATACAGTGTAAGGAATTGACAAAACAGCGTGAAAGGACTGAAGCCAATGAGTTACAACTGACAGAATTGAAGGCGGAATTTCTTGAGCAGTCAAGGGCCGAATTTCTTCCATAAGTTGATTACTTCAGTGCTCTACCACTCGCAAGAGGATAATGTGGTGGTGGTGGTGATCAAACGGACCCACCTGCTCAATTTGAATTTTAATAGGAGAAGACCAATGGGAGGTGGAAATCTATAAGTCAACGAAAAATTTTCGGCAGCCTGGTCTTTATGTGCAGTTTTTTGCCTATTTTGTTCGCAGCCTTCTGACAATTACTTCTCTTCCTCTGCCCTTCAATCTACCGAGAAACTGGGAGTGGGGTTGCAGGAGATGGGGGCAGTAATAGACGCTCTTGTGCAAATATCCATTTCTACTGCAACCAATTTGTTGAAAGAGATGAAAGACTACTTATTGAATGCCAAAGACGATCTGAAGAAGCTCCAAAGGATCCTGAATATCTTCCTAAAGGCCATCAAAGATGCTGATCAAGTCCTTTTTCAGCAAGGAGTGCGATAGAGAACTAGAGTTTGAGCACAAGGATGTTCTTTATGATGCCGAGGACATCATCAAAGGATATCAAAGCAAAATTGAGGCCAGCAAGAGGGATCAGCTACGGAAGCGGTCTTTGACCACAGCGCCCTCTTCCTATTATGAAGATGTTTCTTTTCGTTACCAACTAGTTAACAAAATGAAGAAAATCAATGAAATGCTTGATAAAATAAAGAAAGATTGGGACATGGTGGATAGTTTCAAAACAACACCACAAGGGGGTGGTAAGGACCCTGTTCATGGTAAACATGACAACCCCAAAGAGGCAACCCATCACATAGGTGTACAACTGCCCATAGGCAGGGAAAATGATAAAAAGGTGTTAGTAGAAATGCTCTCATCGAATGACTTTTGTAGTAAGACTGAGAAGGGTGGTGCTTCTATTATCTCCATTGTTGGAAAGGGAGGGATCGGTAAAACGACTCTTGCTAACATGGTATTAATGAAGTTGAACAATAGTTTGGGAACGCAGGTGGTGGGTTTGTGTTTCGGAAAGTTCAAACCATAAGGATTTGGTGTGGCTGATACTAAGGGATGTGTGCAAGAGTTTTGGAGGAAACACTGATTGTTCCTTGACTGACTTATGCACACAATTACAGAACGAGCTCTCAAAGGAAAAAATTTTGTTGGTCCTAGATGATGTATGGGAACTAAAATGGTGGGAGGAATAGATAGGGTGTACGTTGATGGCGGGTGCAATGGGAGCAAAATTTTGATTACCAGTAGAAAGAAATATGTGTCGGAGGGGATGGGTGATTTTTATATGCATGAATTACAAGAATTTATTTTCCACCAAAGTTGGGACTTGTTTCTGAAGGAGGTTTTAAGAGAAGGGTAAACAGACGAAGATTGGGTGATGCATAAGATCAAATTTGTTGGAGAGGGATTAGTAAAGAAGTGTGGTGCGTTGCCACTTCTGATTAAGATGGTGGGGTCCATGATGCACACCAAGAAAATGAGTAGGGATTCATTGAGTAAGGCAAAGATGTTGAAGCGACAGCAAACCAATACATTGAAGATTTGATAAGGCGGTGTTTGATTGAAGAAATTGATTTGATGAGCATCAAATTGCATCACATTTTGCATGACCTTGTCTTATATATAGGTGGAAGGGAATATGTCCATGCCTCTACTACTCAGCACACCCACCATCTGTCATTACTTGGTGTACACAATGCAGAGGCACACAAGCATAATACCTTGGAAACAGCAAATAAGGTGTCCACATTGTTTGCTGATTCCAATCATTACTTGCAGGTTTATATTGAACACTTGACCAATTTCAAGTGGTTGAGGGTGTTGTCATTGAGGGGGTGCGAAATGGATGAGCTGCCAAAGTCCATTGAATACCTTTCACTTGTAAAATATCTCAATCTAAGCAATTCTAAAGTGAGACGGTTGCCCAGTTCAATCTGCAGACTCTGTAACTTGCAAACATTGGTTTCAAATTATAGTAAAATTGAAGAGTTGCCCAAGGAAATGGACGAACTCTGCAACTTGAGGTATCTTGGGATGAAATGGATGTGGGAATTGAAATTTATAGTGGAAGGCCTGGGGAAGCTTACCAATTTACGGATGACAAAGGGGACACAAGGGTTAGGGGTGACAAGAAAGGCAATTGGTTGTGCAAGAAATGTGCAATTGCTTAAGGAGAAGCATGGCATAATTAGTTTGGAATTCTACTTTCGAATTACTGGAGGTGTTTCTGAACAGAGTAATGACGAACAGTGTGGTGCTTCTGAACGGAGTGGTGCGCTGGAGGCATTGGAACCTCTACTTGGGCTGGAGTGCTTGGAGATAGGTAATTATAAAGGAAAGATGCCATCTTGGCATTTGAATACTGAGCATACCAAGCTACATTCACTAAAGCTAGAAAGATGCCATTTATGAGAAAAACATACAAGCATTACCTCGTTGAAAGTACTAAATGTCATCAATTGCCCAGCACTATTTGAAATAGCTAGCATGCCTGCCTTGGAGTCATTGAAGGTGGAGGAATGCTGCAGCCTAGAGCAAATACCTCATCACATGCCTGCTCTCAAGTCGTTGAAGGTGTACGGACCTAATGGCTTGAAGGCTCTTGTTAACGTTCCTTTACTTGAGGAGTTGATGGCGGAAGGATTGCTCAACTGGGAAGGGTGGCCAGCAGACGGAATAGGGGAAACAACATTGACTTCAATGCCAAGGTTAAGAGAGGCGAAGTTTATGAATGTCCAAAGATGCAGACAGAAGGCTTGCTTGATGCTCTATTGGAGCTGGTGGGGGATGACGGTCAAGTGACTCAGCTCCAAAGTCTGTCAGTGAGTTGCTGCCTAAGTGCAAGCCTTAGGAGGTATCAACATTTCTACCCTCCTTCAAGTCTCTGTCTTTGAGCGACACGAATGTTGATGAGGTCTAATTGGAAAGGGTGCCTCAGTGGGTGTGGGGTCTCTCCCAACTGGAAACATTGTACCTAAACTATTTCTATGAGGACATCAGCTTGGGAGGCCACTGGCAATGCCTCCCAAAACTGAGATACCTAGAGCTTCAATACTTCCCCAAGCTGAAGTCTCTGGAGGACATTACTACCCACCAAAATGAAAATGATGCAGTAGCAACAACATGTCCCACGGATGCAAACGAACAGATTGCCGGCCTCTCGAAGCTTGAAAAGTTGGTAATTTACTTTTGTCCAGCACTCCATCTGCCGCAGGAACTCAGAGACCATCTTGGGGAGAGGTTATCCATCCTAGGCTAAAGTGGTTGAGGTGCTGTTATATCATGTTATGGAACCTTTTCTGTTTCGTAGGCTGAAGCCTTCAGTATTTACACATTAATTAACTTGATCAACAACATTTTATTAAATCATCCTATACTTTGTTTAATTTATTTATTTGTTTAAGAGAGAGAAAATAGTTTCGTTATATATAATATTTTTGAACATGTCCTTGTCCAAATGAGTTTGTGTTCGAAAAGTTTCCAATGTATTCTTGTGAGTTGCTGAAATTCTTTGTATAGGAAAAAAGGAAATGTATGTCCTCAGGAACGAATTTTAAAATTGGGGTAAAACGAAAAGGAAAAAAGGCCAAGAAGTGTTTGTTTATAAAAGTACTTATAGACATTGATAGAAATTATAGAAAGGCCGAACGTATTTAAGGTGACCGCATTTAGAAGCTACAAGTGGTTATCATTTTAATTCAGAGCGGAAGGGATGTAAGATTATTTGCCTTGGCTATACTGTACTAGTGGCACAAGCAACGTATCTTTATTTTTTTCTCATTAGCTCAAAGCACCCTATTCTTTAAGGACAACGAATTTCTTCAAGAATAAATAAGGGTATTTCTTTTTTGAGGATGAATAATCTCTATTTAGAGCTAAGGTTGTCGATGGATCCAATATCCGACTGCATTAGACATGGAAACAAAAAAAAAAAATTGACATCCGATTAAGAAATTGGATGTATTTGGATTTTAAAAATGTCACTAGATCAGATTTGGATGTGAATTTATATGTAAATGTAACAAATTTGAAAAACTTTAAAAATTTGTATGTAAATGTATAAAATTCAAGTTTAATATATATATATATATATATATATATATATATATATATATTACATATATATAATTTGAAAATTTTTTATTTCAGCCCCTCTTAAAATTTTGAAACAATATTTGGTCCTTGCGACAAAAAAAATTCTGCTTTCACATACGAAAATATGGTCTGGATTTCATTGTATAATTAAAGGTTGGATTCCGACTTCAATCATGTTAATGTAAAAGCTAGATATCCGATTAGATCTAGACTGTAAATTTAAAATTTGCATTCACATAAACTTGTCTTCCATTAGCATTCAAATCTTAATTTTGAATCTAAGTATGTGAACTTCTAATAAACCCAATATGATAATACTGTAAATTTGGTTTGAATTTGTTGCAACGGAGTACCTTTTGTCTGCTGGCCATACACTCACACAAAGTAGAGGAGAGAATGGAATTGCTTTTAGAATGATAAAAAAGACACCCACATCTTCTCTTCAACTTGTGGCATTGTTTATTTGTGTTAATGAAGAGAGACAGGGGGAGGGAGATGCTATTTGCAGATAAATAGTCCGACATCAAGGAAGAAAAGTAGTTGTGGGGGTCTTGTAAGAAGAGCTCCAATCTGCCCAGTAGTCGAGGACACTTGGCACTTGAGGCAAATATTCTACCCAAGTATTTCTTGCTTCATTAGCTAGTTTTATTCAGTCAGTGGCCTCTTTGCTCGTATCAGTTGTTCCACGTCAAAATTAAAACTTAAATTTGTGTGAAACCAGCAAGAAATCATAGCATGCATGTCTACCTTCTCTAGAGTCCCTCACCATCATGCCGTAAGACAGCTCACTCATTCTGCTATAGAGACAGACCATATTTGCCAACGTTAATTTTGCATGTCGCTGGGTTTCAGATCCATTGGAATCTGGTATCCATCGGACACAGTTACAATACTGTACCAAATCCGAATTCAATTATGAATCAGAATTGTTGAATTCTTCTTCTTTTGGAGTTTTCTTTTAAGAACTCTCTTCTGTTTTTGACATCTCATTCTAACAGGAAAGTTTGGGTTCCAAAGAACACAATGTTCATATTATCAAACACCCTCTAAAGTGTGTGTAAGTTTTTGTTGCTATTCTTCTTGTACACTTCAGGCCTCCTCCTTAACAGGATTCTATTGGAAGTTCATAACTTTTTCATGTATATCTTTGGATCAATGCCTTTAAAGCAAAATTATTGGAATCAAACTGAAGTTAACCTATCCTACCCGAATCACTGTTAAGCCAAATTTTTGGCAGAGCAGGAGGTTAACAACCACACTACCTAGAAAAGACCCAAGGGCCCATCATACATTTCAGCTTAAGTGTCGCGAACTCACATTTAATTGTACATATATGTTTTTGGTATTATCGTTTTAAAAAAGGTAAATTTTATATAGTGCTTTGCCGATTCACAGTTGAATCAATTGAATTGTTAAAATAGCCAATTTTACTGAATTGACCAGCTTGATTGATTTGATTCCATGTAAGTATGATTTGTGCAATAGCAGTGTTTAAAAAAATATAAACTAAACCCTCACAAGATGGTTTCCACAACCATAAATGTTTACTATTCACAAATGTTTTTTTTAGAAAATCATCAGACAACGTAAAGATACAAGCCTAACCGACATTTCATCCAATTATATTAAACAAGGGCAGTTAAAAATCCAAGCCTCTGAAAGAGTTAATTTTCCTTAATATTTCTAGACCTTACAATAATTTAGTGTGCGTTGTCAAGATATCATTTGTTTGCTGGGATGTTATATGAGTGTCTAATAAATCCACTCTAAAGATTAGGGCATCATGAAAAAGTACTAAAATTTATGTGTTATCCTTCATCGAACACTCACATAATAATGTTCATGCATGTTGTCGAACAACCCCTAAGAGTATTTTAAGGACAATGAATCTGTTCTCGATTATTTCTAGTTGTCAACTTTAAGAAGGGAGGAAACCACTTTTTGTTGCCATGGAGGCCGATGACAAATGCACCCTCTCTCTCCACTTTTGTTTACTATTGTTGTGTTGTGGAAGTTTTATCTGAAAACCTTCAATGGCGAGTTTTACGGGCCAAATATAGTTTCAAAATTTTTTGGCAGAGCAGGAAGCCCCTAAAATGACTTTCTCAATTTACTTCTTACCTGGGGTGCTTCTTCTCTGCAAATGACATCCTTTTATTTTTTTGGGCTGTTGTGAAAATCCACTTCTTGTTTAAACCACGTTTTACCTTATTTCACTTCCAAAGCCAGTTTGACTATAAATTCATTTCATTTTTTTATTCATTTTAATGTTCTTGACAACACAATGGTCATTGCAAACTGATTTCATTGACAGTTGTCTAAACTTCCCTTTACTTATTTGGGTTCCATTATTTGTTGGTACTCTCACCCATGACTTGTGTGAGAAGCTTTGTAGAAAGGTGGACCATCCACTTACTTATATGAGAAGCATGTTCTGAAGCAAGTGGTGGGTTATTGGGTGAGAGCATTTAGACTTCCACTTATTGTACTAAACTTTGTAGAGAAGAAATTGTCATTTTATTTGGGGGGATTCTCATCATATTAGGAAACGTCACTTACTTAGTTGGAAGTCTGCTTGCTCCGATGCAAGAAGGTGGTCTTGGCCTTCTTGACGTCACCAACTCCTTATGTACTCTTTTGGTCAGACACCAATACTTATTTCTCTTGTGAACACTGTAAAGTAATGTTTATTTCTCTTGGATATGGAAAAGCTGCCTTTTGGGGTTGAGAAGAGGTTTGTTACTTACTTTAGGGGTGTTTGGGTTACAGTAAAGGTGAAAATTTGGTGTGAGGAATGGGGTACTCATAATTTCATTAACTTGAGATGAAATGGACTTGAAATAAAAAAAAAGAAGACCCTCGATACAAGGGCGAAGCCAGCAATTTTTTTTTAGGAAGGGTAGAATAGTATTTGCAAGAAGATTCTCGACTCATAATTCTACCCATATGATAAAATAATAATTCGGAAATTTTTATTCAAGAATGACCCAGCAGGTAGGGCCTGCTTCCTTATAAAACAAGCGATGCCAAAAAGCTTCATATGGACATGTTGGTGTGATTTCTTAAAACCTTACACATTGCAAACAATTTAAAATTTTAATACTTCCATATATCCCCCTGAATGAAAAGGAAATTTTAAGATGCATGAGCTATAAATGATTATGAAGGAATGTATATAGTACTGGCTAGTGCATCTTCTCAAGAGTTAAGAATACAAGCCCACTTACTTAGAGATTTTAATATTTGCCAATATTAGCCTTAGGTGGAGGACTCAGCAATACAATAGGAAGAGAGCATCTCTGCTAACAACCTTACAGGTTTTGGATATGGATCCAACAGATTTTGGAACTCTCTCTCTCTCTCTCTCTCTCTCTCTATATATATATATATATATATATATATATATACTAAGACAGTCAAGAAAAATAAAGGAAGAAAAATATTATGTGGATGCATAAAAATTAAATGGTGGTTGGATCGGCTAAGAACAAATAGACCAAATGTGTGGTGGGTGAAAGAGAAAATGGAAAGCATGGCATAAAAAATTTTACAAGTCCTAAATCAAGCAAGGGAGCGAAAGAAAAGAGCCGACGAAAAGCAAAAAAGATTCATGTTTAAAAAAAAAAAAATTAGTTTCAATCTGTCACCGATTTTAACAAACTAAAACATTTTAGTAATTGTAAACCTTTCTCCAAGATGGTCTCTTAGCTGCTCAACCATTGAAACTTCTAGAAGGAGGCAATCTGTTCCAGTTTATCTATGAGAAATGTATTTGCTACTGCATCATTTTGTTGAGAAGTAATACTATTTACGCCCACCAAAAGACTTGACATTGGGGAAGTAAAAAAGAACTGGCTTTCTCAGTTTCAGGAGTCATTTCCTGTGGCCTCCCAAGCTGATGTTCTCAGTGAAAGCACACCAACATGACGAAGTCCTATTGACTTCTGTCATGTTTGCTGAAAGCAGTTGCAATCTATTGATTTTTACATATTCACTCTACTTATGCAGATGGAAAACATGACATAAAAAATGTACAATACCTAAATCAAACAGGGGAGAGAAAAAAAGAGCCGACTGAATGCAAAAGATTCATACTTGACCACAAAAAAATATAGTTACAATCTGTCACCGATTTTAAACACTACAACATATCGGATAATTTTTACCTTTCCTCTAAGATGGCATCTTAACTCCTGCAGCAGATCAAGTGCAGGACATATGTAAATACTGACGGCTTCAGCCTATGAAACAGAAAAGGTTCCGTTCCGTAACATGATATAACAGCACCTCAACCACTTTAGCCTAGGATGGATAACCTTTCCCCAAGATGGTCTCTGAGTTCCTGTGGCAGATGGGGTGCTGGACAAAAGTAAATTACCAACTTTTGAAGCTTCAAGAGGCAGGTGATCTGTTCATTTGTATCCGTGGGACATGTTGCTACTGCATCATTTTCATTTTGGTGGGTAGTAATGTCCACCAGAGAATTCAGCTTGGGGAAGTATTGAAGCTCTAGGTATCTCAGTTTTGAGAGGCATTTCCTGTGGCCTCCCAAGCTGATGTCCTCATAGAAATAGTTTAGGTACAATGTCTCCAGCTGGGAGAGTCCCCACAACCACTGCGGCACCCTATCCAATTAGACCTCATCAACATTCGTGTCACTCAAAGACAGAGACTTGAGGGATGGTAGAAATGTTGATACAGCCGATGGCAATGGCGATGGCAGTAGTACTGCTGAGTCTGGATCCAACCTTAACTCAATGAAGTTAGGCAGTTGCTCAAGGAATTTCCATCCCAATCTTGCACTTAGGCAACAAATCACTGACAGACTGTGGAGATGAGTCACTTGACCGTCATGCCCCACCAGCTCCAATAGAGCATCAAGCAAGCCTTCTGTCTCCATCTTTGGACATTCATAAAATTCGCCTCTTAACCTTGGCATAGAAGTCAATGTTGTTTCCCCTATTCCGTCTGCTGGCCACCCTTCCCAGTTGAGCAACCCTTCCACCATCAACTCCTCAAGTAAAGGAACGTTAACAAGAGCCTTCAAGCCATTAGGTCCGTACACCTTCAATGACTTGAGACCTGGCATGTGATGAGGTAATTGCTCTAGCATTCCTCCACCTTCAACGACTCCAAGACAGCTTTATGCTAGCTATTTCACATAGTGCTGGGCAATTGATGGCATTTAGTACTTTCAACGAGGTAAGGCTTATTAGTTTTTCTCATAAATGGCATCTTTCTAGCTTTGGTGAATGTAGCTTGGTATATTCAGTATTCATTAAATCTATTAAAATTTGTTGGCCAATCTTTTTTTCTTTCTTTCTTTCTTTCTTTTCTACATGCAACACTAAAGCGACTGGACAAGTGGTTTTGAAGCCTTTCATGGTGAAGAATAAATATGGGAAGTTAAAATTTTCGAATTTTTTTGCCATTGATCCACTTTTTTCTGTTCAATTATAAAAATAGGTGAGCATAGCCCAAGTGAAAATTAGTGATTGATAACTAGACAGCCAAGAGTTTTTTGTGCCGTCGCCTTAAATTAAGATTAGTGAATATCTAATCATAATTTAATCAAGATTAGTGAATATTTGCACCGTCACCTTAAATTCCAAATTATGGATGTATGAACACAAGTATGGCCCATTACAAGGAAGCCAATCCTGGTGATACATCAATGTACCAGCGACACCCATGATAGTAAGTATCATTTGCCAAATAATCTTATTGTAAGGATCTAGGCTGGGGCAGAAGGAGGCGGAGCTGGCATGAGCCATGGCCCCTCCCCCGTATTGTTTTGGAAAAGAAAAAATGACACTTACATTTTTAAAAAAATTTAAATTGGCCTACGTAAAAATTTTGAAAAATATTGTTTGGCCCTTGTATAATTTTTGCAAATACTGTTCAGCCCATCCTTTAAAAAATTGATGGCTTCACCCCTGGATCTCGCGGTCTACTGTTTTTGTTTTCATATCCATTTCATCTCAAGTTAATGAAATTATGAGTACCTCATGTCAGAACATCATCACAATCAATAAGAGAAGAACTAATAAGAAACTAGACTGACATAGAAAATATATCTCCAGCAAGAAATTCTTCCTTGTGGGTAAGAACTGCCTCCTCTGTAGCTTGCATGTGACTGTATAATTTCATAAGATCATCTTCCTTGAGTAGTTGTTCTAGAATCCCCTATCCCCAATACTCATACCAAATTTTCACCTTCATACTGTTACCCAAACACCGCTAGAGGAGAGAGAGGGTCCCCTTGTTATCAACCTCTATGGCTGCAAAAAGTGGATCCCTCACTTCTTAAAGGCAACAACAAAGAAAGCAGTAGAAACACAAGTCATATTTTTCCTCATCAAATCCCAAATAAGAAATCCCAAAGTGCAGAAAGACAATCTCACTTTGTGATAAGCCTTTGAAACATCTAATTTGAGAAGAAAAAATTGTCCTATATGACCTTATCCTAGCTGTGGACCACTACAAGAGCAAGATGCATGGATGGTGAATAATTCTACTGGGGAGATCAGAAGTACAACTAGTTTATAGATCACATTGCATAATGATATAAGTCAAAATTTTTATATCCATAATGATATAGAATTAAGAATCAATATCATATGTGTTCCATTTACAGACCTTACAAGCTTGTTTGTGAGAAGAAATTTCTCACCACCAGAGCCATATTATTTGCATCCCAAAATTTCTTTTCATTCACTAGTGAGAATTTGTTTTGCGAACTAGAAAAGGGGTCCACCAGCCATTGGTATGAGGCTTAGTTTTTCTGTGGCGTTCTTCATTCTTGGTGCATTTCCTCAACTTAAATGCAATGTGGTGGATGTTAAAGATGTCAAAGTGTTTTAGAATTTAAAATTTTATAAAGTAAAAAAAGATGTAAGAGTCAATCCTTAAAATAAGAAAATTGTTCATTATGCACTGGAAAAGAAAGTTCGATAATTTTTGTTTGATAAAATCGTAAGAGATACGTTTTAGAAGAAATAATCTTAACTAATGAATCATTTGATTTGTAATAATCATTTAAAGTAAAAAAAAAATTAAGTCAATTTTTGAAATAAGAGTTTTGATAAAATTTTATAAAAATGCTTTAATGAAATGATCATTTGTAAAGTAAAGAAAGTGAATAGATATCTTTTGAAACACAAGTTAATCTCAAGTTTTAGCCTAACTCTATTACCATATTATTAAGGCTCGATCATGTTTTGCTTAGGTTTCCTAAAGGAGTGGTTGTGGGTATCCGTGAATCTTATGAATGCATGGTGAATATGAAAGTCAAATGAAAAGAGAAAGAATTCTCTATGCTTGAAAGAAAATTAGATAAGTCATTCATACCACAACATGCATATTAAAAAAAAGGTTTTCAAAAATGAGTTGTATGTCATTCAAATGTAGTCCGAATGATAAGGATCATGGGTATTGCACCTTCATATTGGCCTTGGTGAAGTTGAATGATTTTGGGGCATGCAAAATGGGAGATTTTTTTTGCTTAATATATAAATAGAGAGAGAGAGAGGGAGAAAAGAAAAAAATAGAAGAGACAGTAAAAGGGAGAGAAGTCTTAAAGGAGGGGAGTAAAAGTGGGTGGGGGAGGAGACAAGAACCAGTCCAGTTGACCTCATAATGGCACCCCTAATCTCAAAATCAAGGTTGTTTCTCAATACCATTAGGATAGCACCCTCCAAGTAATCAAACTGAAGACATGGCTGTAACATGCTGCCTAACCCAACCATTGTCCTACCCATCATTTGTTTAAAAGGGGTGGAGAGAGAGAGGGGGGGTTTAAAAAAGAAAAAAGAAAAAAGAGAGATTAAAAGTCATGTAAAAGAAAGAGAGGGAGAGAAAGACTTTTAAAAAGGGAGAGAGAGAATTGAATGTTGGGATTTCTCCCCATAACGCATATACAAAACCAAACGTATATACCCTAAACAGGATTATGCTCATGCTAAATCATTGAAATAAACGAAACCTTAAACTGAAGCGGAAGCGTACCTGAATCCATCTGATCTGGTGCACGGGAAGATCGCAGCAGGGTCTTTCAGGGTACGTGCGGCGCGCTTGAGGTCTCTCTCAGATGGGGAAGAGGAAAACCCTAGAAACCAATGTTTCAGGCAACCATTTCACGACCCTAGGGACCACTACCATTATATAACAAGGACAATTACGGATTCAACCCATCAAAGAGTCTGTAATTCCGTACTGGTATCTATACATTTCAAAATTACCCCATACCATCTAAAATGACGTAATATCCCAAAATGCAATCACTTAAGCGGATATTTACATTAAGACAGCCATAATGTCTGAAATTCCTCATAGACATATGCAGGCCCACCAAATGATCTTACAATCTCCCATTTGGGCCAAATATGTTTTAATACATTCAGACATTATACAAAACCTTAAGAGCCCATAACTGCTATCTTATTAAACGTCATTTCACCAATCTCGTCCATGATCATATCAACACAGAACCAAAGCGGCTTTCGCTATATCAAAAGTTAGCTAAACCTTCAATGATCACAAATGTTAACATAACCAATGACATAGATCTGATATGGATGTATAGCATGAGAATTACATACAATGTGATTACAACATGTCTATTCTCAACTGGTCCAACTTTAAAACCTTATGGAGATCAAAACATAAACACAGAATGGAACCAAAGAACTTTAAACTTTATTCTGCAGAAAACTGAATATGTGTTCATACATTAGAGCAAACAAAATACAAACTCTCACTAAACCAGCACATCATCTAAGGATAAGATCCCCATATGAACAACATGTTCATGAAAGACCTTAGGTGTTAAACCCTTAGTAAGCGGATCCGCAATCATAGAGTTTGTCCCAATGTGCTCTAAAGACACCTGACCATTCTGTATCCTCTCTTTAACAGCCAGAAACTTTATGTCGATGTGCTTCGACTTTGACAAACTGCGGCTGTTATTAGAGTACATGACTGTTGAATTATTGTCACACAACAATCTTAGTGGTCTTTCTACACCATTCATAATGCGCAGCCCCGTGACAAAATTCCGCAACCACAAAGCATGATTGGATGCTTCGTAACATGCTATGAATTCTGCTGCTTGAAGTAGCTACAAGTGTCTGTTTGACACTTTTCCATGATATAGCTCCTCCAGCCAACATAAATACATAGCCTGAAGTAGACTTACGACTGTCTTGGCACCCAGCAAAGTCAAAATCTGAATACCCAATGATCTCCAACTGGTCTGACTTCTTGTATGTGAGCATAAAATTTTTTGTTCTTTGTAAGTACCTCAATACCCTTTTGGCTGCTTTCCAATGATCCAAACCTGGATTACTTAAGTATCTGCCTAACATTCCCACGATAAATGCAATATCCGGACAAGTACAAACCTAAGCATACATAAGGCTTCCCACAACAGACGAATAGGGAATCCTTTCCATTTCCTTAGATTCGATTTCACTTTTAGGGCACTGTTTGAGACTAAACTTGTCTCCTTTAGCAACTGGAGTATCTCCTGGTTTACAATCCTTCATGTCATATCGCTGAAGCACCTTATCAATGTAGGTCTTTTGTGATAATCCAAGAATACCCCGAGAACGATCTCGAAATATTTGGATTCCTAATACAAAAGATGCACAACCAAGATCCTTCATGTCAAACTTTGATGACAAAAATTTCTTAGTTTCATGTAATGTGCCCACATCATTACTTGCCAGCAATATATCATCGACATATAGAACCAGAAAAATAAATTTGCCCTTACTGAACTTATGGTACACACATTCATCAACCATATTGGTCTCAAAGCCAAATGAAACTATACCTTGATGAAATTTGTAATACCATTGACGGGAAGCTTGCTTTAGCCCATAGATGGATTTCTTAAGTTTGCAAACCATTTTCTTTGCATTTCCTGAAGCAAAGTTTTCTGGTTGCACCATATATATCGTTTCATCAATGTCTCCATTTAGAAATGCTGTCTTAACATCCATCTGATGCCAGCTCTAAGTCAAAATGAGCCACAAGTGCCATTATGGTCCTGAAAGAGTCTTTCGACGAAACTGGAGAGAAAGTCTCTGTATAATCAATGTCTTCCTTTTGAATAAAGCCCTTTGCAACAAGACGTGCCTTATACCTTTCGATGTTTCCTAATGAATCCCTCTTAGTTTTAAATATCCATTTACAACCAATGGGTTTCACACCTTCAGGCAAGGGAACAACATCTCATACGTCATTGTCCATCATGGACTTTATTTCCTCACTCATGGCATCTATCCACTTATGAGATTTAGAACTCTTTATTGCTTGCTGGAAGTTAATAGGATCATCTTCCATTAAGCCTTTATCAACATCATGTTCTTGGAGATAGACAAAATCATTTGAAATTGTATTTCTCCTCTCTCTGATGGATCTCCTCAGTGGCACTTCTACTTGATTTTCTTGAGGTTGTTGAGTTTGTTCTTCAGTATGGAGATCGACATCATTGCCTTCTTCTGAATATGTTGATGAAACAATTGCAGGAATGAATACCTGACTGTTGCTTACAACACCTGTATGAGTGGACTCATGTCCCTCTTCAAAGGCAATGTTTCTAACCTGATCACCTCCCCCAAACTCAATATCCTCAAAGAAATGGGCATTTCCCGTTTCAAAGAAAGACTTACTGGATAGATTATAAAACTTATAACCCCTTGACCTTTCAGAATACCCAACAAAGTAACAGCTAACCGTCTTAGAGTCCAGTTTTCTTTCGCTTGGCCTATATGGCCTTGCTTCAGCTGGACATCCCCAAATATGAAAATGCCTCATACTAGGCGTTTTGCCTGTCCATAATTCATATGGGGTTTTTGGTACTGCTTTTGATGGCACTCTATTTAGAATATAAGTTGCAGTCTTTAATGCCTCTCCCCAGAGGGACTCTGGTAAGGTAGAATGAGATTAACAAGAAATCTGACAATCCCGATAGGGGAAACTCTAGGGTATGTAGAAGGCTTGGCTTTGAGGATCTTTCTACCAGATTTATTTAGGAGAAAGTAAATTAAGAAATTGAATTTCTTCTTTAACACAACCTATAAATTAAAAGTGTACCATTGAGTATTTTTTTCTCGTATTCTAGTATTAGAAACATGTTTCTTTAGATTGAAGAGAAAAACAGATCACGCCACGACTGACATCAATCAAACTGCATGTGAATGAAGAAATCATATTGAATAGGGAGTGGGCGAGTCATTGCATTACTCTTTACCACTCGCAACATGTTAATGTGGCGGTGGTGGTGATTAAATGGACCCAATCACTCAGCTTGATTTGATTTTTATGAGGAGAGGACCGATGGGGGATGGGAATCTACAAGTCAACCATAATTGTTGGCAGCCTGGTCTTTATGTTTTTTTCCTTTTTTTTGTATCCATCTGAAAATTGCTTCTCTTCCTCTGCTCTTTAATCTACCAAGAAACTGGCCATGTGGTCAGAAGAGATGGCGGTAGAAATAGACGTTCTTGCGCAAACAGCCATTTCCAAGCTGTGGGCTTTTGTAACCAACTTGCTGACAATCTTCCAAAAGCCCATCAAAGATGCTGATCGCGAGCCATTTTTCAGCAAGCTGTGTGACAGAGATCTAGAGGTTGAGCTCAAGGATGTTCTTTATGATGCCAAGGACATCATCGATGAATATCAAAGCAAAATTGAGGCCAGCAATAGGGACAAGGTATGAAAGCGATCTTGGACCACTACATTCTCTTCCCATTACGAAGATGTTTGTTCTCGCTACCAACTTGGTAACAAAATCAAGAAAATCTATGAAAGGCTTGATGAAATAAAGAAAGCTTGAAACATGACAACGCCAATAGGGGGTGGTGAGGACTCTGTTCATGGTAAACATGACAACCCCCGCGAGACAACCCATCACTTGGGCATACAACCACCCACAGGCAGGGAGGATGATAAAAATGAGATAGTAAAAAGGCTCTTGTCAAATGACTCTATAGAGGGTTGTATGACACATGAGGGTGGAGTTTCTATTATTTCTATTGTACGAAAAGGCGGAATCGGCAAAACAACTCTTGCAAAAATGGTCTTTAAAGAAACGAACAAACATTTTGGGAAACATAGATGATGGGTTTGTGTTTAGGAGAGGTCAAACCGTAAGGGCTTGATGCGGGAGATACTAAGGGAAGTGCCAGGAGAAAACCCTGATTGTTCCTTGAGTAAGTTGTGCACACAATTACGGAACGAGCTCTCAAGGGAAAATTTTTTGTTGGTCCTTGATGATGTGTGGGAAGTAAAATGGTGGGGGGAAGAGGTGGAGGGAACCGGGAGCAATATTTTGATTACCAATAGAAAGAAAGATGTGTCGGATGGGATGTGTGCTTCTTATATGCATGAATTACGAAAATTTAGTTTTGACCAAAGCTGGGAGTTATTTCTAAAGGAGGCATAAAGAGAAGGCCAAACAGAAGATTTGGTGATGCATAAGATCAAAGATGCTGCAGAGAGAATAACAAAGAAGTGTGGTGGGTTGCCGCTTTTAAGACAGTAGGGTCCATGATGCCTACCAAGAAAATGAGTAGCGACGACTGGAAGTTCGTTGAGCATAGTAAGATATGGGAATGGAAGACGCATGCAGCAACAACATTGTCATATGAAATGGGGGGCCATATTCTTCCTGGTCTCATACTAAGCTACGATGACTTGCCATATTATTTGAAGAGTTGTTTTGTGTATTGCTGCATTTATCCAAAGGATTATGAGATTGAAAGGGAGAGATTCATCATGCAATGGATGGCACATGGATTGATTGATGAAAAGAAATACATAGATGTGGAAGTGACAGCAAACCAATACATTGAAGATTTGATAAAGCGGTGTTTGATTGAAGAAATTGATTTGAAGAGAATCAAATTGCATGACATTTTGCATGACCTTGTCTTCTATATAGGTGGATGGGAATATAGTCATGCCTCTACTACTGAGAACACCCTCCATCTGTCATTACTTGGTGTACACGATGCAGAGGTACACAAGCATAATGCCTTGGAAACTGCAAATAAGGTGTGCACATTGTTGGCTGATTACGATTCTTACTTTCAGGTTTATATTGAACACTTGATCAATTTCAAGTGGTTGAGGGTGTTGTCTTTGTGAGGATATAGGATGGATGAGTTGCCAAATTCCATTCAATGCCATGCACTTCTAAAATTTCTTCATCTAAGCTCCTCTTATGTGAAAAAATTGCCCAGTTCAATCGGCAGACTTTGTAACTTGCAAACATTGGATTTAAATGATCGTTATATTGAAGAGTTGCCTAGGGAAATTGGTGAAATGTGTAACTTGAGATATCTTGGACTGAAATGTACACGGGAATTGAAATTTATAGCTAAAGGCTTGGGGAAGCTTACCAATAGACCTTGCATCGGTTTCTGGTATGCGATGACAAAATGGACACAAAGGGATGCGATATTAGGGAACTAAAAGACTTGAAGAAACTAAGCGGAGAATTGTCAATAGAATGTTTGGGGGGGCTAGAAAAGCAATCGATTGTGCAAGAAATGCACAATTGCTTAAGGAGAAGCATGGTATAATCAGTTTGCGATTAGACTTTGGAATTATTGGAGGTGATGACAAACAGAGTGGTGATGACAAACAGACTGGTGTGCTGGAGGAATTGGAACCTCCACTTGGGCTGGAGTGCTTGAAGATACGTCATTATAAAGGACAGATGCCAGCTTGGCATTGGAAAGATGCCCTTTATGGGAAACACTAATAAGCATTACTTTGTTGAAGGTACTATATGTCATCAATTGCCAAGCACTGCGTGAAATAGCTAGCATGCCTGCCTTGGAGTCCTTGGAGGTGAAAGATTGGTGCAGACTAGAGCAATTACCTCATCACATGCCTGCTCTCAAGTCATTGGAGGTGATAGATTGTGGCAGACTAGAGCAATTACCTCATCACATGTCTACCTTGGAGTGGTTGGAGGTGAAAGATTGTGGCAGCCTAGAGAATTGCCTCATCACATGCCTGCCCTCAAGTCGTTGAGGGTGTTGGGATGTAATAGCATGATGGCTCTTGTTAACATGCCTGCATTGGAGTCGTTGGAGGTGAGTTGGTGTGACAGCCTAGAGCAATTACCTCATCACATGCCTGGTATCTAGTCGTTGAAGGTGTATGAATGTAAGAGAATGAAATCTCTCATCACATGCCTGCTCTCATTCAGTTGAAGGTGAAAGGATGTAATATGTTGAAGACTGTCACTGACATGCCAGCTTTAAAGCGGTTAAGCTTGCGGGATCTGAACACTTTGAAGTGGCTCCCATCTCGCCTTCCTTTACTTGAGGAGTTGGAGATGGATGATTTGGCCAACTGGGAGGAGATGGATGATTTGGCCAGCAGGTGGATCAGGGGAAACAACATTTACTTCTATGCCATGCTTAAGAGTGGCGCATTTTAAGAATTGTCCAAAGGTGTAGACAGAAAGCTCGATTTATTCTCTATCGGAGCTGCTGGGGCATGGCGGTGAAGCGATTCAGCTCCGAAAGCTGTCATTCACATGGGGTTGGATTCAGAATCAGCAGTAGTAGTGCCATCGCCATTGCCATCACAGGTATCGACATTTCTACCCTCCCTGAAGACACTGTATCTGGAGGGCACCAATGTTGATGAGGTCAAATGGGGAAGGGTGCCGGAGTGGGTGTGGGGTCTCTCCCAACTGAACTACTTGAGTCTGTCTGGTTTCACTGAGGACATCTGCTTGAGAGGCCACTGGCAATGCCTCCCAAAACTGAGAGAGCTATCCCTTTGGTACTTCCCCAATCTCAAGTCTCTGGTGGACGTGAATAGTATTACTCCCCAACAAAATGAAACATGTCCCACGGATGCACAGCAGCAAACCGCCTGCCTCTCCAATCTTCAATCGTTAATTATTTTCAGATGTCCTGCACTGCCTTGTTGGAAGAATGTTAACAATTGTCAGATGTTAATAGATTGAAACTAATTTTTTTGGTTAAACGTGGATATTTTTGCATTTTGTTGGATCTTTTCTTTTTCTCCCTTGTTTTATTTAGGTCTTGCAAATTTGTTTTGCCATGTTTTCCATTTGCTCTTTCAACCACCACACATTTGGTCTATTAGTTATTAGCTTATCCAATCACCATTTAATTTTCATGCATCCACAAAATATTTTTCTTCATTTATTTCTCTTGACTGTCCATCATGATAGAATAGACAGTTTTACTTTATATATATATATATATATATTAAATTGAAAAAAAAAAAAAAAAAGAAGTTGAAAATTTAAAAAGGGCAAACGTATTTAACGTGACCGTATTTAAAAGCTACAAGTAGTCAATACCTTCACCTCATAACCAATTATCAAAGAAAATGGATGGCTGAGATGAAAGCGAAAATCGGTTCGGCCCACCTTCGCCCTTTTTTGTTGCACGTTAAAAAAAAACTTACATACCACTGGGGTTGCAAATAGGTGCATGTCAATGGGTCTGGTTTGGTTCAGCCATTAATATTCATCTAATGACATGCACAAGTTTAAAACACATACACACAATTTGAAAAATGGGCTTGTATTCTTAACTCTTGGGAAGATGCACTAGCTAGCACGATATACATTCATTCACAATCATTTATAACTCATGCATTTTATAGTTTGTCTTTTAATTCTGGGGAATATAAAAGGAAACTAAATTTTGAATTTTCATTCCAATTATAGCTGAACCTGGAATTTTGTTTTTATAATTTCAATTTTAATATCAAAATTCAAGGTCGTCAAACGCCTCCTTAAGGTTAGTCCTCTAAGGCTTTCCAAGAAGTGTTTGCGGCATCATAGAAGCCAGAAGGTGGCTCCACCAAATGGGGGAGGTGGCGATTCAGTTCCCTCTAAGCAGGGTCAAATACTTACAAAATTGGCTTCTTTCATGAACACTTGATAAGGTTGCACTCTAAGAGATCGTTCAATTGCCATGGAAAGTGTGGAAGAGAACACACACATTCTATTTAAATGATTTTTAAATCAAACTCTGCCCGGGGGATAGGGATGTCAACGGATCAGATTTTGGTCGGTTGTACCCTTAATCATATCCGCTTTTTTCAGATATTCACATATTCGGATTCAAATAAAGAAAAATCATATCAGATTCTGAATCTGAAATTCAATTTTAGAATTCGAATCTGATCTGAATCTGGTTTTTATATTTATATTCAAATCTGAATCCAAATTTTGAACCAAATTTTGCCAATTTTTATCATAGGATATTTGTCTAAAAATAAATCTTATCCAAATCCGAATCTAATCAAATATTTATGTATATCTGAATCCAAATATGAATGGATGTCATTTCTTAAATCTGAAACTGATCTGATTTTTAAATCGGATATTTTTTTTATATTGAATTTTTTCAAATCGATTTGGTTGAATATCTGATATATTGACAACCCGACGGCCAACATGGTGTTCTGGGTGAATGGCTGGACAGGAGTATAAATTGCTCCATTGTTCCTTCCTGTTCCGAGGTAAAACGTTTGGGACCGTCTCCTGCCCCGCGGCGAACTCTACTCGAGCCCTCTTCTCTGTCTCTCCTTCTCCTCCATCTCTAATTCTCTTGCCCTTCTCTCTTGCTCCCTCTACCGCTCTTGAAACAGGAGTTCCATCCATCTCTATCGTTGCTGTGAAGAGTTGTTTCCAGGTAGGGCTGCACAACGAGTCGAGCCAACTCAGGCTCGACTCGAACTCGCTCGAGTAAACTCGACTCGAGCTCGACTCATTTTTATACGAGTCAAGCTCGAGCTTAAATGTAAACTCGAGTATGTTAACAAGCCGAGTTCGAGTTAGACGAACTCGACTCGATTAAACTCGACTCAGCTCCACTTCAATCTCTTTTTTTTCATGTTTTTATTTTTCCTCTTCTTTTTTGTTTTGTATTCTTTAATTTTCCCTTCATTTTTACCCACTCAGCCACACTTTCTTTTCTTTTTCATTATTAAACCTCAATTTCATCATCTTGCTTTCCTATCAATCAATCATCATTTTCATTTTCCCTCTCCTTTTTCTCTTTCTTCACCAAGTTGTTCTTCCCTTCTGTTTTCCTCTTTTTTCACCCACTGTTTTTAACGTCCTTTAACCACTTCGCATGGCAGGTGCCATTATCGAGGACATCACCATAATGGAAAAGAGCATATGAAAAAACTTTGCACTACTCATGACTACCGATGACACCAGCACAAAAAAGGCTGCTCGAGCCGAGCTAGAGCTTGGCGGCAGCTTCTCGAGTCGAGCTAAAGTTGAAGATGACAAGCTCATGACGAGCTCGAGTCGAGCTCGAGCTCACTAAACATGAGTCGAGCCGAGTTCGAGCCAGCTGAACTCGAGCGCGACTCGACTCATGTGCAGCCCTATTTTCAGGTGAAAAAATAAATATTTATTGCATTACAAGAAACCATAATATCAAGTTAGGTACGACACTAATGGGATCTGGATTTTTTTTCTCACCCGATCCATTTACTTAGGATCAAATTTAATTGTGAAGCATTGACATCGTGGTACTGGGGTCATTTGTCCTATATGTGCAAATGAAATTTGGGCGAATCTTTACGGGAGTAGAGCATAAACTAAAATAAGTGAAGAGGCCCATTCAGGGACAAGAAAATGGCATCGTGATTTGGATCTCAGATCTTTAAATCTTGGAGGTTAAAGATCAAGCTTCTGGATCATAACAATGACAAAAAAGCCCATGAATTATGAAAAGGAGACGAGCTAAAGAAAGAGCTCCAAATATCTTAGATATGGCTTCAGTTTTGAGTGCGCATGTATGGGTATGGATTATTAATGATAAAGCCTCTTGGACGCTCAGATCCACATTAATCCAGCTCAATCCAAACCTGAATACCTGAATTTTATGGATTTGGTTTGGATTTTGTTTTAACAAACGAAGATTAAGAGCTGATACCTGAACCATATGTGCCAACAATCGGCAACCTACTTATGCATGCATGTTGACCTACCAACGATGCGGCCATTAAACCACCCACTTAGATATTTCATAATGAAAAAAAAAAATGAAGAAGAACCAATGTTGAATGGCTGAACTTGTAGCGGGAAGAGCAACAGAGATTTGTTGACAAAACAAAACGATTACCAATGATTTCTCTCTCTTGATCGATTGTTCAAACGATTTGGGCTAAGTCACCGGACTCTTCTATTTTACTGCCGCACTCGAGTCGCATCGATTCGTGTGCACACCGGACATGGGTGCGGCTCCGACTCACACTTGAGCCCAATTTGAATGTCATATTACTAAATTACTTATATAATATGTGTTGTTCTGATATTTTCCTGTGCAATACAATTATTCAAGTATCTTATATACGTTAATAACTAAATTGTAATAATAATATATACATGTTTATTTTGTTATGTGTATATAATAAATTTAAAATAATAATAATAATAATAAAATACCCTCACTGCACCGCCGCACCTAAATTTTTTGAGATGTGTCGCTTCGGCACCCGCACCCCGCACTCTGGTAACATAGGATTTGGGTCTCTTTCTATTTCTGGGCGAAGGTTTTGATTTTGTACCAAGTGTAATTGAAGATGTATGGATCTGACAGGAATATATAGAATTTGGACACTTATTTGCTGTTAAAAACTTCAGAACGATAGATATTTGTGAGACTGATTAGAAGCTAGGTGCTGCACATTCTCTGGTCTTTGTTCTCTTAACAGCTCCGTTGCTCCCCTCTTTAGTTTCTGTGCGTCCTGACTCACACCATTCAACTCATCGCTTAATTACATTTTTAATATGTATTTGTATCTTTCAATTGCATCAAAAGTCAGATGAATCTGAAAACCGTGCTTCTTTCTTGCTTGCATGGGGAAGATACAGTTCATTAAATCAGTTCTCTATGAAACAAACAATCTCATCTGATTCGATTTTACGAATTTCAGACATAATTTAAACTATTTTGAATCGATTTTAAAATAAAAAACTGAAAAAAAAGACCTTGTATGCATTTGCCTCATGTTCAAAGAAGGCTGAATTGAAAAGAAGGTGCCCTTTCTCAAGAATCAATCATTACTCATTTGGAGCTTCACCCATGACACTACCATACTTTAGTGGGGCCCACAGACTCATTTGGCACCCATGACACTACCATACTAGGGGCCGAGTCTCGATAGGGCCCGCATGGGCCCTGGCCTCACCACAACTTATTTTTCAAAAAAAATTATTCGTAAATTTTAAAAAAATTTACTTGTTATACATAAAAATTTTAAAAAATAATATTTCAGCCCTAATCAAAATTTAAAAATTTTAATTTGACACTCTTTATGAAAAATTTCAGACTCTGGCCCTACGCTTCTTTCATCCGGCCCGGGCTCCAGAGCTGCATTGCAACTTAGATTAAAGTTGACCGCACCTTATCTTTAGACCATGTGCCCCAAACCAAAAAAAAAAAAATTGGAAGAGTTGCCAACTCACATCACCTCACCCGGGCTTGGCTGGAAGGAGTGAAGCATTTGCTAGGCAGCCTCCAGCCCACATCCTTCACTTTTTTTTTTTTTTCCTCGATGCGGACCTTGTTCACAACTCACTTTTCCATGTTCCCCATATTACTATGAATGAAAAAGCTAAGTGATGTGGAAAACATCATCTTGGTAGGTACCATGTTTCCAAATCAAAAGAAAATTAAAGTTAGATTTGCATGATAAGCGGCTTTGTTTGTTTGAAAAATTTAGTAATGTAGATTTGATTTTCGTGAGCAATTGTGGGCCAATGTTTTCTTTTTTCTTTTTTTTTTCTTTTTTTTTTCTACATGCAACACTAAAGGGACTGAACAAGTGCTTTTGAAGCCTTTTATGGTGAATAATAAATAGTTCAAGCTAAATTTTTAGTGTTGTTTGGACAATTGATTCACTTCTTTCTGTTTAATTATAAAAATAGGTGAGCAGAGCCCATGTGAAAAATTGTTGATGTGAAAGCTAGCTGGCCGAGAGTGTTTATAACTAAGCTTTTTTATATTAAATTATCGACTGTTGATCACAATTTAATCAAGATCACAATTTCCCACAACACAACGATACGATAGTAAACAAAAGTGAAGAGAGAGGGTGCCCTTGTATGGGGGGAGTAATCTCTCTTCCCCTCTATTGTTAAACAAAGGATGGGTGGAATAATCCACCGGTGAGCCCCAACGGCATGGGGATGCTGCCAGCAACGTCCCTGGTCTGGCATAGGTGGGAGGGAGGCAGAGGAAGGAAGGAAGGAAGTCTATGAAGGGAGGGAAACCGAGGAAGTGAGGAAAAAGTAATAAAAGATAACAAAGTAGACAATATCTGTTTAGATCAGATTGCTCAGATCAGCTGTCATTTTGTTGTGTTTAATCACTCTGGTTGATATATATATATATATATATATATATCTTGAGAGAGAGAGAGAGAGCCCACAAGAGTGAACCAACCAAAGTTTGTATATTAGAGAAATGTTGTAAGAGAGTGAGTGTTTAAATGATCTTTTATGCAAACCTGAATACTAGTGAAGCTGTGGTGAATAATCATTGATTGGAGGCACTGCAGTATAACTGTATAAGACGGAATTTAAGACATCCCAAATTGTCCAGGTGAAGGTGTAGAGCTAAGTACGCCAAAGTAGCATCCATTTCTTCTTGTCTTGTAACGTAAAGTGGAGGGCAAATGAATCAGGTAACAGGATAAAGAAACAGATGACATGCAAGAAGAGATGCTGATCTAAAACCAATAAAGCATATTTGTCCTTGAGAGAAGACGTGTGCACATGGATGTCAACGGATTGATTTGAATAGGATATAACTTAGTAGCTCTGCTTTTTTTATATTCAAATATTTGGGTTCAAAAATGAATAAAGAAAAGTCACATCGTAATTCGAATCCAAAATTTTGATTTTATAATCCGAATTCAATATGAATTTGGTTTCACATTCATATCTGAATCCTAATCTGAATTTTAATCCAAATCTAGCCAATTTTCAAAATGTAAGAGCACTGGAGGACATGTGATAGTTATTTAAAACTAAATCCAATCTGAATCCTAATCCCAATCCAATGAGATATTAACGTATATCCGAATCCAGTCAGATATCTTTTCTTAAACCTGAATTAGATCTGATTTTAATTGGATATTAATTTTTTTTCCATATCTGAACTTTTATGAAGGGTTCAATTTGATATCTGATCCAATCAGATATATTTTAACATCCCTACATGTATAACCATTGAACATGTGATGTGAGAGAGGCATGGAGTCCATATTCCATGAAATCAAATGCTTTCTATTCGACTTGACTTCATTCCAAAAAAAGTTGGAGAACATGGGAATGATTTTCCTTTCGACCGAAAGGGGTATTTTCAGAACAGCGAGAAAGTGAGACAGAAGAGAGGCAAGAAATCGGATCATAGCAGTTCGTCTGGCCAACGAGAGAGATAAGTAGCTTTCCAATTTCGTAGCTTGACCTGAATCTTTAGGAGCTCTGGATCCTATTTATTGACGCAAGCTTGAGAAACCATAAGAGGCGAAACGGGTTATGTGCACAAAAAGTTGTGCATAGATAAGCACAATGACCAAAATACCCCTATATTTAACCTTAAAAAAACCCTTTTCAGGAAGACAAAAAGAAGTTAAAAAAAAAAGACTAAAATGTATGTTCTTTTATTAAAAAAAAAATCAAAAATACTTGCACGCCCATTCTTTTCCCTTCAGAGACTAGAATGTCATTTGCATGTTGTAAAAGGGAGCGGATCCAAGATGGCAACATCAAATGCTCTAGATAGCAACACGACCAGATCATGAAGGGTGAAGTTGAATAGCGTTGGTGATAAAGGGCATCCTTGTTGGATTCAAGAACTTTGTAATATGAATGGGGCGATTAAGCCCACCAGATCGGCAAGTAAAGCATCAACTGCATCCACTGCAGATTGAGAGAGAGAGAGAGGAAGAAGAGTGAAGAGTAAAAGCAGTGAGGGGAGGGAGCTCAGGAAAGGGGCAAAAGTGCAGTTAAGCGAGAAGACGATAGACGCAGGGGAAAGAGACGAGGAAGGGATGGGTAATGGGTAAGGACGAAGGAGGACAAGATGGCAGCGGATGAGGCAGGAGCGAAGAAGGCAGGTGAACAAAGAAGGCTAAGGACAAGGTGGAGACGGTAGGATGAGTTGCAGAGGCGTAGGACAAGAAGACAGGCGGAGTCGGCAAAAAAGGCAAGTGAAGGATTGGTGGACATGGAAAATCAGGGCAAGAGAAGAGGCGAAAACAGCAGCCTGGGAAAGAAGTATGTCAACCGATGGGGATGGTTCCAATCCTGACTTCCATCATTTTTCCGATAAGATGCAGTGTTTCCGACGGTTTGCAAACCAGGTGCGACCGGGGTGGGCCGGACGACCAATTCAAGGGTCAGAGTCCCCTTCAGAGAGAGAGAGAGAGAGAGAGAGAGAGAGAGATGTAAATCTTATCCTGCATGTGACAAAAGGTTGAAGTGCCAATACATAAAGCGCAATGATTGAAGACTGCAATCAAAGCATTTCTGGCCAATGATTCTTGTTACAAAGAACCCTAAAGAAAAAAAAAATGCCAGGAGAATTTCCCGTCATATCCATCCGTTTCCTCCATTACTGCACTGTTGTACCCGCGCAACCAAGATCAAAGCACTCCCCCAACCAAATGATTCATGTTACAAAGAACACTAAAAGCAAATATGCCCAGAGAATTTCCCGTCATACCCATCCGTTTCCCCTATTACTGCACTGTTGTGCTCGCGCATCAAGGTGACTAGTTCTCCTTTTATGGGCTTTCCAAGTAACAATATCCCCAGGCCAGCCACTGCCACCATGATATTCGACTTCGTCCTTGTTAAGCGGTAAAGTTTCATCCTTGGTAGGAAAAAAGGGCTTCGGTTTTGTAGATTTCAGTTTTCTAGGTACACTGGAAAAGAGATCGCTGCTCGTCCCCTCATCCTCCTCTTCCCCATTTATTGATTCTTGCCTTTCGATTTGCATCATTTCACTGGTTGACTCAGTCGTGCTCACAAGCTGTTCTTTTCTCTTGCTTCTCATAACTGCCTGTGCTAAATCCTCACCACTTTCGACAGCTTTCATCCACTGGACATCACTAAGCAGGTCAGTGTAAATCACTTCTTTCCTCCGTCGTTTCCCTGTGCTTTGGCTGCCCTCTAAATGTTTATCCACATCTCCAACAGTCTTTTCTTCCTTTCTGTTTGGCGCAGCAAAAGCCCATTCTGGCACCTCGTGCTCTTCCATTAGTCTTGACCGATAATTTTCCCTGTGTCGCCTCTCTTCATCCATCTTCTCAAAAAGCCAGAATTCCTCATCCGACCTAGCTGCTAGCCGATTGATTTCTCTTTCACTTGGTACATCTGTTCCAAGAGAATTTGTACCTCTGCGCATTATCTCCTGCAACATTTCTCTTCTATCCTTTGCTGTAGAGGAAAAAATTTGAAAAAAATCACATACCAATACGTATATGTTGTGGTGGAAATCTCCACAAAATGAAAAAGAAAGAAAAAATTGACCTATTGTTCATCTCTTAACTTATTGACGTTTCAAGCGTTCAGATTTAGCCCCTTTGAAATCCCTAAATTCATGTACTGATCAAAGTCAACCTACAACCTAGATATTTTTGTTTCTTTTTCATGTGTGCATCAAATTCTAGGAAAAATAGATTATATGCATTAAACTACCTTCATGATTTCAAGAGTTCAACAAGTGTACTGGCGACAACAAACCTTTTCCCAAATAAACAAATGTGAATGGATTAGTAAATCCAGTACCACTTCATGACATCATAGTTTTGAAACATATTAATACTGAAAATCAAACATTAGATGGCCAACCCATTAAGAACACATATGGACTATTTTTCTAATGAAACTTAACCAAACGATGCCATGCCTATGAGAATAAAACCTTAGAAGTTGAATCATGCCTCTTCTAGTGTACAAAAAGGGAACCCAAGCGGGAAAATTTCGAACAATTGTAGTTTGATCCTTGAAAATCTCTATTTCTACATTCAAGAAGCATTACTGAAGAGCTAATCCCCTGGTTGTACTATAGAGAAGCATATATTAGGTGATTTTTAAAAAAACATATGAAGGCATGAGTTTCAGCTAGATCCCATGAATTTAGAAAGACTTTGTTCCATCAGTTTCTCCAAGACACGGGGTATGTTTATGGCTTCGGAACTGTCCGAAACACACTTGCAGGAAGTTTAACATTTGGCCTTCAAACAATCCCATGAATTTAGAAAGACTTTGTTCCATCAGTTTCTCCAAGACACGGGGTATGTTTAAGGCTTCAGAACTGTCCAAAACACACTTGCAGGAAGTTTAACATTTGGCCTTCAAACAACCAAAAGTTGTATCCCTACGGGAGTCACAAATTTTAAGATAAACAAGAACTAGTGACAAGCATATTAACCTGTTGAAGTAGTGTTGAATAGCCCAGCCTGAATAACTTTAGCATCAATCCCCATCTTTTGTTTTGCACGTTCCAGGATTTCTTCCTCAATTGACCCAACACTTACTAATACAAAAACACGTACTTCCTTCTTTTGCCCAATCCGATGAGCTCGATCTTCAGCCTGCTGGTCCATTTGCGGATTCCAGTCACTATCAAACAATATAACTGTATCTGCAGTCTGCAAATTAAGGCCAAGACCACCAGCTCGAGTGCTTAAAAGAAACATGAAGTAGGGGGAATCTGGTGCATTGAACTTTTTGAGTAATGCACCTCGCTCCTCGGTCTTTGTTGCACCATCAAGCCTCAGATATGAGAATCCATGCAGCGACAGGTAGATTTCCAAAATGTCCATGAGACGTGTCATCTGTGAGAAAAGCAGGACTCTGTGCCCTGATTTTTGCAGTTTTGGGAGTAAGCGATCAAGCAACTCAAATTTTCCTGATGCTCTCACTATCTCTTCTTTCTGATGCATGTTGTATTCGCCAACAAATAGATAAGGATGATTGCAGCATTTCCTTAGTTGCATAGACAAATTCAGTAAGCTCTTGGACTTTCCAGTACCTGTACGTTTTCAATGGTTACTGCAGAAATGGAACTGTATGTGGTACTATTGACTTTATAAAAGAACAAAAACTTTCTAACTATTAACTCCATATCCTCATAAGGAAATAAATAAACACAGATCCGGAAGAAGAAAAGAAGAATGTCAGAGAAGACGATACTTGAATCTAGTCCAACTCTTCCTATATCTGTAATCTGTTGATAGTAAACTTTCTGCCAGCCTGACAGATCACATTTCAAAATGACCTGCGTTTTTCCTGGAAGGAACTTTTCTACTTCATCTTTCTTCCTCCGTAGTAAAAATGGCCTTATAACCTGAGAGACACCAATTGTAAAATAAGAGAAAGAACTGAATGAACTAAACAATAAAAAAAAAATTATTATTACCTGATGCAGACGACGAATAATCAATAGTTCTTCTTCATCTGTCAGAGAAATATCACCACGATCTGCAAAAGGTGCATTGAACCATTCCTCGAAGTTCTTTACTGAATTGAAAATGCTTGGAAGCAAGAAGTTGAGTAAGGACCACAACTCCTGTAAACTATTTTGTATTGGAGTTCCAGTCAAAAGAAGCCTACGTTTAATATGATAACTGCAAATAAAAGATATATATTTCTGTTAGAAGTGAACAAAAGCTCTCTGATCCAGAAGTAGAAAGAAATAAAGGTATGACAACCAGGAAACAATAATTAGATTGAAATGCAACGTTGAGTTTCCAAGTGAAACAAATGATACTCCTGGTGGTAAGTGAAATATCTTTTCCGTATGTTTCGTAATTGTGCCTGATATTCACACTTCTACAAGATCCATCATGATCCAAAGTGTTAAAATATAAATCCTTCACCAGCACGTTGAAGAGGAGTCTCTTAGGATTCCACCTCCTTGTAGAATGTGTTAAAATATTTAATGTCCTTGTAACATGTGAAGAGTCTCCTAGGATTCTATGTTATAGTTAATATCCTTGTTATATGGGAAGTCTCCTAGGATTCTATGTTGTAGTTAATATCCTTGTAATATGTGAAGTCTCTTAGGTTTCTATGATGTAATTAATGTCCTTGGAGCTTGTGAAATCTCCTAGGATTCTACGATTGGAGACTCTTAGAATTCTGAAAATGAGATTATAAATAGAGGCCGTGCAAACCATTTTGGCTACGGCTTCTTCTCCTCAGTTTCTTCTTGTTTTCATTCTCTCTCTCTCTCTCTCTCTCTCTCTCTCTATCTTCCTGCGTGAGTGCTGTTTTCGGGTTACAGATATTGGTGCTACATTTCTATCATGGTATCAGAGCCAGGTTACGTTATCTCTACCAAACGAAATGCCCAAACAGGTCTGATCTGGTTAGAACTCTTTTCTCATCTTGTCTCTATCCTGAATTTACTTTTCTCTTGCACAATTCTTGTTCCTTTTTCTTCTTGCTTACCAAGGACACATCTTGTTATATCGTGTCTTCTTTCCCTCTCATCTTCTACCTATATACCATTCCTTTCTGCTGTCATGGAAAACCTTTCGCATTCTGGCATGTCCTCAAGTTTTCTTCCTCACCTTATTACCGAAAAACTCAACCATGAGAATTATCTGATCTGGAAAAGGCAAATCATGCCTTTCATAAGAAGTCAAGGCCTCTTTGGACATCTCGATGGTTCAACAAAGGCTCCACCAATATCCGTCTTACAGGAAATAAAAAATGAGGCAGGAGAAGTTATTGCTGTTCATGAAGACAACAATCCTGAACATGCTATGTGGATGAGACGTGATCAAAGTCTGGTTGCGTATATTTTGTCCACTTTATCTCAACAAGTGTTACTTTCAGTTTCTGATGATTGTACTGCAGAAGAATTATGGGAAACCCTTGCTGATACCTTTTCCCAAATATCAGAAGCTCGAATTATGTACTTAAAGAAAGAATTTCAGAATTTGAGCAAAGGTTCAACGTCTATCATGGATTATTTGGGGCGTATTAAGGCCGTCGCAGACCAACTTGCTGCCTCAGGGAATAACATTTCTGATAAGGAAAAGGTGCAGCAAACCTTGAATGGACTTGGGCATGATTATCATGCTTTTATTACAGCTCTTGAGGTCCTTCCTGTTCTGCCTTCCTTCAACGAACTACAAGGTAAACTTCTCCAACATGAAATGAATATGAAAAGAGTCATTGAAAGGACTGATCAAGGGAACTCCCAAAATGTGTTGGCTATGAATGTAAAGTTTGGTAAGAGCCATGGGAACTCCAACCATGGTGGTCGTGGCATTCTACCAACACCACATAACCAAGGTATGTCTCCTTTGGATACTTCAAGAAAAATACCAATTTGTTTTCAGTGCAACAAGAAAGGACACATGAAGGCACAATGTTGGTTTAATCCTCAAAATAAAAACAAAGGGGTAAGACATGATTATAAACAAGGAGGACAAAGTTCTAAATCCACCGCTGAAGATATGCAACAGCTATTGATGGCCGCATTCTCAAAGATGACTATAAAGCAAAATGAGCAGGGAGAATGGTTCTTGGATTCAGGTGCAGCTACCCATGTGACAGGAAATGCAGGTAAATTGACTAACTTATCCCCTCATTACGGTAGAAGTTGCATTATAACAGGTGATGGAAAATCTCATCCTATTACACATATTGGAAATGCACATATTCCATTGTCATCCTCGTCTCTATCACTGTCTAATGTTGTTCTTGCTCCCAATATAAAAAAGAACATCATATCCATTTCTAAACTCATTGATGATACAAGCTCTTCTGTTGAATTCACACCTTCTTCTGTCTATGTCAAGGACCTCCAAACGAAGAAAATGTTCGCTAGAGGGGAGCGTCAAGGGAATATGTACGTCCTCAAGGAATGTCTACCCAAGGATTCATCCACTTTTGATATAGGATTGAAGACATTTTCTCTTTCTCATAATGCGTCATCAGTGCCAAGTTCTTGCCATTTTCAATCAAAAGTAAGGGGCCCTAACCAATTTTTGGAGTCTGATTTGTGGCATAGTCAGCTAGGACACTGTGGTCGACATTTCATTGAAAAACTTGTCACAGATAGTCTCATTCCAAGATCAAGTTTACCTCTTACTTCAAGTGTCAAAAAATGTTCAAGTTGTGGACTTTGTAAGAGTCATATTTTACCTTTCCATAATATAAATCAAAGGGCTTCCAAACCTTTTGAAACTATTTTTTCTGATGTATGGGGGCCAGCCCCTATTGATTCCATGTCTGGGTCAAGATATTATATCTTATTCATTGACTCTTATTCACGTTTCACCTGGATTTACTTCATGAAACACAAATCAGAAGTACCTCACATATTTCGAAACTTCTATGCCATGATTCAAACTAAATTTTCATCCAATGTGGTGCATTTTCAATGTGATGGAGGGGGAGAATATTCATCGCTTGATTTTATTGAATTTCTACGTGAAAAAGGGATAACTAGACAAATTTCCTGCCCTTACACACCACAACAAAATGGTGTAGTTGAGCGGAAACATCGACATATAGTTGAAAGCGCCATGAGCATGATGCATGATACTAATGTGCCCATTTCCTTGTGGACTGAAGCCTTCCATACTGCTGTATACATAATAAATTGTTTGCCTATGACACTCTTGATGTCTAAATCGCCATATTTTACACTCTTAGGCAAACAACCTGATTACAAGAACTTGAAGGTTTTTGGTTGTGTATGCTATGTTCACGTTGATGCTGCCTTGAGGAACAAGTTTCAAGACAAAGCTATTCAATGTAGATTCGTTGGATATGCTGATGAATATAAAGGTTTTCGATGCTATGATCCAACAACTAAACGTATCAAAACTTCAAGAAATGTCATTTTTGATGAACATAGTTTTGATAATACAAATGAAATGCCTATGACCATTGAATCTTATGATCCCTGGACCAGTACACAGTTATTCAATGCAGATCCTGTTATAGAAAATGATGTGCCTCAAAGTGAAGATTCAGAGAGAGCAATACAACCGTCGGATATAGCTCAAAGTGAAAATCAAGAAGATCCAACACAGTCATTAAGTCATCACGAAAACAATAATGAACAGAGCAACGATGCACATCGGTATTCGGGTCTTATCTACAGTCGACGACTAAGGGACAGAGATGCTCACAGTGAAGAAGACAACATGCCCCACCTTAGAAGATCCCAACGCATTCGTCATCCCATTCACAGGTGGGTTAGCTATGATTCTTTATCACTTGATTTTCAGTTATTCATGGCAAAAGTTGGCAAGGAGGAAGAACCTACTTCATTTGATGAAGCATCAAAATCACATCATTGGAGAAAGGCTATGAAAGAAGAAATGGATGCCTTGCATGAATGTGGAACATGGGAGATCGTTCCGAGGCCACACGAAAAGAACGTAGTGGGCTCCAAATGGGTATACAAAATTAAATACAAACCTGACGGCAGCATAGAAAGACACAAAGCAAGGTTAGTAGCAAAAGGGTTTACACAACAATATGGAGAAGATTATGATGAGACATTCAGCCCTGTGATCAAAATGGGAACAATTCGCGTGATTATATCATTGGCAGTTGAATATGGATGGAGACTACATCAAATGGACGTGAAGAATGCTTTTCTTCATGGTGATTTAAGGGAGGAAGTATATATGGAACAACCTCCAGGATACACGAAAGGAGACTCTCATGCATGGGTTTGCAAACTAAGAAAATCTATTTATGGACTTAAACAGGCCTCACGTTCGTGGTTTGACAGTTTCTCTTGCAAGATTCAAGAATGTGGTTTTCGGAGATGTCCTCTAGATCACTCTCTTTTCATTTATCGAAAGGAAAACATATTTACTTTACTTCTTATATATGTTGATGATATTGTTATCACAGGCAATTCAGAAAAACACATAGAAGAAGCTAAAGTTTTGATGATGCAAAACTTCAAAATGAAAGAGCTTGGTGATTTACGATTCTTTCTTGGAGTGGAGATTGATAGGCACAATAATCGCCTCACATTGACACAACAGAAATACACGTTGGATTTGTTGAAAAAGTCAGGTATGTCTGATTGTAAGCCTGTTGGAACTCCTAGTGTTCTAAATCAAAGACTAAGTGCTCAAGATGGGGAGTTATATGAAGATCCTACGCAATATCGAAGTATTGTTGGGGCACTTCAATATCTTACATTTACTAGACCAGATATTATATATGCTGTGAATCAAGTATCCCAATTTATGCATGCACCTAGAGATACTCACATGGATGCTGTCAAAAGAATATTAAGATATCTTAAAGGGACAGCAGGAGATGGCTTAGTTTATGGTAAGAGTGAAAATATAACTACTGGACATCAACTTATGACATTCACAGATGCAGATTGGGCTGGAGATCCCGATCAAATAAAGTCCATTTCTGGTTTTTGTATTTTCATTGGACGTAATCTTGTGTCTTGGAGTTGTCGAAAGCAAAAGGCAGTCGCAAGATCCAGCACTGAAGCTGAATACAGATGCATGGCTGCAGGTACTGCTGAAGTTACATGGGTTAGACATTTGCTAGAAGACATTGGAGAAAAGATTAAAACATCAATGTTAATGTGCGATAATCAAAGCGCTATTAACATTGCCTTTAATCCCGTACAACATGGTCGAACAAAGCACATTGAGATTGATCAACACTTTGTTAGACAAAAGGTGGAAGACAAGGAAATTCAGCCTATTTATGTTCGTACAGATGAACAAGTTGCAGACTTATTTACAAAAGGATTAACAAAGGAACGATTCTGGTTTCTAAAAGGCAAGTTGTACATGGTGCAAAACCATGCACAACTTGAGGGAGGGTGTTAAAATATAAATCCTTCACCAGCACGTTGAAGAGGAGTCTCTTAGGATTCCACCTCCTTGTAGAATGTGTTAAAATATTTAATGTCCTTGTAACATGTGAAGAGTCTCCTAGGATTCTATGTTATAGTTAATATCCTTGTTATATGGGAAGTCTCCTAGGATTCTATGTTGTAGTTAATATCCTTGTAATATGTGAAGTCTCTTAGGTTTCTATGATGTAATTAATGTCCTTGGAGCTTGTGAAATCTCCTAGGATTCTACGATTGGAGACTCTTAGAATTCTGAAAATGAGATTATAAATAGAGGCCGTGCAAACCATTTTGGCTACGGCTTCTTCTCCTCAGTTTCTTCTTGTTTTCATTCTCTCTCTCTCTCTCTCTCTCTCTCTCTCTATCTTCCTGCGTGAGTGCTGTTTTCGGGTTACAGATATTGGTGCTACATTTCTATCACAAAGAGCAACTCTTCTCAAAACAAAAGGGTTTGTTGCATGCACTTCTCACTAGTGCACATCTCATTAACCGTATGCCTACTAGGGTGTTGGATGGTCAGTCTCCTTATTCTACCCTGTGGCCCACTCAGAATCCGTGGCCTCTTACTCCTCGTGTCTTTGGGTGCAGTTGTTTTGTGCATAATCATAGCCCTACTCTCAAAAAACTTGATCCCCGGTCTATTAAAGGAGTTTTCTTGGGGTACTCTTCCACTCAGAAGGGGTATAAATGTGTGGATCCCACTACTTCCAAAGTGTATGTTTCGAGGGATGTCACATTTCATGAACATGAGTCGTATTTTTCGGTGAATCCTCTTCAGGGGGAGTGTCTTGGGAACAAAGGGGAAGAGTATTCCTCTAATCAGCTAATTCAGTTTATGGAGTTTTTGGATTACAAGGTTAGTCCCAGTGTGATTGACACGGTCACGGTCAGTAATGAGAAGGGCAGCCATATGGAAGGGGTCACGGTGGATGCTCAGCCCATTGTTGCCCGGGATCACTTGTTTGGCCAGGTTTATGTCAGAAAGGAGAAAGCTACAGTGGAAGATGTTGGTGATGAGGATAGAACCAATCCCAATCCTGTGATCTCCCCGGATGACCCAAGTCCATCGAATGAAGAGCTCCCCATTGCTGTGCGCAAAGGCACCAGGTCATGTACTTCTCACCCTATTCAGAGATTTGTTTCTTATGCTAAGCTCAGTACAAATTACAAATGTTTTATCACAACCTTATCCAAAGTTGTTATTCCCAGGTCGGTGGATGATGCTAAGGATGATCCCAAGTGGTTACATGCTATGACAGAGGAGATGGGTGCGTTAGCTAAGAACAAAACATGGGAAGTTGTTGATATTCCTAAAGGGACACACTTAGTTGGCTCTAAGTGGGTTTACAACGTGAAGTACAAACCTGATGGCACTGTAGATCGATATAAAGCTCGTTTGGTTGCAAAGGGGTTCAGCCAGAAGTATGGGATCGACTATCTTGAGACCTTTGCCCCTGTTGCAAAGTTGAAGACCGTGAGGGTTATTCTTGCTCTTGCTGTGCACAGGAAGTGGCGCATGGACCAGCTTGATGTTAAAAATGCGTTCTTGAACGGCCATCTGGAGGAAGAAGTCTATATGAGCATGCCTCCCGGGTATGTTCAAGAGGGAAAATGTTGTCACCTCAAGAAAGCTTTGTATGGCTTGAAGCAGTCGCCTAGAGCTTGGTTTGAGAGACTAAGGATCGTTATGAAGTCTACTGGGTACAAGCAAGGAAATGGAGATCATACCCTATTCATAAAGCAGAGAGGTGGTCTGGTGAGTCTTCTCCTTGTCTACGTTGATGATATGATTGTCACTGGCAGTGACGAAGAAGAAAACAGAAAGATGAAGGAGAGATTAGCTAAGGAATTCGACCTCAAGGATCTGGGTAAGCTGAGATACTTTCTGGGGATAGAGATTGCTCGATCAGAGACAGGGCTGGTTATGAATCAAAGGAAGTACACTCTTGACTTACTAAAGGAGACAGGCAAACTTGGTTGTAGGCCCTATCTTACTCCTATAGAGTCGGGAACTAAGATAAGTATCAAGACGGGCACTATTCTGGATGAGGAAGGAAAAGGGCGATATCAGAGGCTAGTAGGTAAGCTTATCTATCTTACTCTAACTCGCCCTGATATCACGTATGCGGTAAATGTGCTAAGTCAATTTATGCATGCTCCCACGGATTGTCACTGGAAGAGTGCAGAAAGAGTGTTGGGATATCTAAAGAATGACCCAGGAAAAGGACTGCTGTATACTCGACAAGACAAACTTACTATTGAGGGCTACTCAGATGCAGATTGGGCAGGTTGCACTGACACAAGGAGGTCTACTACAGGGTATTGTATCTTTCTTGGAGGTAACCTAGTTGTTTGGAGAAGTAAGAGGCAAGAAGTATGTTCGAGGACTAGTGCTGAGGCTGAGTACAGGGCTGTTGCAATGGGGGTTACAGAGATGGTGTGGCTGAAGATTCTTTTGACTGATATTGGCGTGGAACTGGGAGATAAAATGAAGATGTACTGTGACAACAAGTCTGCGATTAATCTTGCCAATAATCCAGTTCTACATGACAGGACCAAACATGTGGAGATTGACCGTCATTTTATCCGGGAACGCATTGACTCAAAGGAGCTGATTCTGCCATATATGAAGTCTGAAGATCAAGTTGCAGACGTCCTAACTAAAGGGCTTTGTACTTCTTCATTCGAAAAGAATGTTAGCAAGCTTGGCATGTTTGACATGTATGCCAAGCTTGAGGGGGAGTGTTAGAATATGTTGCTGTGGGAACCGGATCCATTCCTGGACCCGGTTCTATGGGGCGCGGGTACCGAGGCGGGCTCGGTACCCTAGGCGGCTTCTCCTCTCTCCCTCTTTATATTGTCACTTGTGTTTAGTGTTGAATTAAGTGAAATATAATTTTCTCTCTCCTAGGGTTGCGGTGTGCCCCTAGGTCAGAGCCTCCCCGTGGTTTTTCACCTCTTTCTGAGGTTTTCCACGTAGATTGTGTGTTCGTTCTCCACTCTCTCTCTTTGTGGTTCGTGTTTCTACACTGACCATAAACATAAGCATCTCCTAGATGTGGCTCGCAAGATTATGATACATTCTAATATGTTAGATACATTTTTTAGGAGATGCTATACTCATTGCTTGCTACCTTATTAACAGAATGTCATCTTTAGCCATATGAAATAAGATTTCTATCTAGATTATTTGTTTTGAAGGCCAGTTGTTTCATATTGCACCTCAACCTTTTTGTTGTGTTTGCTTTGAGCACAAACTTGGACCCAATCAAGATAAATTGTCCCCACAAGCTACAAAATGTATATTTATTGGATATCCCAAGAATAGAAAAGGATATCAATGTTATGATCCTATTGCCTATAAAAACTATGTCAGGATGTCACCTTCTTTAAGTCAGTTTCATACTTCTCCAGTTCTGGTCACCATATCCACTTTGAAACCTCTGACAACTTTCCATTGTCCATTCCTCCTATTCCTTTGGAGTCATGTCCTCCCTTGTCGTGTTCCTCTCATTCTCTTTCTCGTTTCTAGGATCCTCCATAAGTCCAATCTAGGCAGCACACGTCTGCTCATGGTCCCCAACGTCATCTCCTCCGAAGGTATGTATTTCGGACTCGAGGATACTATAGTTGAGTATGATTGTTTTATAGGTACTCCACTTGTACATGATGATTTGTTGATTGTTTTGCATAAAGCAATCTGACAATGCACTACGCATCCCATCTCAAAATTTGTCAACAAAAATAGAGTTGGCAAAAATATGCAGACTTTTATTTCAGCCACATCCATTGCTACCTATCACCAACAAGCCCTTCTCCATCCTAAATGGATGTAGACAATGAAATAAGAGATGGATGTTTTAATTTCTCGAGGCACATGGGACTTGTTTTTTCCTCCTTTTTATGCAAGCATAGTTTGCTATAAGTGGGCCTACTCTATCAAATATCACTCATAAAGAGACATAAAATTCATCTGGTAGCAAAAGGATATACTCAAACCTACAGCATGAACTTCGTTAAGACTTTCATCCCAGTTGCCAGACTAGAGAGTATATGATTGTTTGTTGCTATAATTGTGCATTATGAGTGGAGTTTATCTTAGTTTGATATGAAAATTGTTTTTCTCTATGGTGATCTATCAAAGACTGTCTCTACTCGCAACAACCACCTCATTGTGAGTGACAAGAGGCATATGGGAAGTGTGCAAGTTGAAGAAAAAAATATATGGGCTTAAGCAAAGCCCAAGGTGATGGTTTCAAAAGTTCATGAAGTGATGTCTAGGGTTCGCATTCAGCGGTCTCCATGTGACTATTCATTGTTTATCAATAAGAGTCTGAAGGGTATGGTTGTGATGGTAGTATATGTTAAACATATTATACTTGCAAGCGACTCTAAGGAAGAGATTGCTTAAGCTAAGATGTATCTGCAAAAACATTTTGTCACTAAGGATCTTGGCCAACTCGGATACTTCTTGGGGATAGCACTAGCGAGGAGCAATAAAGATTTGATTCTCTCACAGCGATAATATCTCTTTGACTTGCCCAAAAAAATTGGGATGCTTAGAACTAAACCTGCAAATATTCTCATGAATCAACATATCCACTTGTATGAGGACGATTCAGAATTGATAGATGGTAAGTCATATAGGTCTCTCATTGGCAAACTCATATATGTTACAGTTGCTCGACCTAACATCTCTCTAGTTATGGGAAAATTGAGTTAGTTATAGAGAAACCAAGAAAAATTCATTGGAGAACAACTATGATGGTTCTAAACTACCTCAAGTTGTCTCCAAGAAAAAGACTTCCATTTACAAAAAATAATTCTCTGGACATCATAGCCTACAGCCCTACACTAATGTAGATTATGTAGGATCAGTTGAAGACATGAAATCTGCAACTGGGATTGTATCTAGGAGATAATTGATCACTTGGAGGAGCAAGAAACAGGCGATTGTTGCAAGATCTAGTGCAAAATCTGAGTATACGGCAATCGTTCAGACAACTAAAGCAAATGGCATAGGTTAAAACTATGCTATCCTGTCTAGGAGTAAAGGTTTCACTTCTGATGAAGATGATGTGTGATAATAAGGCATCAACCTATTATCCTATACAGCCATCAATTCAGTATTTCATGACAGAATCAAGCATGTTGAAGTAGACAATCATTATTCTGGATATGGTTCAAGTAAGCAATATTTCTACAATTCATGTTTCCACTGAAGGGCAAATTGCAAATGTTTTTACTAAACCCTTATCTACGTCTGGGTTCTCGAAATATTGTAATAAGTTGAATATGATAAACATATATGTTCCAGGTTTAGGGAGAGTCTTGCGAGAAATAATTACATTAGTTGAATAGTTATTAGAATTTTAGAAAGTTTTTAAGGGTACTGATTAATATTTTTATCTCCTCTGTGGACCTGGATGTAATGTCTTTACTATTCCTCTAATCTCTATTTAAGAGAGATTAGGGTTAATATAGGGATGACTTTCTTTTTCCCAAAACCATTGCAATGGATATATCAAACTTTTATGAGATCCATCACCCTCGTGACAAATACTGAGGCAAATTCTGTCGGCTATCCCATTCTATGCAGAATCAAAGATCAAAATTACTTAAAAGTTAACAAATATAATCTACGTGTTACAAAGAAAGATCTAAGAAGTTGCCAACCCAGGATTCCAACTCATGATATCTCATAATCAGCCCAAGCAATTTACTATTGAAACAAATAAGTAGAGTGCTTTAAAAACTCAAAGTGACTCACAGTCACAGCATGGTTAAATTGAGTGCCATATATATATATATATATATATATATATATATATATATAACATCTAGTAACATAATTGCACTAATGCTGTAACTAAAATTTGCTTTTGATATTACATACATTATTATACATATTATATATAATATAACAATGTTATAATGAATTGGAAACAATATCATGTACATATGAGAAAAATACTTTTGAAGTTGCAAAAACAGGATCAATTACCAAATTGACCAAGGGAGTCGCTAATTAATCCACTTTGAGCTGAGTCCCAAGTCATGGGTTTTAGAACCTTGAACAAGAGCCTTCATCGTAAGAATAAACATAAAATCATAAGAAAGTATTGTCTACAAACCAAGTTGGCATGGAACTTGTTATTTATCAAGCACAAACAAGACAAACAAACATATCAAACTTTCAAACACAAATAGATAATTCTAGGTTCTTCTCATCACGAAGAAGTTAAAACATGCATGCAACTCAGGGAGCCCAACCAAAGTGCCAGCTATTAAGAGAACAGGTGATGAATTTATTGGCATTGGTATATTCTCACGCGAACATTTTTAGCCAAAGGATATAAGAAAAGAGATAAGCTGTAAGCACATCTAGGTAAAGACATCCATTATAGTGACATCTAGGTGCAGACATTCATTATAGTGAGCATCAAACAAACAATTAAAACCGAAAGAAATCAACATTAAACAAATGTTTACCCTGTCACCAATGTGCGTGAAAGTGCACAGTCATGGTTCTTCAACCGGTGGCCTTCATCAACAATCATGTAGTACCAGTGGATTTTCTTCAGAAAAGATTTGTCTCGCATTATGAGATCATAATGTGTTATCATGACATTGAATTTTCCTTCACCAGAATATTCTTCCCTCAGTACTTTTCTTTCAACTGCACGACCATCATAAAGAACAGCAAGGATACTGCATGAAGCAAAGATTACTCTAAAGGAAGCTGGCATTATGAAGTGCATACATTATTTTGGAAAGAAACAATCCAAAGAAGCAAATAAATTAAGCCTGACAAGTGCTAAAGAAAAAAAAAACTACTTCTAGTGGTTCTCATTATGCATGAAATACTATCATGAATGTCATTGACCTCACTGGACACATGAATCTTCAGTTTCAGTTGATAGTGCCCCTTTAAGGTCAATAGGTCAACCCTGCACCAATCTCTCCACCATCACAATAGAACCCTGTCTCATGGTCGCTAAATAAATGACAAAAGCCTAAATATGTCACAGAGATAACCATTTGTGATTGTATGCCTTGAATCTATAGTGACCACAGTAACAAGGTTAGGCATCAATGCATAAGTGCAAACCTCCCGAGCAACTAAACATTAGAATGCAATCACGCCACGCTCATCCAGGTACTACATCAAATCCTGCTCACAGTTTGCAAAACATAATCCACTCAATTTACACATCCTGGTAACTTAACATTCTTTGGCTAGTTAACCAGGAAATTTTCCCTCATAGACTATTTTTCCAAATTTATAAGATTAGTTCCTTTCTACTTGATAGCTTAGAATCACATTGTTCTTAAAAAAACTTGAAGTGCATTAACCATTGCATTACATCTCCAGAAGACGCCGTATAAACAACTCCATAAGAACATTAGTGAGTGATCCATCTGTCTTCATCAGTCAATTATACAGGCTCAATCTCTCCATTTGATTTTGTCTATGGCAACCAGAAAGACATAGTTGGAGTTCACTCTCATACATCTTGGTGAACCAAATCAAAATGACCACCATTCTTCAACTGGTTGGATATTAAGGGCACCTCGATATTATGTTTCACTCATTACCAAATAATAATGCAAATTTACCAGATCTCTAACTAAGTCAAAAACAAAAAGTGTGCACCTTTCGAGGGGTCAGTTCTTTAATTTCAAGCACAATAACTAAACTGAGTCTGGAAAAAGGACACATGATAACTACTTGGCAACTTCCAACATGTGAGAACCTTTTCCTTGACATCAAATATCTAAAGAATGTTCTTTGTTTGGATCCTCAAATACTAAAACAACATATAGGGAAAAAAGGTTATAGAACAGTTAAAGTCCTTGGTAACAGAACTGACAAGATATAAGAAACTTAAGTGTGCCAAACAGAAAGGAATGGAAAATAAGAAGCATATGAAATCCCTGTTGGAACATATGAAATTAGAAATACATACATAGGTTTCATACTTATATGGACAGAACACCACCAGTAAAAATCTCATAACAGACATGCAACTGAAGGCACCAGATGCAAGTGCCTAGCCTCATATCCACCTTAATTTTGCTTGATAAAATGACAAGGGAGATACTGAAGCCATGCCTTGATCAATTTTACATTATACAACTCAAAACCTTCAAGGCCTTACCCCCCTTTGCTCTCAATACCACCAGCTTTGTCTCACTTTGTTAAAAGGCATCTAGGATATGGTTGCCTTCACTGCAACCACACAAACTACAATACAAACCCAGGGAATACCGGAATACTTTGATTTCCCATGTGAAAGTACCAATTCCACACAGCCAGAAAATGGGTGTTGTGCTAGAAGATTTGCCCAGGTACCTGTGTCGATACGTGGGTAAGGCTGCATTTTAAAACATTGAAAATTATATTTTCAAACTTAATTTTTTCTTTGATTTTGATTTGTCCCTTCTTTTATATTTCCCTTCCACTAAGGTTCTATATTTTCCTCTCATTTTTCTTTAATTTTGAGATTTTTTGTGGATTATTATATATAATATATATATTTACAATTTATACACTTTGTCGTACCCCTATACCCAAGTTTTCTAAAATCATCATACCCGCATCTTCGTATCCATACCCATACCGTACCAGCACCCATGTGACATAGGTGTTGTGCCGTGGGTCAGCTTCAGGCAAGGAGCTGAGAGAGATGAAGAATGAATAACTTGAATTAACAAGACTTAACTACGCCAGTTAGTACAGCTACTTGCCTTCTCTGGATATTCTATCCAAGTCGCCTAACCACAACACCATAGGAAGTGGGTGTACTGCAGATGGAGAGAGCATCACAAGCAAATGGCAAAGCCATTGCCTCAGATGTGATGAACGATGAAGTACAGAGCCAGCCAATCTATAACCACCGAGGCGAGCAGAGAAGTCAAACGGCACTTATTTTCCTGACAACTTGATATGAACAGGAACAACAGCCATAATCATAGACTTAAGCTCACCTTCTAACATTGGCTTTGAAGTCAGTATCTAGGGACAGAAGCTGCTCCTGCACTCACACGCTAACCTTTCAAATATCCACTCAAGAGGACCCACCACTTTCACTCCAACTTTACAAGAAGACAACTGCATTTCAACTTTCTAACGACATAGAAGCAGAAATTCTTCTCAATCAATAATAGTATCTTCAGATGCTACTATTTGCTATCAAGGCCACAACAAAACCAACTAATTTATTTTTCCCAGCTCATCACACTTCCCACCTTCAAGCAGCTGAAACTTCTGCTGTTCATTATATATATGATGCTACAATGTTTCTGTGGTCGTGAATCTAAGAATTCTACTAGACACATATGGACTGTTCTTACAGGAAAAACTTTCCAGCAACCATGCTTCAACCCCTATCCAATGGCAACATTTCTTGATAACATCTATAAGGTAAGGCACTTGGTCATCATGGCCTGATTAACAGATTTTACAATGAAAATTGACTCAAAGCTCCATAGCGGATGGAGGTTAATCCATTTTTATTCTACTGCTACTAGAAAGATCTGCTATATTCTAACCTGAGGCCAGATCTAGAATCTTGAGCCAAGCATCAAGAAGACAAATTCATCATTAGCCGAATATGTCCGAAGGCCACTTTCTTTTGATGTGTATAATGCACGCTTCTCTATATGCTTATCAATGAAAAAATGAGGCTTCCTAAGCAGTCATCAAACAAAAAATAAAGAAAAATAAAATCATATCCTTTTCGAGTCATGAGAGGTAGAAAATAAAAGGTTGTAGGTGAAAAACAAATGAATCCTAACCAGGGATCATGCTTATAAAAGTAAATTATGAAAGGTTTGGGAAATGAATTGTTGGATAATAGGTTCGTATTTCATATCAGATTGAAAGCAATAGGCTTGTAATTCAAGATTCTATATGAGGGTGACAAGAAATGCTTGGTGCAGCATCAAGTGATTGAACTTGTCAGTACCCAGGGGCACCCGTTACAAAAAGGTAGCAGATCGACACTGAAACCAATGCCCTGATGTTGGTGACTATTAATCATCTCTCATTCTTATCATCTCTGCCTTGTTAATTGAAGTCCTTTGAAGCCGTTCGCCAAATAAAGAATGAACGAAATTAAGACAAAAAAAATAAATGATACAAAACAGAATAAGAAAAGGAACCCCACAGTTCTGCATACCTAGGAGCCCAGGTTGCAAATTCATTGACCCAATTAGAAAGTACGGCTTTTGGAGCTACAATCAAGTGTGGTCCACTCACTCCTTTATTCTCCATTAGATATGCAAGTAATGCAATTGTCTGGATAGTTTTCCCTAGCCCCATCTCATCAGCCAAAATGCCATTCAGGTTGTTGTTGAACAGCGAAAGCATCCACTGCAGACCCTCCACTTGATATGACCGAAGTTCACCACCTTGAAGCATTGCCGGCTGCTCAGTAACCTGAAAAATCATGTCAAAGCTTAGTTCTATTTTTCCTTTCAATTCCCAATAGAGAACTTGATAGATATATTCAGGAATCTAACTGCAGAAGGGCCAAGTAACGGAAAAATTTCAGAAGTACCATACAAGAAAATTAACTATTTTTGTATAACAACCCTGAGACCAGAGAACAGTTGCAAAGGTGTTCCATGATCATCATGACTTCTCAATGTCAACTCAACTCATTATCTGCCTGATAACATGCATCTTTAGTGTGAATATAGATGCAACCTGCTGACAACTGAATCATAAGCAGCACAAGTAACCCTGCTGAAAATTTTCCCTATTAACTTGTCACATGCACAAGACCAACTGATTTGCAATATTTGAGAAATTTCACTGGCAAATGTTCTCTGCAACTCGGACCTGATTATCCTTGAAGTGGGAGCTGAGCCCACAGCATAAATCATCCACTTGCAATCATAAATAGACTAAGTGCAACTAAGCTATAAAGTTTCCAGAAAATATTGCAGCTATATGCCTATATCAAGTTACCTTTTCTTGGATGGAATGAATAACTGAGTTGTATGTGCGTTGGCCTTCAAGCAAGTCATTTGTCTTGACTGAATGACCTGAATCCATATCAATCATGTTTAGTTCATCATCCAGAACCACATCCGCATTAGATAGAGATATCTGTGCTGCATCATCAGTATCAGATCCTCGAACAGATTCAGATCCATCAGCATGCTCTGCATCCTTCTGCCGTTGAACGGCAGCTCCAAGCCGAAAAAGGAGCTCATTGGTTTTTCCTAGAAGAGTAGTCAGTCGTTCATTCTTACTCTCCTCAACCATCCGCAAATATGCTTCCTGGTCATCTGCTTTTAGTGCTTGGAACCTAAGCCTTTCTGCCCTTGTGGCCCTTTGCCTCTGTCTTGCATGCCATGCCTATAGAACAGCATGAAATCTGTCAATTAAATTATTACAGAGACAAGAGAATATCCAAATCAATCTCCTCATATGATTTAAGAGAGAAGATATTCCAACACACACACACACACAAACGCAAAGGAGACCTGGATCCCATCATTCCTCTGTTTTCGACGTTTCAGAGCAGCTTGTGCTTGATTTTGGAACTCACGGGATGCATTAAGCAATTCATTAAAAAATTTTCTTTTTCTGGTTTCTGTTCTGTTTTTCTCTTCTTGTTCTAACCTTGACAGCCTCTGGACAGAGAAAATTCTTGTTAGAGCAAGCAAAACTAAAATGATTTATATATGAAGCCCAACCAAAGATGTAAAAAGTACAATTTTTTTTACCTCTTCATCCCGTCTCTTTCGCTGGTGATCATCAACTTCCACATAAGAAGCATCTCCATTACCAAATAATGGAAGACTGCGCCTCAGCCTCATCATTCCCCAGTCAAACAAATGTTTGTCTGGAAATGAGCATTTCTCTTGCAGCCAGTACTCAGAGCTTACATCAGCTCGCACCTTCCTCTGCAGGTCCAATAGCTGCTAGAAAAGAAGCCTTGTGCTTAAGTAAAACCAGTTGCCCCAATGCAAGAAATCCAACAGAGAAACAAACTAAAATGATGATCTGCCTGGCAAGAATGACACTGGACAGCAAATTTTTCCCTGGTGTGATATATAGCCTTCTTAACACCTTGACGAGAAATCCTTTTAGCAGCCTCGTTTGCATTTTGAAGTAGCAAAATTCTCTAAAATTCTTGTCATTTCCTAAAAGGTCCTCTTCCTGTCCTTACTACGGAAACAAATATGCTTGAATGTGGAACCACAGACAAAATGGGAAATGATAAGTAACAACCAAGATCCAAGCATGCTACAAAGACAAGACCTTGATTGGTACAAGTCTTTAAAAGCTTGTTATTATGGATTTAAATTTAGAATTATGTAGTTGAAAACTTAAAATTTTGCCCACGCATTAGGACTCTTCAAGTTTAAGTTGGTCTAATAGATGTACTTTGTTCAAGTGAAATATGGATCTTTTTTTTGTTAAATTTATGTTCAATTGGTGCTTTATGTTTGCCTCTTATTACTTTTTTTATATATCTTTGCTTATGCAAGGCACATTCATAGAGAACATTTAACCTAGTTTCCTTACTTTTTTGTAATTCTTTCATGTAACTGTGCCTTTAAGTTGTGCACTTTACAGCGTTGGACCTTTGGACATTAAGATCACTGACACGTGGTTATGTATTATAAAAATTAATTATTGGTATGAATTTTTAATTTGATGAAGTAGAAGAATGCAGATACAAAGAATAATTAGTAATTTCTGTAGTTCAATTTACTTAGGAAAGTCAAATACTATAATGATACCAGAACTACGTTCTCAAGAACAATAAAACAGGGTCGCTCCTAATATTGGGGGTGTATGTGTATATTTATTTATTTGTGTTCATTTGTGTTGGGAGAAAAATCAGTTGTTGCTAACCTTCAAAAGTTCTAAATATTATTACTGAAACAAACAATAAAAACAATGAAGACATATGGAAAATCATGAATTTCTACCAAAGAAAACATACTCAAAAGTTAACATTATTCAATCATTAAAACAGAAATCATCAAAAGAATAAATGAAAATAGAGAAGGAGGGTGTGGGAAAAGAGTGTAGTGACTTTTCTTAGCAGTTAAGATTTTGGTTAACAAAAGATTCAAAGTGCAGCATGTGCTGCACCTCCAACGCCATTCCATGTGCCTAGATTCTGAGGCGAGCATATGCCTCTAATAGCACAGCTACTAATGTAAAGAGCAGGACCTAGAATTTTGAACTCAAACTCATCATTTTATCTGTTGTACAAAATTACAAATATTGCAACTTTTTATATAAGTTAACTAACTAGGCAAAGAGTAATCAACAACTGCAGATCTTTAAAGACAAAATTGATGCTCAAACTTGAGGACAACCATCCAAATAAACTTAAATCACTGCATGGCCATGTACAATTAACATAAAACTCAATAGAGAACATATATGGTTGAGTTTCATAGAACATTGTTTCATGCCCAACAATGGTTCAACCAATAGACTTATTCTGAGATTCAAAACTGTAAAACTAAGGCTACTGAAGACCTTACCCTTAGTCCATATAGCTCGAGTAAGCAATTCATTTGCATGTCTTCTCCCCTACTGAAGGGCAGATCTGAAGCAAACACACCAATATCAAAGGTTATTACGATTGCACATATGCAGAAGTAACAAGAAATACACCTCATAATAACAACACAGTAGTTAGTAATGCTTGCCAGCCAAAAAACTGATGGCAAAAAACAATCCTAACCAAAAAATAGTAACTGCTGAATACACAACTGCATTCTTTGGCTAGGGCTATTTTGTGAACATGCACCCATCTCATTCAACATGTATGTTTTGAGAGAAAAAAGCTAACTTGCTTTTCCATCCACTGTACATAAACTTACACATTCAGCAGATATTTGACCATCCAATTGTGCAACAATTGTCACAACAAATTTCTATTATGATAGTCGGTTAAAGATGGATTCCAATCTGATGTACACAGTGGTACAGGAATTACGTAATACGTATCGGAGCTCAGTTATGTTGGCAACCTGCTGAAGAAGTGACATCAGTCATTGAGGCCTTCTCCCAAATGTTTTTTTTTTTTTCCTTACGATAAAACACAAATTTCACCCTAGGAGACTTGACTCAAATGTTTTACACAACGTCCATGGAGGCTGAAGATAGAAGGAGCTTAGTTACTGCTTTCATCATGAGTTTGAATGTAACTGTTTTTAATTGTAAGTTCCGGATTTGATAAACCTATCACCCCTGTTCAGATTATTGTCAATATGATTTTTAATAACATTAGCATGGTGGACACACATGAGCATCATAACTGATTCCATGTCCATAAGTCATATACGCCTGAATACATATTCCAATGAAACAGATAAATCCAGAAGTAAAATTTACTAATTAGCCAAAATAACCAGCAAATTGGTTTGACTGAGTCAGTATGGACCTTCAAGTTCATTTAGACGATGCTGTTTGTTGAGTTGGAGATGATATCCCTCCAACTTCTTTAGTGAAGCACTTGTAGCATAGTTCAATCTTTGTTTTAACAATGCATTTTGGAAATCCTCCAATAGATCTCCTTGAATTGGATCTCCACCACCAACCTGTAGGGACAACAAGACAGAAATTCCTCAAAGAATACCCCATGGATAAATTTGTAAAATGTGAATACTTATAGTTTATGCCTTTATGGTACATCAAGAAATACAGAAGCAAGGTAACGGACTTAGATATAGATATGTATTTATGTCAGAAGCTGAAAGAAAACTCACTATGGACAAGTTTACAAACAGAAAAATAATCAGAAGACTTGTGAGTAGAAATATTAAAAATTTAAAATACAGTGTGGTGTATGATCGCTTTTTAAGACACTAAGCTTGATGTCCTTTTGTGTGAATGTGTCGCTTACCATATAAATGAAACTTGACAAGTAGCATATAAATGTAACTTGACAATATCTTTGGTGGAATAGATGCATGAAACCAGAAAATTCAATGTCCTTAGTATACTAGTGGACTATGGATGACAAGTGACAACAATTTGATAATACTAGAAACACCATGCATGTACGGTTCAAGCAACAACTAACACATTTAAACTATACTAATATCATCTAGGAGCATCTTTGATTTCTAATAGTTTTAGAGCATTTTATCTACGCAGGTTATTTAACAGAAAAGATATTTATCTTTCAAATGCCTCAAAAATCAATTACCAAGTTGCAATATTGGCCTCATTTCTTCTATTTTGAGCATGCCTCGCTTGCCTTACTTAGACATGCTTAAGAACACGCTATAGACGACATGATAGCAGGTAAAAGGACAGGCTATATTTCTATCAAGCATGCACTCTTTGTCAGAAGTTTTATAAGATTCTTCGTCAAAATAGATTTGAGTGTACCAGTAAAGAAGTAACATTCCTGCGATGAAAAAATCAGTTCAGGATGGTTAGCTGTTCCTCCCCATGGATTAGAGAAAGTGAGGCACCGGAAAATTTGAGGTTAAGCCACTCGTGATTGAGCCTCCCAGCAAAACGGACCACACGTCAGTGTACTGATAAGAGTACACTGACAATGGAAGGGGTGGCGACCTGATTCTCTCTCCTACTGGGACTGGTACAAGGTTAGTATCTGAACGTCCAATGTGTAATCGAGAAGACACGGATCAAAAGCTAAGCCCTACCAAATCTATATGCCGCAGCAAAGTAGAGTAACCTGTCTACGGGCTTCATGATGCTTAAAACCAGCAGAATGGACGAGTTCGGAAGGAAAAGCTCGGGTAAGCAGAAGATAGTCCCAGCCCCGTTTTCTCCAATCAAGGTCAGGGATAACTTACTTGAGCAGGTGAAGAAGCCAAAAGAGAATTTCCCTTCGGGCACCAAGACGAATCTAAATTGGTAGCGGAGCATTCAATTCGCAGAAAAACTGTGGTAAAAACTAAAAAGTGGCACCCTGGAGCAAACGTGCCTAAACCACAGCATCAGCAAGCGCCGTAAGCAATTGTGTGGATCACTCCGCGGGGGGAGGGTGAAGGAGAAGAATACTTTACCGCTAGGCACCGAACCCTTTCGTCGTACCGATGAGCAAATGAAATAGGTAGAACAAGCAAGAAAAATAAGAAGGAAGAGGAAGAGGGTGACCTCTTGGGAAGGACCGGAATCGACGGAATAGTAGATGGAGAAGACAGCATCCAAGAGGTCGGAAGGGAGAGGAAGGCTTCTGGATATCAGATTCAGAGCCGATACAAGCGTCCGTAGACTACGCAAACGATCAGTCGAGGGGCCTTCAACCGTCATCTTCTTCGCTTCACCGTCCTCTCTTTCTCTCTCTAACCCCGGAAGGCGGGAGGGTAGCCCCTCCGTGTTTGGCAATGTCTGATCCATGGATGCACGGACCGATTTTGCCTGGGGTAGCCACCAAGCAACGCCGTTCCCCCCTTGGAACACTCCGGTTATGTGATAAGAAGGGGCTCGGAGGAGTAAATCCAAGGACCGTTATGGTCGCTCGAATGCCCCTGCAATCAAACACCGCCTCAAGGTGTCACGGACAGAAGACGTCACGGCTTCGGGTACGATTCATGTGAACAAGACACTACATAATTTTTCTAACTATTATCTACTCTTCTCAACTGATAGTTTATCTTTAGGCCTCGTTTGATGCACAAAAAAATAAAGAGAAATACTGTATAGGGTAGATTTTTTTTTCAAGTTTGTACGGTTTTTTCTGTAGCATCAAACACAATAAATTTTACCATGCATTTTTCATCGAAATTGAAAAAAAATTCATACAAAAAAGTCGGACCTCTTTTACTAAAAAATCTTCCTTTTGTACATTGATAATTTTACCATGGAGGCCTTAATGATCATAGCATAGCCCAGAAAATTAAGGGGCACTCTTTTAGAAGTTTCTATACGTTAAGTGGTTCATATAATAAAAAACAAATATCTAAAGCAGTCAATATAAAAATAAAGGAACATTGAGAAGCTGGTGTGGACAACCACCTTGAATGAGAATGTGCACGTTGGGAATGAATTTTGTATTCTACCTGACTAAAATCATTCCTCGCGCCTTTTATTAGAGTTCCAAGCTATTCCTCTACTGGCTGAACCAACCTTATGGAGATTTGTAGCATCATTCAAGTAAATATAGATTGAGATTGTAGAAACATGAGCTTGTAATATAGCTACATTTAATTTCAGAACGGTTACTACAAGAAGTATAAATAAATGACCAAGATCTCCTATGACAATGACCAAGATCTCCTATGACATATAATATGTAAATGGAGTCGAACATTGGAAAGTAGCCAAAAGGGTTATGCGACATCTCTAAAAGACAAAAGGTTACATGTTTACGTACAGGAAATCAAATCGTTTTGAGATCATTGGTTATTCTGGTTCTAGTTTTGCTGGATGACAAGATAGTGAGAGATCGACATCAGCCTACGTCTATCTATTGGTTGGGAGAGCAATTTCATGGATAAGTGTCAAATAGACACTCATTGCTTCTTCGACTATGGCAGCAGAATTTGTTGCTTGTTATGAGACATCCAAAATTCAAAATTTTGTCACTAATCTGCATATTATATATGGAATCGAAAGACCGCAAGTTATATTGTGACAATAACTTTGCAGTCCTATATTCCAACAACAGGAGTTCGTCAAAGTCAAAGTACTTTGACATTAAGTACCTTGTTGTTAAAGAAAAAATTCAGAGTGGTCAAGTGTCTATTAAATACATTGGCATAAACTCTATGATTCTGGATCCGCTCACTAAATGTGTTTTGCCCAAAGTCTTTCATCAGCACATTGCTCATATAGATGTTTTGTTGTTTAAGGACTTATCTGTTTGAGTGGGAGTTTATGCTTGGACACTTTTGTTCCAGACATGTCAGTCTTTTGTTATAAAACATAGTTCTTTTCAGTTCACTCTGAATTTATTTGGTTGTGATCTCGCAAAAGTATAAGGTTGGACCAATTGGAAATAGACATGTTAAGATCTAATTTTCATGTTGCATAGCCATACTTGATCTATGTCATTTAATTGGGCCTATAAATGTATTGATAGTCGTACATTATAGTCTATGTATGTAGATAGACCCAATTTAAGGTGACCTAATAAATTTGGGTTTGTATCATCTCATCTGATATACATTATTTGTGTAGAATGTGTAGAAGTCAGAGGGGATCCATATCTGGTTTATGATGGGCAAAGCCTTCATTTGGACCCTCATAAGTCTATAAATAGGGTTGTGGTCCCCAAGGCACAAGGGTTAGGAGAAATTTCATTGTATGATCTTTTCTATATCATTTTAGAGAGGATTTTGTGTCACACCCTTCAGCCTCTAGAAGATCTACTGGCCATCTTCTACTTGTGCAGTGGACATCGGTAAGCTTTCACAAACATTTCAATGTCCAGCATGATCAAGTCTTACATTTTGGCATGTATAACATATTTGCTTGTTTATGCCATCAGTTTTTTCTTCTTTTCTGCTTGCCTTTTTTCAAGGTCAGAACTGCAGTGTTTGTGTAACTATGCATAATCCTCTCATGAACAAGTATGTCTGCCATAATTTTTCTTTACTGGTTTCTTGGTCATGTTGGATGTTGGCACTTCCTCTTATCAAATCTACTGCAAACGAAGTGTTTGTGCGACATTTCAGTTTGCACGTTTGGTTGTGTTTCTGTGATCCCTCTTAGTTCATTACATATTCAAGGTACTACCACTTTTATCAAGAGCTTTTGATTGAGAAGCTTAACATTATAAAAATTGTATGAAGGTTCGTAGCTGGAGGCTTTAAGTAACAGTACCTGCAACTGCCATTTGGGCAATTTCCAATTGCTCAATTTGGTCATTTTGAGGTCGTATTCAACAATCTATATCATTGGCCTTCTTATACATGACATGCTATGATATCATGTGTGGTCATAATTTGACAAAATAAGCATTTTGTTTCGCTTCATTTAGCTATGTTGGGGTTGTAATTTTAATTTTATTTGGACTGCTTTGTATTGCCAATGAAACATATGTTTAAATGTTGTTACATGTTCTAATAATGTTGATGTACTTAACATATTCTAAGTTTTGAGCAGATAAACCTTGCAATATTTGTCTACAATATGATGAGTCCACAATGTATCTGGAATTCCCTATATCACCAGTGGAAATATTTTGCAATTGCTTGCACACTTTACTTTTTAACACAGTCTACACCACATTAGGCACAAAATCAATCTCTCTCTCTCTCTCTCTCTCTCTCTCTCTCTCTCTCTCTAGGCTAGTTAATGGACAGGCCTGTTAGTACAAGTTATGGCTGTAAATGAAATGGATTCAGCGTTGGGGCTTTGCTACTTTTTTCTATTTTTCCTTACCTATTCAGAATTGAACTATGAATCTACTTAGTTGAGATTGACCTTACACATAGTTTGTTTGCAATTCCAATATTTATAAATAGATTGAGAGTATTTTATAAGATAACATATAACAGCATGAATTGCATATTTTTTAAAAGAGAAAACCAACTTTATATGTTAGCATATTATACAGATACAATATTTTGAATTATCCCCTTTAAAGGACAACGTTTTACGGGTTTCATTAAGTATGCGCAAGGTTCCCTTAAGGGGATGACTTTCAAGGACATAATCTCAAATACGTGTCTCACATTTATGATTTTCCTTACATGGGCCTCAGTTTTACATAAGACCTATCTTTACCATTGCCTATCAACTCAAGCTAAAATACGAGTTAGAATTAAGAAAATAGCACCAAACTCCTCCTCTAAGGCTGTTAAATGATTCAGGCAACGTTGGGAAGCACAAATTCCAAATACGTCATGATTTGTTGGGAGGCCCTTTTCAGCAAATTTCAGCAGAATGTATTTGAAGTTATGGCCAAAAGGTACGTCCTAAATGGAAATTAATTGCTAGATACCCAAATGCATCAGGTATTTAGTCAGGCCTCAATATGCTTGGATAGAGTGACCACGAAAAAGAAAATTCCTACAATGGCATGTCCACCAAATTGTCGCCGATGAATATATAGAACTGTCGCCGATTAATATATAGAACTACCGTGATTGAATCACTGCCGGCCAAATCCCCTGTAGTGATCAAGAGTTCCAAGAGGAATTGCAAAAAAGAGAGAAGAAAAAACATAGTAAAATTTGCAGAGGCCAAAAGATCTGCTCTGGCATATGATATTCACATATAGATACATGTCACCACAAGATGAAGTTCTACACTCTTCTACAGCTTAATGATAGCTGTCATAAAGTGTAACACTCCCATGGTCAAACTAGCGCAAGGACATCAGTCATGCTCAGTATGGACTTTAAAAACAGAAACTGACCTCTGCCCAATGATTTACCAAACATATCCATTATTTGTTAAAGAGAATGAACAAAATGTGTTGTAATGATATCACTCTGGACTAAATCTTTGACAAAATGACAGTCCAGCTCCACATGCATTATTCTTTCACGTAGTAGATTGGCATCCAGTTGAATAGCATATCGATTGTCACTCATGTAGAAGAGCCAAGTAACCTGTAAATTAGTTAATAGATGCTGCAAGCAAACAATTTCACAGCAAGAAATTCGCCATAGCTTGATATCAGCTTCTGCAGAAGATTCAGAAACCGCTTCCTACTTTTTCAAGAAACTAAACTCTCCCAAAAATATACCGTATCCTATAATGGATCTTCCTGCAGGCAGCCCAATTTGCATCCTAGTAAACTCGAAGTTGAAAATCTACATAGCAGAGAAGAAAACAGCAAGACAAGGATTGGATTTAAGATATCTCAGAGCCTTAACTGATTCTTTACAATGTACCACAGTTGGAGGTTGCAGATGTCTGTTAAGCGAGGGCACTCAAAACATAAGATTTGATCTTGTAATTATGAAATACATTATTAAACCAACAAATCTTCGACACCAAGCAGGATCAATTAAATCTTCGTCTAATGCTAATAAAGTCATTGTTCCATTGGAACATCACTAAATTTAGCACCAACAAACCTATTTCATCTAAAATGTATGTCACACACACATTTGCATTGTGACACAAGCCCAAGAAAGAAACTTGTGTTCACCATGATCCTGTATACGAAGCTCAGCACTTAAACATTCCTTAAACTTCTCAACATGTTTCAAACTATTTCCAGCAATTATTACATTGTCAACCTATGCAAGTAACACTTGAGTGTGCCACTATGTAAAAGAGTGAATAAAGAAAAATCACATTTAAGACTGCCGGAAGACAATACTTGATAATAGCAGAACAAAGTTTTGCAAACTATTTCTTGGGGCTTGCCTAAGCCCAATACCCTGGAGGCAAAGTCATATAAATGTCTTCATTCAAGTCTCCATTCAGAAAGGCCTTATATATACATCCATTTGATATAATACCCAGTTCCTAGCAGCTGCCATTGCCAAAATACACCAAACGGTCGCAACTTTCAACACCAGAGCGAAAGTCCCATAAAAGTTTAGGACTTCCACCTATGAAAAACCTTTGGCACCCAATCTTGCCGTAAACCTTTATATCTCACCATTTTCCTTACATTTAATTTGATAAAAACCCAGAGGCTTGAGATCAACAAAATGTGAAACTAACATCCATGTATTGTTTTCTTCAACAACTGCTCAATGACTGAACTTCTAGCTGCCAATTTTTATCATCTTTAGCTTGTTCATAAGTTCTGGGCTCAACATACTGTGAGATATTCAGTAAGCAAGTTCTGTAAATAGAAGAAAAGTTAGAAAAAAGAGTACTTGTGACAATGGATGCTTAGTTGAACATCTTAATTTTCTCCAAGGTTTCTATAGTTGAAGTTCTTTGAACTGCATTTTTGCAATAAAGACACCCAACAAAACTGATGGTCTCATTTCCACGTTGAACGCTTGACAATAGGTTGCTCAACAGTGTTCTCTGCTGAATTTTATCAGTAGCTAGGTGGTTGATGATTTTTAGTAGATTCAAAAGTTTCAGCTATTTCAAACTCGGATCCTTCAGATACAACGGTATCATTCAGCTGAACTTCATTACATTCAATGTCTACAATATTCATAGAACTGCTATTATTTGATTGGACTGATCTTGACAACAACCATATATCCTTTTTCACTTTGTAAACTAACATTTTCAATTGGTACATGTAAAACCCATGAAGTATTATCTTTTGGCGAAGGCCTGAATGAGAACCCATTTCCAATGAAGATAACATTGTTAAGACTATCTATATTTTTTTTAAATATTTTCTTAAGGAGAACTAAAGATGTCCGCCTTTTGTTCCTGTCCTTTACATGATATATATATATATATATATATATATATATATATAGAGAGAGAGAGAGAGAGAGAGAGAGATGGGTAAAGACCAAACACTTAGGGCAGGGATAAATACCAGACCCTTTAATCTTTTGCTAAAAAATTATTTTAAATAAAATATAAACAACCTAATATATTTATAAAAACTATTTTGATATAAAACATACTCTGAATCAAGTTGTTTTTATGAAAAATGTATATTTTTCTATTATCAAATTGTTGATGCTATGAGAGCCATTCATTTTGTCTAATTATAAAAACACTATTAAAACCCAAAAAACTATCAACTTAATATATATTTTGCATTAACCTATCCATAAGGCCATATTGGTAAGGTTAGATTTCAAAAAAAAAAAAAGAACATATTTAATAGGTCTGGTTTTTGTCTCCAACGTGTTGGTTTGGTTTCTACCAATTACTACACACACACACACACACAATTTGTGGATATCTCCATCCAGGTTTGAACAGAGAAACCTTTGGATCTCTCACAATACACTATCTGATGCTAGCATCAAGCATTGTGTTCAATCACACTGAGGAAGAGAAATAGAGAGACGAATTGAAATCAGCTGATGGTTAGATGTTGCCGATGACAATTTTAAAAATCGTCGTTAAAAGCGTTTATATATATATATATATATATATAATGGTCTTCTGATAATTTGGTCTAGCCATCTAGCCAGTTTTCATAAATTTAATTATGCTGATGCAAAATGCCCAAAATTGCATGTTCAAAAATTAATTTAAAATTTGACGCGTAAATCAAATTCTAGATTAATGCTCTTAAGTTTCTTGGTTTTCATAAAATCAAATGTTCATATTGGTTTGACTTTTTTTATTCTAATATTTGGGACATTAGCATCTTCAATGTATCTATCTAGCTTGCTTTTAGAAACACAATTTAACCACCTATATGGTCATGAGATGGCAATCAATCTCATTTTGAGACTGATTTTTCCAGTACATCTCTTTTTTGTAACTCTCTCCAGTGGCTTTGCCACATATAGGCTGGTGTGAGCAGTTGCCCACACCAGTTTCTTAATTTTCTTTCATTTTTATATGAAAATTGTTTAATATTTACTTTGTTATACATGTAAGTGCTCCTCCAGGTATGAAAACCTTCGAATTAATTTCCTTCCAGAAAATTTTTCTCGCTCTGCTACTGATTCTCTTACCTACTTTTTCTCTCTCATTTTTCCTTTTCATAAACTATTCTTTATATCCTTAGGCAATAAAATGGATTTGCCCGTTATATCTTTTTCACACTCCAACTTATGGAATTTGGTCCCATTTTTCTACAAACTAGTGCTCATCCCAACTCAAATTCCTTCCTCTACCACTGTCATCATCAATTCTTCAACTTAGATAAAACTATTGTACTTCTAATATTTCTTAGTACATGTCAGTGATCTTACATGCTTCGTTGCATTGGTTGTCCTCATAGTTTCAGCCCTCTATGTAGTGCAGGGGATCCCCATTCTTACAGCTACAGACAGATAGTGAATTCACTAAAATCCTTCCCCGAAGTAGATTCACTAGTCATGGAGGAATCCTCCCCCGAGTCTTCTCTTTCTTACTAATTGGCTGAAGGAGATTGAAAAGATCAATAGCAACGAAAAAGAGTCATTGAAACAGATTTTTTCATTGAATGCATGAAATAATATTTCACGATCTCATCGTCCATATACTTTGTGCCCCACTGTGGTGCAGTGAAAGTGCCACAGAAAACTCCTTAAAATGAATAGTGGCCATTACTAGCGGCAGAGCCAGCACGTCTGATATGGGTGCTCCAAACAATTTTTAAGTTATCATAATGTCATTTTCATTTTTCTAAGAAATTTTTAATGGGCTGCTGTGAGTGGTGGCCACCAGCCCCCATGCTGTTGCATCCTTTAGCCAAAAATGTTTCTTGCATCATTGGTTTCTAATTCTCCCTTCATTACTTCCATTATGTTTTTGCTTAATAAAGGATTCAACAAGTGAGATTGATATCAATAAAGGAACAAAAACAAAGTTGCAACTAATTAGTTGGTAATTGTTATTAGAATTAACTTGAATGGTCCCATTGGCATTATAATCAAGACTTGTTTTTTTATGTTTCATATGCCTAATCAGCAGTTCAAGGTTTCTTAAATTAAAAGATGTTAAAATTTTAACATTTAAGTGGGTGTTTGGTAACAGAATGCATTAGTGTTCCACCAATCTATCCACAACCCTCTAAAGGGTTGTTTGGCAGCAGATACACTTGGTGAGCGTCACATGAATCTGTCCTAAGGATTGGGGCAAGTTTATTGGACACTAGAACGAACCCTTAGGAAACCTACCGAGGACAGATATTTGGCAACCTAGGTTGCATCCGAACACAAAATGGGTCAGATCTTAGCATCAAGTGTTGGATTCCAAATTGAATTCAGTTTTAGTTGAGAGTTTGATAAAAAACAAGGGATCTAAGAATGGTAATTCGAGTTCATAGGAGACTTGCTTTCCTTGACAATTTAATCGCTACCATGTCCTAACTTTATCTGCTTCTTACTTTCGTAAAGAGGCAGACATAATTTCAAATGCTATTTACATCTCCTCTTAATTACATGAGAATTTAAGATGATGAAAACAGTTGAAAAAAGAAAAAGATATAGTTTAAGTTGAAGATGGAACGAAAAATGAGGGAGACAAATAGATTTGAAACATACTTCTAGCTCTATCTTTTGTGTGCTCAGCCTCCTTCTAGTGCTGGACAATCCTTGATGATCAATGTCCTTCTCAACCGATGCTTCAGGTCCACCGGCAGCGAACTGAGCTTGGGGCAATCTTCAATTGTTAATAGTTCAAGCTTACGGAGAGTGGTGATCTCTTGTGGCAGAGATGTTAGCTCCGGTAACTTCTTTAGTCTTATGCTCCTCAAGTGGACGATGTGTTGCAGCCAGCTAGGCAATGACCCGAATTTGGGACAATCATTGATCTCCAACAGTTGAAGTTTTGGGGGAATGATGATCTCTTGCGATAGAGATGTCAGCTCCGGTAACCTCTCCAGTATAAGGTGCTTCAAGTGGAGGATTTGTTGCAGGCAGCTAGGCAATGACTCTAGCTTGGGACAATCTCTGATCTCCAGTTGCTCAAGTTTTGGGGGAATGGAGAATTTTGTTTCCTCTTGGTGTGGGGCTTCATGATCTTGCTTTTGTGATTTAATGAGGAGCCCATCGAGGGCAGTGAGCTCAGGACAAAAACTTATTTCTAAGGTCTCTAGTTGCTTCAAGTTCTGCCATTTGCCAGGCAAGCTTCTCCCCTCGGTAATAATATATAATCTCAGCACCTTAAGACTGGAGAGATGCCAGAACCATTCCGGCAACGGATTTTGTGACGGCACACCATATAGGTGTAGAACTAGGAGACGTTGAAGATATGCAGAGAGAGATGGGCTTGATTGGGTGATTTCTGGGGACCAAGAGAGTGCCAAAGAAGTGAGTTTGATTAACGGAAGCAAGCAATCGAGTGAAAATGCCAATTGTTGACAGTCAACCACTATAAGAATTTCAAGCCCTACAGGTGGCTCGTTTTCATCCCACAGTGCATTTAACTCCTTACAGACATTTAATTGCAGGTATTTCAGAGCAGGAGCACAGGGTAAACTCCTCAACATGGGACATCTGTCTATTACTACAGCTTGTAGGCATGGCATTGGATCCTTTTCCATTCTTAACATCCAACCTTGCCAATTTTCACAATTAAACGCTCCCAAAGTCTCTAATTCTTTCAATATAGGGACCTGCTTTATTCTATGGCAGTCTTGCATTTTCAGTTTCTTCAAAATGGGCATGCTAGGGAGTTCACACAATTCTTTACAACCACATATAACCAGATCTGTTAGGGCAGGCATTTCTAGCTCAACATCCCCTTGTGTCTCCTGAAGAGTACATAAAACTTCACACTTAATCACGTCTAGTTGCTTGAGTGCAGGAAAATGAGGCAATCTCCTCAGCTTTGGGCAGTTGGTTACTTGTAATTTGGTCAGTGATGCCATTGCCTCTCCCTCCATCCCAGGCTGCCTTCCCAATTGACAAGCTTTTCCAGTTTCAGTGTCTCAAGTTTTGACAAAATGGGCAGTTGATTCAGCCCGTCGCACTGATCTATTAAAAGTTCCAATAAGGAAGGAAATGAAGGCAATCCTCTTAAATGATGGCATTTGAAGAGATGCAAACTTGTGAGAATAGAGGAATTAGGTAGCATTTCTATGCAAGCGCAGCTCTGAAGCTTCAGAGATTTTAGGTGCCTTTGGTTGTCATATAAACACCAAGTAATTGGAAGCAACCTCCCACAATATAGTGTCACAGTCAAATGTTTAAGATTAGGTGGAAGTAGCAATTCTTCAAATAGAGATTTGTGAGCTTCTGCCACATTTTTTATTTCTTCTTGTGTGCTTAGTTGATCAACCATGGCCTTCCCATATGCAAGCTCCAATTCTTCAATGTAGTGCTTTTCCTGTAGCTCAGCATTTGTTGCATTATTCTTTTCCTTCACCCTCTCCAAGTACTCTATAGCAAGTTTCCCACGGAGTTTGTTCAGATTTTTCAATTCTCTTATATTGGAACCGGAAACATCTGTGCCATTCCCATCACATATAAGGAATCTAGTCAATTCACGCAAACAGGAAAGCTTGCCTAATCCTTTAGGCACAAACACTAATTCAGAAGTATCCTCCAAGTCAAGTTGCCTCAAGTTGCATAGTTCCCCAATTTCCTTAGGCAAACTTTTTATCTTGCTACCACATAAGCGCAAAGTCTGCAGATTGTAGAGCCTTCCAATTGAAGGAGGTAACTCCTCTATCTTCGAGTACCTTAGTCCAAGATGCTTTAGAAGGATTAGGTCCCCTATGGAGTCTGGTAATTTGGAAAATGTTGAATAAGAGAAATCTAGCACCCTCAGCCTCTTTAAATTATTGAAATCCCTATCTAGTGGGCTTCCTGATAAACCTCCGCAACACAACAATGTCCGCAAGCTCTTAGTTGATCGCAGAACAATTTCGTCAAGTGAAATTAAGCAATCTCTTGCGGCCAAATGGCGTGTATGTTCGTTGATAGAACTACTGCACCTGCAATATTCCCTTCCAGCAACGTACGTCGCTAGATCATGAAGAACGTCATGCATGAACAACCTGAGTTCTTCTTCAGGCTCCTTTAGTTGAAGCAAGCAACGTCCCAACAAATCATCAATTTGTTGGCCTGCAATAACTTCCATGTCTGTTCCACCACTATCCTCAACAAACCCATGTGCCATTGCATTTGCAACAAAGGACCCCTTCGACATGGTATCACCTTTCTCCAGCAAGCTAAAGTAGGCAAAGTAAGACTTTAGACTAGATGGTAGATCATCATAGCTTAATATAATCCCTGGAAGAAGAGACGTACTTTGGGAGGATGAAGAAGGCAATTTCCAATCCCAAATTTTACTGTCACTAATAACTTTCCAATCCTCTCTTTTTCTTTCCTTCGAATGCATGACACTCCCAACAGTTTGAACTACAAGTGGCAGCCCTCCACATTTATTAACAATGACATGGGCAATATCTTTCAAGTTTAGCCTCTCCAAGACCTCGTCTGTCTCCCCATCCCTCAATGCTTTCTGTAGAAACAAATCCCAGCTTTCCTTGAACGTAAACGTTTCTAGTTCATGCATATAAACCGCCCTCATGTCATGAGAAATACGAGCGGTCCTCGTAGTAATCAAGATCTTGCTTCCGCAGGCACCGCCACTGAGAAGAGGCTTCAATTGTTCCCACCAATCTAAATCCCACACGTCATCTAAAACCAACAGAAACTTCTGCCTTGAAAGCACGGGATGGAGCAATTCACACACAGTGTTCAGCTCGGAGATGTTAATGGCCTCTTTTCTAACTGCTTCTAGTATCTTTTTGCTCACATCTTCAGCTCTAGGTCTCTGCGAAATAAAAACCCACCACATGGATTCCCCAAATTTTTTCTTAACCCGCTCATCATTGAAAACCATCTTGGCTAGGGTCGTCTTCCCAACCCCACCAATCCCCACAGTTGAAAGGATTGAGACACTACCGCATGTCTCATCATCGACCATTAGCTTCCCGACGAGAGCCTCCTTATCAGACTCCCTGCCCACTCCCACGACATCTTTTTCAATCAAGAGGTAGTTGGTCTTTCGATTGGTGTTAACTTCTTTGATTTTCCTTGCAAATCCATCAAAATTATAGCGTTGCCTCTCTTTTGCTATTTGAGAAAGCCTCTCATTTATGGCTTTGATTTCCTTTCCTAGTTTGTACCGGAGCTTGACATGCTTATTAAGGAAAAGAGGAGCATTGATAAGGAGGCCACTTACCTTTTTCTTGCTAGCAGCCTTCCGATACTCACTCCTGGCAATTCTGGCTCGGTATTCATCGATAACATCTTCTGCATCATACCCCACCTCCTTTAGCTTTTGCAGCCAGTCCTTCACTCCATCGACCATGAAATACGGCAGCCCGTCTGCGGCCTTGATGGTGTCCCGAATTGCTTGCAGTTCACTCTTGAGGTTGCCCAGTTCTGCCTTGGCATTGAGGAGAAGTCCAACCTCCTCCGAAATGAGATGCTCCAACTTGTTCAAAACCGAAGAAAGCAGCGCATCAGCCATTCTTTGCCCCTCCGATGAGGACGAAGAACGGGCGGAACGGAGAATCTGTCTATAGACAGATGGAGGCCGACCAGGAGGGCCTTGGAAAACATTTCGCCTAGTGGGCCTACATTTTTAAAATACATCAATTAGGTGCTTAACTAGTAATTCAAAAAAATACGTTTTCTTTAAGCAGAAAAATAAACAAGGGACTTACTAATATGCACTTTCAAATGAAATTATTTCTTTTAAAAAAAAATAATGTACGGCCGTTGTGGGCTTGAAAAATAAAACAATTTTTATCGTGTTATGTATTTTTAAGATGCTTGTTGATAGAAAATAAAAAATAATTCAATATGGGCCGACGCATTAGTGAGGAGCATTATTTGACCGACAGCCGTAAGCTATGTCAACTGAGTGTATGGGGTGCAGGTGTGAGTGTTGTAGCGGTATATTTTAAAAAATTTAAGTGGAACGATGAGGTGAAGGTATTTTATTATTATTATTTTTTAATTTATTATATATATAAAAATAAATATGTATATTATAGTTGTTTACTTGAATAATTATATTGTATAGAAAAATATATGAACAATATATATTATATAAGTAATTTAGTAATATGACATTTTAATTGGGCTTGAGTGTGAGTCGGAGCCGCATAAAATAAAAAAGTTCGAGTGACTTCTGTATGGTTTTTTTTATCATGTATTTTTAAAATGCTTGTTGATAAAATCATAAAAATATGAGCTAACCGTGTTATTAAGGAGCATTATCTGACCAATAGCCATATGGTTTTTTTGGGAGCAGGGCCTCTTCGCCGGTGGTACTCGTCTCGTCTCAGTCAGGCTTAAAAACCCAATGGAGGTCGGACTGGCTCAGGTTGGTTGGACGGGAGCTCGATCCAAATAATGTTTTAAATAAATTTTTATTTAATAATATATATTTTATTATTAAAAATATATTTTATATTAAAAATAATTTTAATTTTTAAAAAAATAAATTTTTATTATAACCGAGTTGGCCAGCCCAAACCTAAGCCCGGGTTTCAAGCATCATCTCTGAGACTGGTTTAGTAGGTAGAAGATTTTCAATTGTTCACATTCTTTGAGTAGGCAGAAAATTTTCAATTGTTCACACCTTCATAATAGCCTGTTGGTCTAGGATTGGATCACTTTTTTACAATTTTCATGTTGGCCCTCGTAAAATTTTTGAAAAGTATTGTTTGGTACTTATAAACATTTTAAAAATATTACTCTGCCTCTTCTCCTTTCTGCCTCTTCTCCTTTCGATCAAAAATTTCTAGCTTTAACCCCAACTTACAATCAATGTTGTCTGAATTGGCCCGCAACGGCCGATTTAAGTCTGTCATGATGCGTCACGTATTAACTAAGTTTTAATCCACCAAAAATTTAATACATTTTAAGAAATTGCTATTTTTATTTAATTTTTATGCATTTTTTCATGTAGTTTTGTTAAATGAATTTGTTAATAGTTTTGACGAATTCCCAACTGATTCATTCACGTACTAACTTGAATAACACTGCTTATCATCATCAAGATTCAACAATCTAAACAGTTTTTAGATTTCATGCATAAAGTTGAAATTCTCTCCTAATCTGTCAAAGAGTTCACAGATCTTAAGACATGGAGGTGAAGCTCACATCCCTACAATTGAAATAAGAGAAAAAGAAAGAAGAAAAAATCCTGATTTATATAGTATAATTGCACAAAAACAATTAGAAATTGGATCATCGTTGCTAACAGCCAGATCGAGTTTTTTTTTTCATTTATTTAACTGCTTCAATTTTTTTCCGGATGAAGGATGAAGTAGTGATCCATTCCAATGGATTAGATTTGGTAATATGTGACTCTAAGAGGATCTTTGGTGATAAGAACCGCTTGTTACTAATCCAATAATCTGTTTAAAAAATGTTAGAGTGGTTTACGAACTTGTCTCAAATTCAAGGAACAATAACAAATCGTTACTACCGCCAAACAACCCCTAAGGGGCCATTTAGCGAATGGAACATGTTTTTATTGTTTTATGAATCTTTCTTAAAGATTTGGACATATTTATAAATGCCTAGTTCTACTGTTTTATAAATCTGCTCCAATTTTTACGATAGATGAATAGAATACTTATAAAGTGTTTCAATTGTCAAACAACTCTTAATAAAACGGAAGTAAGTTATGTATGCCCCATAGTGCAAGAAATTTTTGTGTGCCAACATAGTAATAACAAAAAATGCTCCTGGTTAATAGAAAAAAGAACTTTTGTAGGGACAAAAAAAACTCGAAAAAAGGTAAGGTTTTGGGATTTGTTAAAGTTTAGAACCAATGATTGTGTCAATCTGTATCTATAGATCGTTATGGCTAATATACTCCTTTGGGCGGCAAAGAAGCATTTTCTTTTTGTTTATGTCTCATTCACGTTGTTATCTCATATCCATATTGTTCTCTCATACCCATTATCTCATAGTCTTATCATCACCTCATGTCTTTGTCATTATTTCATATATATGTCGTTATATCATGTTTGTATTGTATTTCATACGCTTATCATTACCTTATTCAACCTCTGTCATTATCTCAATGCAATGGGTATGAGATAACAACAAGGTATAAGATAATGAACATATGCAATGTTATGCAATTCAAATATGCATATTAATAGTAAGGTTCACCCCTCAACGTATGCTCATTGTGTACACATAGTAGCATACAAAATTTGTTCTCCACTAGAACCCCAAAATATCACACATATTTGGATTGTGACAAGTGTATACCTTTTTTCCATCTAGCAAATTTTGAGTCGAAGAAAAAAGTTGCGTTTCACCACGACCCTTTAGCACTTAAGCATTGCATGAACTTCTTAACACGCTCTAAAATACTTTCAAAAATTATTATATCGCCAACCTATGCAAGTACTACTATAAATGTGCCACTATGTAAAAGAGTGAATAAAGAATAATCGCATTAGACTATTGGAAACCACACTTTATAATAGCAGCAAAAAGTTTTGCAAACTAGTTTTTTGGAGCTTGCCAAAGCCCATAAGTTTCGCCACCAAAGCAAAAGTCTCATAAAAGTATAGGACTTCTACCTATGGAAACCTATGAAAAACTTTTGGTTACTAGAAACTCCTTGAAACTTTCTATTTCACCATTTTCCTTTGATTGAGCATGAATGGGTCCTGGCATCACCTCAATTTTTAAAGAAAAATTACATGTAAATTTTAGAAAATTTCATTTGTCCTGTATAAAAGTTTTGAAAAATGATATTTTTATTCCTCTCAAAATTTAAAAACTTTAATTTGGCCTCACTAAGGAAAAATTTCTAGCTTTGCCAGTGATATACCAACAAAATGTGAAACTAATGCTCATGCATTGTTTTCTTCAAGACCTTCTATATCTGACTGCATTTCTAGCTGCCAATTTTTATTATCTTTGGTTTGTTCATAAGTTCTCAACTCTAAATACTGTGACATATTCAGCAACCAAGTCTTGTAAGTAGAAGAAAAGTTAGAAAATGATAGTACTTATGACAACGGATGCTTAGTTGAACATCTTAATTTTCTACAATGTTTCTGTAGTTCAAGTTCCTTGAACGACACTTCCGCAATAATAGTCACCCAACAAAAATCTCATGTGTCAGTATAACCAGTTTATCCAATGTCATTCTCTAGTAGAGTTGTACTTTCACCCTCTAGATGCACTGGGACCTCATAATCATCTTAAAAGTGTAGATTTCATGAACATGACATTGGAACAACAACTTTTGGATTTGGATGAGCATGCAGTTCAATGCTCTTCACTATTTTTTTTATTTCTTCAAGGGCAACAGTTCCTGCCTAAACTTATGTGGCTCCTTGACTCCTCTAGTCACCATAGCAGGTTTTCTGGCAGCCTTGGCACGCAAGTGCTTTTGCTGGAGTCTTTCGTGAGAGCAAATTATGTACGCCGCTAACGAGTGTATGTTGAATGCAGACCCTATTATTAATATATATATTTACTTTCATATCCAAACATTGCATATGCATGTGTGTATGAGATAACAAATAGTTATGAAATAACAAATAAGTATACGCTAAGTATGAGATAACGTTTATGAGATAACAAAATATGAGATAATAAAAAAACGGACGAATGTATGAGATAATGTTAAACATAAGCATGAAATAATGTTTATGAGTTAATAAAATATTCATGAGATAATGAGATAACAAACTGATGTATGAAATAACATTAAACATAAGTATGAGACAATGTTGATGAGATAATAAAATATTTATGAGACGTTTTTAGAGGAATCTATTGGTCATAACAATATGCATATACGGACTATACGAACTAACAAATTTGACCTTTATGAAATCTCAAAATCTTCTTTTTGTGATTTTTTTTATTCCTTTTTGTATTAATCAGACACTTTTTTGTTATTATTAAAATAGCATATGAAATTTCATGTATGTGGACCGCCCATATAACAGGGTTCAATGTTTTCTCCGGTGGATTTATGACAGTTTGCTTCGTACGAGCCGTCATGAAAGTTAAGAGAGATCGATCGGCAACGCCAATCGAAGCAAAGAAATAAAAAGAAGGACGACAGGGATATCAAGCAAAGAACTTATGAAAGAGAGAGTGTTCTTCTTAGTGTTTGAACCGGTGGTGTTGGTTCTATATTTGTCTTTTATCTTTCTAAAACTTTATGTCCACTATTTTGATGTGACCTTATATATATATCTATTTGCAAGCTTGGAGGATCTTGATTGAGTCTTGATAGTTGAAATACATGCTTAAATATTAAATATTAAGTTGTGGACAGGTCGGGTTAAGAGGAGCGATGTGTCGGGCTAAATTAAAAAAAAAAATTGATTTTTTCAATATAAAAAAAATCCTGCGCTCGCCCGAGCCATGGCCCAGGCGGGCCCCTCTCTCCACCCCTGGACCTTGGGATTGCATCAAAAGCGACCTTAGGACATTATTTTATTTTTTTGTAATATTTTTATGGACGTTATCATATTGTATGTGCTGAAACTTGTTCATTATGCATTGCTTCATAGACTTAGCTCATCATCACTTTGCCTTATCACATTTAGGAAAGGGAGCCACTTGGGCCATGGCCTCATTCAGCGAATTGAAAAAAAAAATTACATTGAAAAAAATAAAAAATTTTAGTTGCGTTATGTATTGTTTGGATTCGAGTTCAGTTTGGTCCCACTCAGATCTAGAGGAGTTGGACTGTTTGGGCCACCCCTAAAAAAAATCCTCGCTCCACCCTTGCTTAACAGCATTGTCTATAGTGATTGATGGCTATGGTCAAAATTGTATTGGTCAATGTATTTAGGATCATACCCGTCCATTTTTATTAATTACTTTTTGACAACATTGGTTCAAAGATTTTTTACCACCTTAAAATTTTTCATTGTTCTAGTTTCTCTATTGTGGAAAATAAGATCAAAATTTCCAAAACTGGCTTGCAATTTATAGGGTAACCAAAAAATTCTAGGGTGGTATTCCACGGTTGTGACTGGAAAGGTATTTTGTCATTTTAAAGCAATCCTTTTTTTCGCTTATGAGTAAGACCGAATCCCTTCAATTTTTAAAAATAGTTGTATTTTACTCCTCTTAACTCTTCCTCAGCCGGGTTTAGGCAGAATATCCTTGACCTTTAGGAGGTCAAATTTAATTTGATTGATGTTCGCAATTCAAGTTAATGTGCTTCGATACGAAGTAGCATCACGCTCTGTAGGATTTTTTTTTTTTAATTCTTCTTTTTAACATTGTTTGTTATGGTGAAATTGAAAATCAGCAGTTTAAATACTTTTAGCTTCAAAGTTGAAATTCTCTCCTAGACAGCTGAAGGTGGACCTCATATTCCCACAATTGGAATTTTGAAAAAAAAAAAAGGTTCTGAATCTTATATTATAATTGCACAAAAATATTCACACATTGGGAAGAAAACCTTATTGTTTGAGTGCAGACTAAAGCCCTTCTCTCACCTTTCTTTCATATCTTAAGGATTAGAGCTGCTTTCAGTGTCTCGGGGTAGGGCTTCTGCTATGTTTCAACGATAGTCACAAATAATGTCTCAGAGTTTTAAATGGTGAGGTTTTTCTTGGGTTTAATACGGTGATCTTGAAAAAAACAAAAATAATATAAGAAAAATACGGTAGATTTTTACAATTTTTTTTTAAAAAAAAAAAATAAAACAAGTGAGAAACTAATAACACAAACATCAAAAGATAAATAAATTTGCAGCAAATAAAAAAATACAAAACTGTTTGACATTAAAAAAATTGAAAGAAATTTAAAAGTTTAAAACAGCATGTTACCTTCCTCCTCTTCCCAACTTTTCCTTTTGCAATATGAAAAAATGATGTCATGAGAGTTTAAAATAGAAAGTGGTCGCCTACCAGCCCTTGTCCCGATCATTGCTCCAATTGATTTGATCAAGTATTAAGGGTATGCATGCATCTCTTAATTTTCAAAATAATGGAAGACTTAAAATCCAATGTTTGATGGGCAAGGTTAAAGTTTGAACCGTTGGAATATTAACCCTTTTTTGAAATTCTATATTAACTGTGGGTCATCGATGCAAATTATTTTTACTTTTAAATATTGTATCCCTGTAACTTGATAGGCCTTTCAATATAAGTAACTACATAAAATATTTTACCATATGCATGTTTACTTTTAAATATTTAATTGTGGGAGCTTCAAAAAAACATAGAGTGGGGTCCAATGTTAAAAGGTCATGCATATGTATGTAGCTAATAAAAAATGTTGGTTGTAAAAACAAATAATAGAAAAAAAAGAACAAAAGAGAGAGAGATGAGAGAAAAAAACGGAGGGACAAGAACCGTCCATTTAATCTCCATAATAGTATTATAATCTTAAATTTCATATTCTTCAATGCCTTTTAAGAAAAGAGAAAAAAAAAACCATATATAAACAAAAGAGTGTCATTATTTCATTTTCCATCTATTCTTTCTATTTTTTTAGGGGATTGGAAGCTTTGTTTCCTTTTCACTTCTTCCATTTTTTTTTCTGTACATCTAAACATCCTCTGATTAACCAAACACAGAATTATCTGTCTTTTCCATTTATTTTTTTTTTCCTTCCTTCCAACCAAACAGGTCATAAGTGTGTGATACCTTGGTGAAAAAAATATATATAATTACTAAACAATTTTTTTATCAAATAAACTAGTTATCTGCCTTTTTTTACTTTTTGACAAATATAAAAAATTAGAACTAACTCAACAATACACCAATTTTTGAATTCGGATGCTCTGTTTGTTTCGATCCCCAAAATTCAGCTTCAGTGTTGAATGTGGAGAGAGAGAGCGATCAATGAAGTCGGTGATAATTCGGCCATTGGAAAACCAGCCGGCGGGTTCGATGGGTAAGTGGATATATTTCAAAATTAATTTTAAAAATAAATAAGAAAATGTATAAAAAATAGTTTCAACAAAAATCTTAAAAATAACATTTAGAATAAATAGAAATTGACAGATGGCACTCTTGAATAACCTAACCGTCTGGTTTAATTATAACTTCTTTTTTTAAAAAAATAAAAAATTCTGAACATATATAGAAAATTCTTGGTTTAATGGAAAGCACAGTTAAATTTTATTATAAAAACATCAGAAATTATGCAGCATTTAATGCAGAACACATCTAATTAAGCTCAATGTAATTTAACGAGTCGGAAGGACCCGAAATTATCGGGCTGGGCTCGGACTCCATAATATTTTTTAATATATATTTTATTATTTTTATATATAATTATAATATTTTATTACAATTAGTTATATTTATATATTATTTATATTAAATATATATATTTTGTAATTTAATCGGGTCGGTCTCGAGCTAGGATCAAGTTTTGAGTGTCTGGTTAGTCCAAGCCTGACTTCTTATCAGGCTGGGCCGGGCCAGGCCGATGCCCAGCTGAAGAGCCATAAGACCTCAAGCTGATCCATATAAATTCTGTTTTTGAGAAGGAAAAGAAGAAAAACACAATTACCACCCACTTAATATCAAAATGGAATAGAGAGATGTATATAACCATCAAACCATTTCCAGCTACTCTGAAAATTTTAAGAATACTTTTTTACAATATCGAAACACTGGGCTTGTTTTTGTACTTCAACAATATGACTAGTGTGTTTTTGAAATTTTTCCAAAAACATGGAACGTCTTTTGTAAGTATATGAATAAGCACAATGCTTCAAAAACATGGAACGTCTTTTGTTCGCTTTAGCCGATCAAAATTAGGAGAAAAAAAAAAACTCGATTGCTTGTTTTTATAGGCTGCTTTTGTTGGTCACCAATGTAAAATCTGAGGTTATATGAGATCCACGTACTTTAATTTAAAACCATAGGTTTCATGCTAGAACTTAATGCACATGTGGTTTCCTCGCGGTAGTAAGTATTTGGATACACTTGTGTATGTTTTCATCCGGTGTAAAATTTCATTCTGTTTATGAGAGTTAGTATTTATGTTCATGTTTTTATTTGTATCATTTGTTCACTTAAATGTTGTATTTAATTTGATTTTTTTATAATTTTCTGTATTTATACATGCATAAATCATGTCGTAGACTCACATTTTCTAAAGTTGTCAGGTATCCATAATTTTTGTATTCATATTTCAACTGAGTGTGACTTAGATCAGAGCCCTCCCCCCCTCAATATCTCTCCAGGCAGTAAGAGCTTAGTAACTGAAATTGATAATGTCTGGATGTAACTGAAATTGATAATGTCTGGATGAGGCATGTTATAACTCAAGTGAAGGTCCCACAAGGTATGGATAAGTTGTTTCCGGACGGATGCCCGATACTTGGTTCGACAAAACCGATTCGAGCCGGTTTGATAATGTATCAGGCTAGCCCAGATCAGCTTGATGGGGCCCAATTTGGCCCGATTTGTTTTTTTAACCTGGGTGGGTCTGGGCAGGGCCGGGCCGGCCCAATGCCGAGGTCTGAGCATGATTTATGAGAAAATCATGACAAAGAGGCTTGTTGATATGTGGAGGAAAGTAGGATAGTGTAGTGGAGTAATTCCAAGAGAGCCAAGTGGTGCTTTTTCTTGGCACATGAAAATAAAATTCTCACTCAAAATCGCCAAGTGGTCTAAACATGATTTGTTCCTAGAAACATGCTATGGTGTAGATGATACGGAATTTAACTTTCTCAAGTGGGGGAAAACTGTGCATTCCACCAGCCTAATTTTCCCATCCATTCCAACAATATAGAATGGATCAGGCGCCTCAAGTCTATTATCGAAGGTAGAAGGAACTGACATGAGAAATGGAGTTTTTTAGCTGACCACAGTCATCGGTTCCCTGGCACGGGACTGCTCAGACTCTTTTGACAGATACAGATACTACACAAGTTGATCCTTTTATATGCTCAATTATGTGTTTTGGCATAGGCCGTTTGAAGCCCTTTCTTGGCTTTGTTTGGTTTTTTCATTACTTGTGAGGGGCTGTCACAACTCTCGTTTTTTTTTTTGCTTACCACTTAAAAATTAATGCATGGCGTCCTTGTCACCCTGGTTTTATACATCTTTTTTATCATGTACATATGATTCCTTCTGGTGGGGAGCCTCCCTCCCACCATCCTTCATTGGAGAGAGCTCACTATCAAGAGAATCCAATAATCATTTTCTATGCAAAAAACTGCGGGAGAATACATTTAGAAAGAAGATTAAATGTGAGTGGAGAGTTCATATTTGATGTCTCTGTGTTTTACTTAAAGGTTAGAGTCATGTTTTAAAACACACACACATATATATATATATATATATGTATATACACACACACTGTCAACCAAAAGCAGAGCTACGATTTTTTTCAAGTATGGGCCAAATGAAGACTGGGTTTTGGGGGTTGGATTTGGATAGGGCCAAACTAAACAACCATTCAAAAAATACATGAAGGCAAAAAAAAAAAAATCAATTTTTACATTATATTTTTTTTTTCATTTGATTGGGGTGGAGCCATGGCCTAGGTGGCCTCCCCCTCCTTCCACCCCTGGAGTCAACCCTTTTGGCTCCTATTCACATGGCAAGTGTGAATATATTGGGAAGTTTTTTATTTTTTGGGGGTTGGATTTGGGTAGGGCCAAATTGAACAACCATTCAAAAAATACATGAAGGCAAAAAAAAAAAAAAATCAATTTTTACATTATATTTTTTTTTCATTTGATTGGGGTGGAGTCATGGCGTAGGTGGCCCCCCCCCCCCCCCCCCCCCCTCCTTCCGCCCCTGCGGTCAACTCTTTTGGCTCCTATTCACATGGCAAGTGTGAATATATTGGACAGGAGTGGCTGATTATCTTAATAATCCTGTTTTTTATTTTCATTTGGTGAAATGGAAGAAAGAGTGTGCAAGTGCAACCCCAACATTTGTCCTTTGACATAGACCTGGGCATTGGGCCGGCCCGGCCCTATAAGAGTCGGGCCCGGGTCAGTCCGAAGCTCGAAACTTAATAATAACAAATTAATCAAGCTGAATCAAGCCCCATCGGACCGACCCAGGCCGGTTTTTTCAAGCACAGGCATAGTCTCCATCGGGCAAGTCCGTCAAAATTAGTTTGACATCACCTTCAACCTTACCTCATGGTCAAGTAACACATATCGCCCACAAGAATTAAACTTGAGACTTGTTTTATATGCATTCAGGGGCAAAGACAAAGGAGGTTGTTCAGGATAAAAAAAAAAATCAAAGTTTTACTTATAAATTTTAAAAATTTTAATTTAATTTATATAAAAAATATGTTTTGACTCGTGTCAAAATTTTGAAATTCAACCAGCTACGCCACAAGCCCGTTGATAAAAAAAATAAAAATAAATAAAAAAAAACAAATAAACAAATGCATGAAGAACGATGGTCAAATAGCTAAAAAATTTAAAATTGTCGCTAAAAGTTTTCAGACATGGAACCGTTTAATGGTGTAGCCATGTGAATGGTGTTGCTTATGGTGAGGCACCACATGTATATGTTCCAGTGGAAACACGTTGGCCGGAAAACTTCCGACGGACGTCTGTCTCCGAAGAGGCGATGGCACGACGACAGTGCTGACTAGAAGCAGACGGTGGGCTTGTTGACCACACAGGATATTCGCGAATAAATGAAATTGGTTTAATTTAGTCAAACTTGTAAAATAAAAAAAAATTGAGTCCAACAGATAGTTGAGTTCAGATTGTACGCATGGTGTCAAACTCAACTCAGTTCAATATTTTTTTAATTAAATTTGATAACGATGTGTCCTGATTATATGTGAGTATCGATTTCATGATAATTGGATTTGAACTTAATATAAAAAAATTAATTCTCTGTGAACCTGATTAAATTGAATGCGAGATAGGGAACTTCAAAAGAGACGATTTCTCGATTCTGTAATGTCCTCCAAACGCGGGCCGACCGCTACAATCGGCGGCTGCACGTGTATTACTCCGCCGGTGCACGCCGGCGATCGGCGCCCCCAGATCCAACTCTTCAATGCTTTTTCTGACGACAAAAAGGAGACACTCAGTTAAATTAAAATTTTTATATATGATATATAAATTTTTTTTAAATTTATTTATTTGGGCCTTCTTGGGTTCCCCAATTTAGGACCTTAAATTTATAATTTTTAACATCAAATTCATTCTATTGAGATTTGATATCTCTAAACATACTTTAGTCTTGACTTTCAAATTTGAGGCTATCAAATGCAATCTAAAAAGTTTTGGGTTTCAACTTTATGTAATAAATATTGTTTTTAAGTTTTTATCGGCAAAGTTTTTCATCAGTATCTTTAATAAAAAGTTATTTTTCAAAAAAAAGTTGTCTTAGTTTTAGAAAAAAATTAAAAAAATTAGGTAAAAATAAAATAATTAAAAATATAAAAAAAAATCTTGTTAAAATGATCTGATAAAACAATACAATGAAACAAAAGAAAGCAAAAAATAAAAAAATAAATGAAAAATCGTGATAAATTAGTGATGAATTCATTTTTTTAATGCTTTTCAAAAATATCGCTCATATTTTTCTTCTTTTTTTCGTTTTTTAATTAATATGGTGACATTTTCAAAAGTATCTAGATATCTCTGGCTTTACTTTAAAAGTCATTCTTACTACATTTTATGAAAGAAAGACAGCATTCTCATTTCCATTTTCTTCATCATAAATTGCATTTTAGCTAAAGGATAATAAAAATAGTATTTTAGTTACACAATTGCTAGTTGCCCAGAGGCCCATATCACAAAAGTAAACAAGTGACTCCTTAAATGGAAATTCCCTAAAATTGAACTTATTAAATGATCTTGGAAATTAAAGTCCAATAAATGAGTACGTAGGCTCCCGGCCTTACTATTAATAAAAATAAATAAATGATCTTAAATTCATTAGTTAATTCAATTCAGAGATTTTTGCTTATATCTAAGTTTGGTTGCTTGTAAAAGTTCAGGCACAGATTTGTAGCTTGTGTATTTGAATTCAAAGTTATTTTCCCGGACAGGGTTTATGACAAAATAATTGTAAAAATTTTAATTGATTTGATAATTTTAATTGACCAAATAATTGTAAAAATTTTAATTGATTTGATAAAAGGTATGCAAAAATTGTCTTGTAAAGCATTTACCAGTAATTGTCTTATAAAACATTTTCAATTTAAAATTATAACGTGGGTTAGAAAATTGAATGGAATTAAACTAAATTTAGTTCTTAAACTTTTCTTATTAATCTTTTGATTTTCTTTGTCAATTCGTTTCACTTGAAAAAAAACCACTTGCTCTCCAGGTTTCATATTAGAATGGTTTTCTCCTTTGAAGAATCTTTTAGATTAGTCACCATCGCATATTTTGGACGACTGAAAAGACCGACCGTTCGGTTGAAAGCCGAACTCATTGCGCTTTAACCGGCATAACCAAAGTTGACATCATAAAAATTTTAAATAGAAACTTAACGCTATGAGTCCACCATGGGGTTGGCCCTACCCAAGGGCCGAGCCAGAATTTTCTTTAAAAAAGGGTGGACAGTCCAACTTTTAGATGGTCAAATTGAATTCAATTCTAAAAAATACATTACGCATTTAAAAAATTATATTTTTTTTAATGTAAATTTTTTTTTTTTCCATTTGTGAGGGTAGGGCCATAGCTTAGGCGGGCCTCCCTTCCCTCCGCCCCTAGCCCTACCAGACCATTAAAACTCGAGCTCTAGTTAGGCCTGATTAAATTAAAAAATATATATAATTAATCATAATAAAAATATTATATACATACATATAAATTAATAAAAAATATTAAAAAAATCGAGTCCACCCAAACTTGTCGGGCCCACAGGAGTCGGCCGGATAATTTATCGAACCCATCGAAATATTGGCCCGATAATTCAGTGCTTTTTTTTTTTTTTTTTTTTACGTCCGAGTTGAGCCGAGTACCGATGCCCAACTCTCATCAACCTTATCTGCCATGCCCAATTAAATGTATTTATAAAATTGAAACCCATGGCCATGTGTTTGACTTAAAATTTTGACGTTTTTCCGCCAAGAGAAAACTTCGCAACACGTGCCCACGAATTTCGTGTGAGAATTTAACTCACTTCTGTCGTTTCAATTTTGCCCTTTTGGATTTGGACCCGGCCTATGCACCCTTTTAAACAAGCACGTTAAAAGAAAACAACGTCGCTACGGACTACCCGATCCAATAACAACAGAGCGGATTGGAAAGCTCCTATATAATCCAAATCTGAACCATAGATCTGGTACTTACCATTTATTTAGTTGTTTTTTATTTGGATCAAGGGTCAACTCTATTTTAAACCCATTTTTTTAAGGTTGGGTGTGGGTACGCGACAGCTATTCGACATCAGGCCTGACTCGAGCACGAAAATCAAGCCGACTCCGTAAGTTTTCGAGCTATTCCGAGTAGGCCCAATTAAACCCAATTCAAACCGATAAGACTTTTTTAATACATATTTTATTAATTTTATATATAATATATTTTATTATAATTTAATATATATATTATTTTATATTAAAAAAATATTTTTAATTTAATCAAACCGAATTCAAATTCAAGTTTTAGATGTCGACCCAGGATGACCAAGCGTACATTTTTCTCTTTAATTCATTATTCAATAAAATCTTAAAATGATCATTTATTGATAGTGAATGCAGACATGATAAGACAAAAAAAAAATTATATCATGAAACTTAGATACCCAAAAAAAAGGAAAGAGCAGTCAATGCTTAAAATCCATAAACTACATATGCCACCAAAAGTTTTCAAAAAGAAAAATCACAAGGAAAAAATGTTGTTCTACTATTTGAAATTCCAAACGAGAAATCAAAAAATTTACATGATCAAACTCGGATAGTCTAAAAGGTTTCCAGAAATATTAACAAAATATTAAAAAAAAAACTGGGTTTCTTAATTATTGTGTAAATGCTAAAGAATCTGCGTATCAGAAATAAAAATTTAGAACTTAGATCATGAAATTATTCGGATACTGCTAAGAGGTTTGGTACACAATATGAACCCGGTTCATTTATAGTCAAGCTGCGTTGGACCTAATTTTTATGGAGCAGATCTTGAATTTGATACTCGAGATCCAAATCCCTTAACGGATCGGATACCACACTCCTCGACTCCTAACTCCTTTGCCCAGTCCACTTATGATGTCATAAGAAAGCGACGGCAAGGGTATTTTGGACAACCTCGGTCAACTTAACGGAATTTTGGATCTTCCTTCAAAGCTGGCTCTTTCCTTTTCCAACCACCCATCACAGCTAAGGAGAGAGAGAGTTTCCCTTTCTGTGGGATCCCACACGTCCTCCTCAGAAAAAGTTCAAAGAATTCGTCTGCGTTGGGTTCTCACAGTAGGCAGCATCCTTCCTCCTTCCTTCCACACTCTTTATTAGACACTCCCACACTTCTCTTTGCTCGATCATTCCTCCCCTCATTGCTTCTCTCTCTCCTTTCACCATCCATCATGGCCTGGGACACTCCATCCGACGCCACCGACGGGATGGATTCCGGAGAGAAGCGTCTCAATGAGCTGGGATACAAGCAGGAGCTCAGACGAGAGATGGTGTGTTGTTTTGCCGCCTGCCATCTTCTGTTCTTTGTGTTTTTTGGAAGTTTGAGGCCTTTTTCTGATTCTCTGTGACAGATACTGACTTGGGCCTTCTTGGGTTTGTAGTCTAACTCGATCATTTTTGTGTTTTTTGGTGAATTTCAGACCCTTTTCAAGACGCTTGCCATCTCTTTCTCGACCATGACTCTGTTCACTGGTATCACGCCGCTTTACGGATCGAGTTTGTTGTACGCTGGGCCCGCTAGCCTTGTCTGGGGATGGGTTGTGGTGACCTTCTTCACGTGGTTCGTGGGGGTCGCCATGTCGGAGATCTGCTCCTCGTTCCCGGTTTGTGCTCCTCTACTTTGATGTTTGTTTCTCGACTTTGTATTTGAGGCTTTCTTATTAATCCATGGCATGCATGAAGTTTGAAGTTTCTGCTTAGTTGATGTTGGGGGTCGACGCTTACTCAGTTTAAGATAAACGGGATTTGATCTTGACCTTTTTCTGTTCCTTATTCCGTTTGCACCTTTCCGCTCCTCTTCATGTAGTTAAGTGTCGTTGTTCCTACTTCCCTTGTCGTTTTTGTTCAAATCCCGAGGGATATGTTCTGTCTCCCTTTCTCAGTGTTCTGCTGAATTTTGTAACAATAGCTGAAGAAGGATTACCGTCAACAAGTAACAGTTATCCATCATCACTCCGTGTCCTGAATGAATGAACGGTGGACGTTGTATGCGTAATAAAGTAATCTATGGTTGCCACCTTCTCCATGAAAATCAGGATTGCAAAACTTTTCTCTTAATTGTTGATACATCTATTGCAGCTATTCAGATTCTGAAACTTCACTTTCACAACGAGTCTTCATTTGTCCTTCACTTTCGAAGAATTCACACATTCACAAGAATGTGGGTTGATGACGGAGCTATTTGATCAAGAAGTTTCCAGGTGTTCATAATCATCCTTATCCCGTATCGGGGATGTCACGATGTCCTTGTCTAATGTTGGAAATGTTTTACAAGTTCTGGTTCTTTCTCGACACGTTTTTACTTCCCATGCCTATTTGAACATTCGAATTCCTTTTGGTCAAATTTTGCATTTACTCATTTTCTAGTCATGAAACTCATCTAAAAGCAAACTAGACGCCTTATCCATTTGTTGGCGATTTAGTGGCTCTGGTTTCTTGTTTCTTTTATTTTGGTATTTGATAAGTTATAGCTATGTTTGTTCTGTTTGTGTGCAGACAACAGGCTCACTGTACTTTTGGGCTGCACATTTAGCTGGCCCAAAATGGGGTCCATTTGCTTCATGGTGTTGTGCTTGGTTAGAGACTATTGGCCTCATTGCTGGGATTGGCACTCAAGTAACTCTCATTACTTCTTTATAAGAAATTATCCGCAAGCTTTTGTCATTTAAGATCCCCTTCACTGCATTCTTACCTTTTCTTTGTTAACCTTATTCATTACTTTGTCTATTTGACAGGCTTACGCAGGTTCACAGACACTACAAAGCATCATTTTACTTAGCACTGGTACAAATAAAGGTGGTGGATATTTAGCTCCGCGTGGCGTGTTCCTGTGCATGTACATGGCACTTACCGTTATATGGGCAGTACTCAACACATTTGCCTTGGATGTCATTGCATTTATTGACATTATCTCCATCTGGTGGCAGGTGCCATTTCGATTCTGAAGTTCTTCTATTCATTGATTGGAGATTTTTTATTGGAGTTCCTGATCAATCCTAATGTTCTGTTTCTAATAAATGCTGAAATTGATTGGGTTTTTCATGCATCTATTGCTGATAAAAGATGCATCTCCTCTTGTTAAAATTTCTGTTTTGTCATCTTAGAATATGATTTCAAATTTTCATTATCCCTACTACTTTGACCAACAAAAGAGAAACTGCTTAGATAATTTAGTGAAGGAATAAATTTCCACTTAGGATGCAAATAATATCATTTCTTTTGTTTCCACAATCATCTTCAAATGAGTGTACTGTCAATTGTTAACTTCCTTTGTTTCTTCACAATAGTATTTGTCCTTCAGGTTCTCAATGAATGAGAGAATTGGATTTTTGGAAAATTGTTTTTGAAGTTTCTTATTATTAATTTATTATTAAACATAGCATAGATGTTGGATTCCCTTTTCTTTTAAATATTTGGCAGAACATTAGGTATCATATTCCCAAGTTGCCTATGTGCATAGACATGCATCACTTATAAAACAGCTATCTTGTTCCTAGACAGTGGTACTGTCATACAGAAGCTAGCCTATTATTTGAAACCAATAATATTTAACAGCTGACATAACAATGCAAGGTTCTGACTGATTCTTATTAGCTCTGATCGCATTATTATATGGTTGAATATTTTCTCATTAGCCACAAAAATAGTGCAGGTTATTGGTGGTCTGGTAATAGTCATAATGCTTCCTCTAGTTGCATTGACGACTCAGTCTGCATCCTACGTTTTCACACATTTTGAGACTGCTCCAGAATCAACTGGAATAAGAAGCAAAGCCTATGCCGCTATACTATCAGTTCTGGTTAGTCAGTATTCCCTTTATGGTTATGATGCTGCAGCACATCTCACAGAGGAAACAAGGGGCGCAGACAAAAATGGGCCAATTGCAATACTCTCAAGCATTGGCATCATATCTGTCTTTGGATGGGCTTACATCTTAGCTCTTACTTTTAGCATTCAAGTAAGTCTAGAGAAATTGGATGATAATGTTTTTGTCTTTATCGTACCTCAAAAACAATGTGGTGCCTTTTAGCGCTCATAACCGACTGACATTTGATACAATTTAATGCAGAATCCAAGTTACCTGTATGATAAAGGTAATGAGACAGCCGGCACTTTTGTGCCTGCGCAGATACTTTATGATGCATTTTATGGGAGGTACCATAGTTCAACTGGCGCCATAATTCTTCTTTTCATCATCTGGGGATCATTCTTCTTTGGTGGCCTTTCAATTACCACAAGTGCCGCTAGAGTGGTATGTAAGATCACCATCTGCTTCATCTATGATATAAAGTATATCCACAGTGGCTTGCCATTGCTCATAGCTGGCTATCTGTGTATTCTGACATTTCAATTTTCAAATTGAATATTCATGCTTCATACAAGCATATCTCCCATTGTCAATTTGTTAGAACAAGAATTTCTATCTGCACTTTTCAACTCTTCTGAACTTTAATTTTTCCAGGTGTATGCTCTCTCAAGGGATGGTGGCATCCCTTTTTCAACCATTTGGCGCCGCGTTCATCCTAAATATAAGGTACCATCAAATGCAGTATGGCTATGTGCATTCATCTGCATTCTGCTAGGGCTCCCGATTCTGAAAGTGAATGTAGTTTTCACTGCAATTACTTCAATATGTACAATTGGATGGGTTGGTGGCTATGCTGTTCCAATCTTTGCAAGAATGATCATGGCAGAAAACAATTTCAAGCCTGGTCCATTTTACTTGGGCAGAGCAAGTAGGCCTGTATGTTTGGTAGCTTTTCTGTGGATATGTTACACTTGCTGTGTCTTCCTGCTGCCCACCTTTTACCCCATTGAATGGGCAAATTTCAACTATGCTCCGATTGCCCTGGGCGTGGCTTTGGCACTGATCATGCTGTGGTGGGCCTTGGATGCAAGAAAATGGTTCAAGGGTCCTGTGAGGAACATTGATGCTCAAAATGAAAAGGTTTGAGAAGCATTGCACTCTGCAAAGTTGTAAAAAATCTCTTTGTCTGAAGGAATTGCTCCATTGTATCAGGAAAACAAATAGCACAAATGCATATTAAAATTCTTCTATTGGTTGAATCATCTGAATCCTGTCCTATTTTTGTGATCCTTATGGAATTAATATGTTATCCTCAAATTCTTCAAATTTCAGTATCGAGGTTGCAGATTGAATTATTATGTCTCATCCTTAAAATTTTCAAATTTCAATATATGATGGCAGATAAAAGGTCGGCTTTGTGGCATTATGACCCTCAGCAAGTCAAACTTCCAAGTTCTGCATACTCCATTTCTAGGATTGAATATGGTCATAAACTGAAAAGTAAGAAATACATTGTTGGGCCCCATGGTTTGTTCAATTCAATCACTTGTTACCCTACAGTTTAACTCCTAAAGTTCAGCACACGACCAAGAGAGTTCCATCACCTTGAGCCTGACTGATTTACCACAGGAATGCTTCATTTGGCAAAATCCAGAAATCTCAACATGGGAAGTGTTCTCCTATGAAATGATAGCCTACAAGACACTGCCAACGGTCTCATATTTTTCCATGACTTGTTTATTTGGCACACGCTGGGAAAAAGAAAACCATCTTTTCATGCAAAAACAGCTGCTTTCCCGTCAGATGATTGAAGCCCTTGTGCAAATGAAAGACAATCTGCTTGGATTTTTCTCCTAATGGTCCATGGCTTTTGGATCATATTTGCAGAATAATGCCTATTATTTGTCGTTATGTAAATTATTTATAGTTTTTCTGCACCATCTATGCGTAGCGCTTAGCAGTCCTATTAAAAAGGGCAATGCATTTGGGTTTCCAACGTATACCAGAAACTTAAACGGTACGCTGCCCTGACTGACATGCCTAAGCTCGTATCGGCCCGTAATAGGCCATTTTTCAAATCTAGTTAACAATTTACAATTTTAAAAAACCATAATCCCACAAAGGTCCATAGTCGTATGCCACAAAAGTCAGCCTCCTATGCAAGAGAGTGCTCTGGCCTCAATTGTTAAAGAATAGCGTTAACCTAGTTTTTAGGAGGGGCAAATTCGTTTTTTACTTGCTTTTTTAACACTAAAAAAAAAAAGAAAAACCATTGCAATTCCCGGAAATTATAAGCCTACTAAAGGCACAAAAATAGAGGGTAAGTTGTGACCTGTCATAGATCGATGTATTTGAATGACATTTTTACTTTGTTATAAAGATATCTATGATAATTACATATATTATAGTCATAAGTATACTTATATAGTAATCTATGTTGTTAAAATATGAGTGCAAAAGATATGGATCTAAGCTAGTTTGAAATTAGTGTACTGAACCATCTTTTTCCAGGAAATATATGGACGACAATGTAATTATTCTTATTCCTCCCTTATGTTTCTAAAAACATCCTGTTTGAAATTCACATTTCCAAGTTGTGTTATTTAAAGATAAATGCATTCATATGATCTCCAGGTTCAGAAACTTAGGAACCAATACAAAAATTATGTCTCCAAACGTGAAAAAGGATGTCATATGAATCTTCAAATAAAAAACCAGTGTCTTTTAAGTATAAAACATGACCTAGACTATGGAGTTGGACATGACAACCACGTTTGGTTATTTTTGCAGAAAATCATATATATATATATATATATATATATATATATATATATATATATATATATAATATGATCTTAAGAATGGATTGATGGAAAACATTTGTTAAGTTCATTATTTTTGTGGAGTTTAATGGTGTGTATATAAATATAAATTGTTAGATCCCAGGTCAGCGACAAAACCAAATGGCTTAAATACGATAACTAAAGTGTTCTTCTTGCAATTTAACCTTATAATATGATTTTAAGAATGGGTTGATGGAAAACATTTGTTAAGTTGATTATTTTCAGGAGTTTATTGATGTGTATAATCAGAAAAAATGAAATAGAGAGAGAGAGAGAGAGAGAGAGAGAGAGAGAACTAAATACCAAACCGCTTGGCTAAAGGATAAAAACTAGGCCTCCTAAATTTGTGTTGGAAATTGTTTTGAACAAATATGTGAACCTCCTAATGAGTTTGTAAAAATTAGTTTTATATAAATCATGTTTAATTCAAGTTATTTTTAAAAGAAATTGAGCTTTTACTATCAAAATTTTGATGTTACAAGAGCTGCACATTTTATTATTTAAAAAATATTATTAAAGTAAAATGACTAACTCAATATATATTTTCTCATCAAATCACTCTTAAGAACATATCTATAAGATCAAATTGCAAAAAAGTATTCTGATAATCAAATTTAATGGATATAGGTGTCTTTCACGTAAGTGGCATGGTATTTACCAACTTTCATCTACAATATATATATATATATATATATATATATACATACATAGAGAGAGAGAGAGAGAGAGAGAGAGGGAGGGAGAGACTGGTAAGTACTACATACTTATATGCTCCGCAAATAACAAAAGACAATTTCAATCTTTAACCTTTACTAGATTAAAGTTGGGAGAAAAAAACGAAAAAAAAATTATTGACATTTTTGTCATCAACTCACACTTTTTGTTCTTGTTTTCTCTCAATAGTAGTTTATATATGAAAATAATGAAGGGAAGAATGAAAAACTCAAACAATTAACGTGGTTCGGCTAAACTCAGCCTATCCACGACAAGGTAAAACCTCTCTCTCCTCTCTCGATGCCTTTGAGAGAGTTCTTTATTGATATTTATAGATAAAGTTACACAAGAGATCAAATAATCATGGATCTTGATTGGGATAAACAAGGTAACTCTTTATGCTCAGCCGATTGCTTGATTTTAGGAGAAGATCTTCCATCGTCATCTTCATCCCACTGCTTGATTTTAGGAGATCATCCGTCATCATCTTCATCCCACTGCTTGATTTTAGGAAGTGATTTTCCATCTTGATCTTCAGTTGATTGTTTGATTTTAAGAGGAGAGCTTCCATCGTGATCTGCAGCTACCTTTATTTTATCATACCCCCTTAAACCAATACTGGTGTCAACAAGATTGAGTTTGTCTTTGAGAGAATGAAACTGTGGCCCTGATAAAGGCTTAGTTAAAATAGCTGTTGGCTGATGTTCAGATTTGACAAATTCAACTTGAATTTCTCTTTTAGTGACTTTTTCTCTAACAAAGTGAAAATCTATTTCAATATGTTTTGTCTGCGCATGAAAAACCGGATTGGCTGCAAGATAGGTGGCTCCCAGATTATCACACTTTAATATGGAGACTTCATGTAGAGGGACTTGTAAGTCGTTGAGAAGGTGCCTTAACCAAGTAAGTTCTGCAGTAGCTCCAGCCATGACTTTATATTCTACCCCTATACTTGAACAAGCAACTGTATGTTGTTTGTTTGATCCCCAAGAAATTATGTTTCTTCCCAACATAGTGATGAAACCATTGGTGGATTTTCTGTCATCAGGACAACCAGCCCAATCAGCATCTGAATATGCTTCAAGTTTCCAATGTGGGGATGCTTTTATATGGAGACCATATGCTCAAGTTCCTTGAAGATAGCGAAGAACTCGTTTGACGTGAGTCTAGTGAAGATCAGTGGGTTCATGAAGAAACTGACATGCCTTGTTGACTGAAAATGCTATATCTGGACGAGTGAGGGTCACATATTGAAGGGTGCCCACGATGCTTCTATACATAGTTTCGTCCTTGAGTTTTTCTCCTTCAAAGTTTGAAAGATATATGTGTGACGACGGCTTTGGCTTCTCCTATTTGAGCTCTAACAAGGATGTCATTTATGTTTTTTTTTTTTTGTGAAAGATAAAGGTCAGATCCCTTATACTCAACTTCTATCCCAAGAAAGTAATGGAACTTTCCCAAATCCTTATGGAAAATTTGTTGCTCATCTCATGAATAATGTTTCGTATCTCAAGAGGAAAGTTCCTATCAAAATAATATCATCAACATATATGAGAATATACACAATGCATGATAATGAAGTAGATACAAACAGAGACGGATCAGATCTGGATCCTGCAAATCCTTTAGATAGAAGAAAAGTGTTCAAACTTTCAAACCATGCTTGAGGAGCTTGCTTAAGCCCATATAAAGACTTCTTCAACTTGCACACATAATCAGGCCGATCGTTGTCTACAAATCTTGGCGGTTGACTCATATATACTCCTGCCTTTAGTGTATTATGCAAAAAGGCATTGTTCACATCCAGTTGGTGAATAATCCATCCATGACTAATAGCAATAGATAGAACCAAACGAATAAAGAGAGAGTTCAATGACATGGTTGAACGTTTATGAATAATCAATATCTTCTCTTTGACTGTACCCTTTGGCTACAAGACATGTCTTGAATCATGCTACTGAGCCATCTGCATATCTTTTGACTTTATATATCCACCGGTAGCCCACAACATCATAATGAGGTTGACAAGGTTCCAATTCTCAAGTTTTGTTTTTGTGAAGGGCATAGATTTCACTAGACATGGCATCAACCCACCTAGAATCTTTTTGAGCTGTTTGTAAGTTTATGGGTTCAGTCTTCGATAAGGGTTTTGGTTTCACTGAGGTAAGCGAAGCATTTGGGTTTTCGCATTCCATCTTGAGATCTAATGGTCATAGGGTGACTCCTGATATTGTTGGAGTGGGACGAAGGTAGTTGAAGGTCAGGTTGATGAAGAGATTCATTGTGGTCAATACTGGTTTCAATGCTAGTGGGTGTAGACTCAGTATCTTGATTGCTAGGATTTTGGTTGCATGGTTCAATAATTTTGGAATAAGGGTTTGGCAAAGAGATTGGAGACTTGACTATTGGTGGATCAGGTTGGCTGGATACAAGCCATTGGACAATCTCTTTGGCTATGGTAGGTGGTGAAATGTCTGAGTAAAGAAATGTACTTTCATCAAATAAGACATGTCTAGATATGATGACACGTTTGTCTAAGGGACTATGTAACAAATGTAACCTTTATGACATTTAGCGTGTCCAAGGAAAATGCAGGCATAAGATTTTGGCTCAGGGTACATAGTGCATCCAAAAACCTTAAGATGCTCAAGTGAAGTTTATCACCAAGTAACTTTTCATATGGAGTCATCTTTGCATATCAATTATATGTAACTTATTGATAATGTAAACTGCCATTTTGAATGCATCAATCTAAAAACGTGTGGGCATACTTGCCTGAATGAGCATACTCAATCTCATTTCTACAATATGTCGATGTTTTCTCTCTGCAATGCCATTTTGTTGTGGTGTGTGCGAACATGAAAGTCATCGTCTAATGCCTTGAGTATTAAGATAATCAGAAAATGCGTAACTCAAGAATTCTCCACCAGAATCACTATGAAAGATTTTCACTTTATGTGCAAGTTGTCGCTCAACAATCTTGTGAAAATTCTGAAAACAAGCAAAAGTTTCAAATTTTTTTACTAAAGAGAAAATCCATGTAAAACATGAGTAATCATCTACTATCACAAAATAATAATTGTAGCATTCCCTAGATGTGCACGGAGCATGTCCCCACAGGTATGTATGAAGCATTTCTAAAGGAGTTGAGGCCTTGAAATATGTTTTAGAGAAATGGAGTTGATGCATCTTGGCTAAGGCACAAACAGAACACACTTTATATTTATGCATAGAATCAGCAGGAATTAATCTTAACGCAATCATTTTATTCATCAAATGAACATTTGCATGACCCAAGCGTGTATGCCATAAATCAAATAACTGATTAGAGTACCCTACAGAAGTGTCAACAACTCCCTTTGAAAAAGAAAAATAGCTTTTGCAACCTTCATGTTGCGCTTTATTTCTTGCCCCAGTGGCTGCAGTGTTTTCAAGAACACTTGACCACGAGTATAATCCTCCTTTAAGAAGACCTTTGTGCATTAGTCTCCTCGTCTGCATATTCTTAACAGTAAAATCATGAGGTGTGAATACCATTTTGCAAGAGTTGTCCTTAGTAAACTTTGCCACAGAAAATAAGTTCTTTTGTAATGTCGGCACATGCAGAACATTATTTAAATTAAAGGAAGTGTTGTGGGATGATAGTAACAAATTACCAATACTTTTAATAGCAAGTCTTTCTCCACCGCCTACAACAAAATCAGATCCAAAGTAAGGAATAGTATCTTGCATAGACTAATTGGTGTTGGTCATGTGATGGGTGGCTCATGTATCAGGATACCACTCTTGACTATCAATAGTATTGGAGGGAGATGCATCAGTATTGGGTTGACATGTATTTGCTCTAACATTAAGTGTCATAGCCATGAACGCCTTTGGTATATCGTAACACTGACAAGCCGTATGATTTTTGCTACCACAATATTGGCATGTGATTCCTTAAGCAGATTTGAAGTTGATATTGTTTCCATGCCCACCATTGCTTGGTATAATTGTTTGCACGCCCACCATTGCCATAATTGTTACTGTTGCGGCTGTAGCCACTATTGCGACCATTACCTTTTCCTCTTGCATAGTTGAAGTTACTTCGGCCTGCATAGTTGAAATTACCTCAGCCTCGCCCACGTTGGGCAACAAAAGTGACCACGAATAAGTCATTGTTATTGTATGATGATGGTGTAAGAATGCGAAGACGATTTTCTTGAGTGACCAGCATATCAAAAATTTTCAAAAAACTTGGTAATTGCTTGAAGGTGGTAACTGCAGTGATAAACGCTTCATATTCACTTGATAAGCCATTAAACGTACAAAGGACTATATCTAAATCAGAAATCACATGATTGGCAGCAGCTAAAGAGTCATGCAGAAACTTAACATGATTCAAGTAATCAGTCATGAGCATGTCTCCATTTTCACATTTTGTAAATCATGTTTCAACTGAATGATCCTTAAGTTAAACTGAGAGGCATATTGTTGTTCAAGAGCACACCAAGCTTGAGAAATCAGCTAAGGTAAAATGGGTTCAAACACAGTTGCCATAATCCAACTCAAGGCTAACTAGTCTGCACATTCCCATGTATCATATTCTGGATTTGGCTTAGTTTGATCAACATCAAGGTATTCAGATGGAGCATTGAGAGAGCCATTAACGTACCTCAATAAGCCTTGACTTTTCATCACACTGGTAATTTGTGAGCACCATAGCAAATAATTATTTTTGTCCAATCCGACAGAGACTAGGCTGGAAAAAGCATTCCATTGAGTTTCTGGATTAAGGGCAAAAGCTACGGTTGAGCCAGAAGCAGTTGAATTTGTAACGGCCATGATACTCACAACATGGGCGTCTCAGAAATAATTAGAAGCTGCTTAGAAGAGTCTACTTGTAGAATATTAAAAATTCACCCAAAGCTCAGATGTCAATGAAAACAGCACCTGGTACAAATAAGGAGGAAGGGACGCCCAAAATTGCAGCTCCAAATTCGTTCCAGGGAAGAAACGCACCCCAGATGAAGATCCTTGTTGCTTATGTTTTTCTGCTACAAAACAGGGGCACTTCACAAGTCCGGGCCTGACAGAGTAGTTCGAACTCGCCAAAATTTATAAAATCAGGGAAAGCTCTGATTGTGTTCAAAATTGGTTTGTAGGTAGCGCAACTCAGGAGGATTGGACACCCCAATTTCTAACACCAACGGATGCTTCTAGAGAAAATGCGTTGAGGGAGAAGCTCACAAGCGCCTATGACTCATCCTTCAAAACAGGGACACTCGATCGTGCAGCAGAGATCCTTCCTCGATCGATTACGCCTTAGAAAGCCAATAGTCGGAAGGAAACAGACAGAATCGTGAAACCAAGTGATGTTGATGATTGACCAAGAACAACCACAGGACAGTTCTTCACAGTTGCCCTAATGGTTATGATACCATGAAAATAATGAAGGGAAAGAAAGAAAAACTCAAACAATTAACATGGCTCGGCTAAACTCAGCCTACATCCACGACAAGGTAAAACCCCTCTCCCTTTCTCTCTCTCTCTCTCTATACCTCTAGGAGAGTTCTTTATTGATATTTATAGATGAAGTTATACAAGAGATCCAATAATCATGAATCTTAATTGGTAACTCTTTATGCTCAGCCAATTGCTTGATTTTAGGAGGAGATCTTCCATCGTCATCTTCATTCCACTGTTTGATTTTAGAAAGTGATCCTCCATTTTGATCTTCAGTTGATTGCTTGATTGAAGAGAACTTCCATCGTGATCTGCAGCTACCTTTTTTTTATTACCTTTTTTTTATCAATATAGCGTGTCCAAATATGCCTAACCAAATGTGTGATAAAGAGATGAAAATAGTTCCATAAATGCCACAATATGTTTAAATAATTCTCATGACACTACAAAAAGAGCGATTTTCATGTTTTGGGAGAAGATGGAAAGGGGCGGGGTCCCAGGGAAAGACGCTCTCCTCTCTTCGCCCATAACATATAAGATGTGTAACCATTCTAAGATTGCCTTTTCAATGGAAATATATACGTTTCCAGACTAGAATCGTATATGAAAATTTTAAGCTGTTGACCTTGAAAACAATCATAAAATTTTATATATGCATCATAATGAAGCAATGTTAAGTATTCTCCTCGTAAAATTACATAAATTGTATTGACGCAGTTAAGATTTGTAACAAAGGCGTGTATAATTACCTGAATCACCAAAAAAGAACAAGGTTGAATCCATGACAACTCCAGATAACTCTACTTGAAAGAATCTTGGAGTCAGGATCAATCTTTTACTTTGTTCGCGTGTTGGCCAAAGTTTACAGCATAAATAAAAATATGATTGACAACATATTGATACTGTACAAGGAACTAAAACTACTAGGTTTTATTGTAGAAGTAATTCTTCAGATTCCGTTGGTGATGACCAAAACTTCAGGAGTGATTCTACTGTCAAACGTCGTGTTGCACTAAGCATACCGATGAAAAAACGACAACCATCAATTTTGTATTCTTCTAGTGGGTTCCTGTGTCCAAAACTTCTTACATTAACCTACGAAACATCCAAAGCACGTCAGTTTGCCTTTGTTTTATCACCACCATCATCATGCAAGAAGAAGAAAAGAAGAGTTACCGATGAACTAAGCCGGTTCATGTTTACCAAATGGTCCCTCCAGAAACAGTCGAGCGTTTTCACGAATATTGCTCTCTGCAAAAGGAGACAAAAAACACGAGGTCATTCTCCAAATGCGTAAGCAAGAACGTAGGTAATGTGTTGTAATTCAGCACTTTCTAGAGCGTGGTTAGAAAATGGCATACGATGGTTGTTGACACTATGAATACATGCACATATGGTAGTACCAAATATGACATGGCTGGACGTTACTTGATTTTACAAATAACAGAGCATGTCATAGACTGCAAAAGTCCAAGTGATTGACATTTCCAAAGAAATTTGAAGTTTGCACAAGCTTCAGCTCATGTTCCTATCAAAATAGGATTCACCATTACCCAGCCCATGCGACAATTTCACAGGATGCAGCAAAGCCTGTTTGCGTCTAGTACAATAAACAACACACAAAGACATTAAGTGTGCTCAACATATTACAGCAAAAATATAATTATAGTGAAGAAAAAGGTGTAGCATGAAGCTCCTTGCGGATTGTTCACCTACGGTATCAATTAGAGATGAAAAGTAAATAAACTTATAGCACTATTAAAACTTTTGATTCAATCATCCATGCCAATAATCAAATAACACAAGTTCATCTAAGGGGTAAGTATTTCCATATCCTCGTTTTCTATTTCTCAGTTTGAGCACCACCATAAGCCATGTCTGCACAGGAATCACAGAACAAGAGAGGCAAAAAGGGTGAAAATGCAGAGCCTTCCTAGCCACATGACTTAGTGTGATCCAACAAAATTAGATAATCTGGTAAAATACATGTATTTAGCTACAAACTTCACATTGAACAATTTTCATATGGTAATTAAAGAAAAAGGCCATCATGAAACTTTTCTATCCACTACTATCAATTAGTATCTTCACGTCAAGGCCTTTCTTTTTTTAACATTTCCATCAGCATGCACTTAGCCTCTGCTCTCTTTTTTGGATACTAGTTCTATATTAGTTTCATTCGTTAATTCTGTAACCATGCTCCCTCAAAGCAGCACAAGTGTACCAGTTCTCTAGTCCATCTACCTTTCTAAGTTAAAAAAGGAAGACATTGGCATTCTTATTTTAGAAGAAACCGATTCACAAGCTAGATGGTCTCCTTGAGGAGCTCATTAATTCCTATGGAAATTATAAAACTCTAGGTTGACAATTGTCTATGAATAACAGCAAAAGTACAAGGGCTGGAATTTCTTTGATGAATTTAAATGAGAAATGTAAAAAATGCCATTCACGAAGAAGAAAAATCCAAAGTACCTCAACTTCTTGGATATATCCATAGTCGTATCCAGAATCTTGAACCATTTCAGCATAAGAAGAAATTAAAAAGTCTCCTAGGTACTTGCGAAGGAGATTGACACTGAATTGGTATCTTCCACTTCTGTGTAATGCCGCAAACAAGTATCAAGAACAATCATGAGAACCAAGAATGAAAAATGAAAAAGAAGATATGTGAGACTGACACTCACGAAGTGGATCCATCAGAAGAAATGACAAGCCAACGTTTCAAAGAGGCAGCCTTTCCACGTATTCCTTTGAATACATTTGGTAGTTTTGGCAAATTGGGAAGTGAAATGGCATCAATCTCCAGGGTATTTGCATTTTGGACTTGTTCAATTGAAGATTGAAGAGACTCCTTAGTAACACCAGCAAATTTTTCTGCAAAGATTTTGGTTAGCACACAACTAGTTGGAAATGCAATGAAACCACACGTTACAAGAGGCAAAAAAGGCATGCACCAGACAAGGATAATCTACGAGGCAAGCAGTGTGAAATAAGAAAACCAAGTAAGGATCCGTCTGGTTCATCCCGACTTGCATGATTAACTTAATTTGTCAAGCTTCAAACTGCAGCACATGTTTTTACCAACTAAAGAACAGATTGATGACAATCTGTTACACAATATTGTACTTGTATGCTTCATGTTTTCAGTTTGCAGAATATAATCACATTCCATTCACGTAGAAAAGGCACTTTTCCTAGCAAATGAAACAGGTGAACTGGCAGAGAAAGAACTACAGAGATAAAAATATATGGATTATCAACTAGGCAAGAACACATAACAAAAAGTACCTGATATTATCTTCCCTGCAATTCCAAGAAATTCATCCAAAATTTTTCCCAAATTCCAGCTTCTTGGTGGCTAAAGAGAAAACAAAAATTTGAATCAACAGAAGAAGCACATATATATTCAAATTAGTGGATTCAATAAATCACTTCTCCAACCTTAGTTGAATCAACATTCCCAATGACAATTTCGTCTACAACCTCTTGCATGTACCTGCACAATATTAAAGTAACCACATTTAGATATGATTTTGTATTTAGGAAGTTGGTATATTTAGAAGACTTCAACAACTGTAGTAGCCGAAACAATTTCATGCAAAGGCATAATCCTCAAAGAAAAACGAATGTAAGCATGCATATTTTATCCCAGGTCTTACTGTGTTGTTGAAAATAATGGAAGAAATGGGTCAAAACCCCCTCAATCTATTTTTCCTTTTGTGTTCTTTTATTTTCTACCTTTTGTAATATCAATGGAGCCTAAAGAGCATTAGTATAATCATGCTTATGCCTTTAGGAGTGGGTGGGCACTTTCCATGGTTGTATACACACATGACTCCCCTCTTTTAACATCAATTTTTTCTTTGTGCTTTACGGGTTTGAACACAATCCTCTTATTATTATTGAGTTCTTGGTGTTGATTATCTTCCTAAGATGAGGCTTGTTTGTACACATTGATATCTGATCTCTCTGAGGGTCTCCCTTATAGGATTCCTTGATTTATTCACGCCCCACACAAAGGTACACTATTGAAGACTTACTGATATATTCGTTGGCAACAGTTCTCCGAATCGCCCATTAGCACTGACTGCCTCAAATCATAGATGTGCTTTCGCTGAACCTGTAAACGAAGCAGCATTAGAGCTCAGGCTGAATGTTGATATTGTGAAATAGTGATGCATCCATGGATCAAACAAAGAAAATAAAAAGATTCTAATAAAGCACATAGATGCACTCAAACATCAAAAGTATTTTGTCTGAATTTTCAACAAAGATGAGAAGTTCCGAAAGACATAAAGCAACATTTAGGAATTAGATAGTAAGGCCAGAACAAAAAAAATTACCAGACACCTTGTTAAAATGGCCCAAAAAGTTTTCAGTAATGACCAATAATGGAATTAACATATGTATCAACTGAGATGACATCATAAAACATAAGAGAAGTTTCATTCCTTACAAAATTTCAACTGATATTTGGCTGAAATGTTTCTATAAAACTTATATTTTGTATTTTTTAGGAAAAAAATGTCTAATTGCTCTTATATGAGTACACTTGTTCCAACACAATACCATGACATAAATCATAAAATCAAATTGCACTTGTCATCAAAATTCTCTTGTGTACTCACTTTAGCATCTACTCTTAATAAAAAAGGCTGGAGCAATACTTATGATACTGTATATCTTGTGGATCATACATAAGATTCTTGTTCAGAAAAAGGACTACTTAGTATGCATCAGTTGAGATATCAAATAAACCTAACAAAGAGTGCAATAACATATAATTTTGAAAAAGTACCTCTAATACTTCATCGAACTCAACTAGACTCTTTCTTATCCCGAAAAAGTACTTTTCTGCATTTATTTGTAGAGCCAAAAGCTATAATAACATAAGTAAAAAAGAAAAATCAGTCATTAAAGAAAAAATTAAGTTAAAAGTGTTAAACAAACACTGGGATTGCAAACAACTAGATCACCTGTTTTAGAATTGGAGCACCTTCAATTGGAATATTTTCATCATTATTAATCTTTGAAATTATTCTAACAGCCCACTCTGTGTCAAAATTGAACTTCTGAAACATCTCATCCTGCAAACTGTTTAAGTGGAGAACCGTCACATAGATAAGCCATAGTCACAAAAGCCAGCTAATGAAAATATAAGCAGACCTTTGCAATGGAAAAATCAAAGACAAAATGGTTCTTGATATAAAAACTCCCAATATGCCCAAATGAAAATCCTGGAGTCTGAAGAAGTAAGGACTAAACTTTTTCTTAAAGAGAACTCCAGGCTACTAAGAAATTGAAGTTAATCACATTGTATTGATATCACTTTAAAATACATAAAGAAAATATAAAAACACCTAACATGGTAAGTCTATAAAACCATTGACAGGAAACCTTAATATCCAGAGTAGTACCTAAAAATTAGACTTTGAGAATTGATACCTGGTAAGACAAGATCGATAGACGAACAACACAAGCCATAAGACAAGAAGTAGATTAGCTACTCATGAAGATAACAAAATAAGCCAGACAGTGGAATCTCTTCCTATGAGACCAAGCAAGGAAACATATTCGTATTTACATGTTGATGATAGAAGACAAGACTCCTAAGATAGCAACATATTATCAGAGACAGCTCGACCAAAAGTTCTGTGTAAATAGCATTCCATACAAAAGAAAATGCACAAGGCTGAGACTTAGCCTGTGCCATTTGTGGAAAACAAAAAGGCAATTAGGAATAAGTTCCATCTGGTCCTAGTTTCTTACAAAGGATAGTTGTTTCCCTTGCATAGATTGGAGAAACAACCTCCGAATGGAAGGCATTTGAATGTCCCAGTTATTACACACTTGAAAATAAGAGAATAAGGTCCAAGTAATGCTGCACAAACTTTAATGCTGGAAGCAGTACCTCACCATAAACCTTGTTGATCCAGGATCACCTTGCCTCCCTGCTCTTCCACGAAGCTGAATATCAAAGAGGAAGTGAGACAACCACTATACTCACCAATATAAATCTAGGCACGACATTATCAAGAAACATTGATAGACCACAGATGAACACAATGGAAGCAAGGTGTTACAGATTATCATGAAATAGATCTCCTAAGATGTGAAAAAAATTCCTCCCTCTAATTGCATATAGATAAGAAATGATGGCACAATGCAATTTTCTTCAAAACTAAGTAGTAATAGTTAATCTAAATGGTCTATGAAGAGTGGTTTATGGGGGATAACTGACAGAAGCGCTCTCACGCCATGTCATACAGTTGGGATTAAGAGAAAGTATATCAACGATGCAGTGTCTCGAGGTGAAATAATGAAGTGCTAAATGTTTGGTAAATCCCCAGAAAAGGCAACTATCAAGCTAAGAACAGACAACAAACGTCGAATAGTGAATATATATGACAAACAGCAGTTGCATAAGAAAAAAAGTGTGTATTCAAGCTATCTGCAGCTTATAAATCTGGACATACATAGCCTTGAATCCTTCAGAACTCCACTGTCTTGCTAACAGTTCCAAGTTCCAACCATAAGAATTTACATGTATAAGAAATGATAAGCAAACATATGATCACAGTTCCAAGTTCCAACCACAAGAATTTACCGCAAACATATGAACTTCACAGGTTTAAGCACAAAATGCAATACCACTAACCTGATTATCTATCCGGCGAGATTCATGCAAAGAAGTACCAATGACATGAAGACCACCTAAATTTTTCACTTCAACCCCTTCATGGAAACAGTGTAGTTCACAATCTCTGAGAACCAGTGAATATGCAAGTGCAATGGTGAGATCAAACGGATGCATGTCTGTTTCTTCTTTCAGGCGCCGTTCTATTTCATGTGTGCTCACTGTCTGACTAAACTGTATTGATTCTGCTATCATGGATTTTGCCTCCCGGTAGGTCCAACGCCTGCCCTCCTTTTTGGTTGCATATTTTGCTGGATGATTCCCACTCAATTCATTTTAGAATAAAATGACCTGGTGAATTCACTTCAAAGTAATCCAGCATGCTACTAAGAAGGGAGAAAAAATAAGCCACTTACCCATGAGTGCCACCTTTGCCAGAACAGCCATTGAGGATGGCCCCACTTTTACTTTCGACAGGCCCTGCAATGAAGCTACAAATTTCATATAATGAAAAGAGTAAATAGTTCCACAGCATACAAAGCAACAAAAAGAAAATACAAAGGTGCAGCTTTATAAACTTTTACCTGTTGCGAGATTGGCTCACCATCAGTTTCAGCATTTGGAGCATCTTCAGTTAAGAAAAAAATCAAACTATCCTCGATAATATCCTTAGCAAGCATCTGAAATGTGCAAGACATTGAGATTTCTGATATTACAGAAATACCATCTACACAACACATTCCAAAAGCACTTCAACAAGAACTCTTAAATGTCAGCATCAGAAATGCATGATACTTCTGTCATTACTAAACACAATCTACATAGAACCAAGAACACTAGAACAAGAACCCTTAGCATCAGAATGCAAGCTGAGTAGAGCATTTCTGTGCATAATCTAAGTTTGAAACTTTGAATTAGCTACGAAGCATATACATGCCTTGGGGTTTCCGCCTAGAATGATGTCTGTGCCTCTACCAGCCATATTTGTAGAAATTGTGATTGCACACTTGCGTCCAGCTTGGGCGACAATCTCTGCTTCTCTAGCTGCATACTAGATACAAACAAGAACATAAGATTTATAAAAAAGTCAAGAAAATGAAATAATAAAATTCAATAAACAATCTAAATAATTCCTGAGAAGTTGCAGCAGATAACCTTTGGCCGTGCATTAAGAACATTGTGGGGGATGTTCCACTCCCTCAAAAGATCAGATAAATATTCAGAATTCTCAACACTGCACAGATTTTAGGCATTCAATTAGAATTTAGAACAATCACCAGTTAAAATATGTTACACTAGCAAATGATGCATGAATTTATACTTTACCCTGAAAGAAAAGTTAACCTAGTAGACCAATTTCCTATTAGATTATTCCATGTTGTAAAATCTTTATTATATAACCAGAATAAGAGGTCAATGGCATTTTACAAGAAAAGATTGAGAAGACAAGATCCTATTCTTATTCAAACAATAACAACAAATCCACAGCTGAAATTCATAATGACTTCCTTTAACATTGAAAGGATACTGGCTTTATTGTTTTTTCACTCGATGGAATTCTCTTTTTAACTTTTTTAAGTATTCTCAAGATAAGGATTTTGGATTTTATTGTAGTTCAAACCTTCCTTTCCTCATAAAAGGATCTCGAATTTTTTGCAGTTCCATGTTCGCTAAGTTAGCTTTAGATCTGTCTTTGATTATTTTTATTCTTTCTTGGATATTCTGTTTCTTGGAAATTCTATCTACAATCTTTTTAATAATTATCCCAGAACGGCCTTATCCAGCTTTCCTGTTGGAATTACTAACATATCATGCATGCAGACACACATTGACTTAGAGCGTCAATTAAAAATAGCCTCAGATATTTGGAGAGTAACAAAAATCCTGTTGTCCAAATAGTATGATTTAATTGATCCATCAGAAATGCCATGTAACAGAGGAAAGTGTTCCTCAGGGGAAAAAAGGGAAAAGGAAAATGTAGGAACATAGTATAGAATAAGATGCCCTAGACATTGACACCTATAGAACTTGCTCAAGATGCCAAATATGCAATCCTACCTTGTTGTTCCAACCAAAACAGGGCGCCCTTTTTCAAACATATCTTTGACTTCTTCTCGAACAAACTCCCATTTCCCTTGAGCAGTCTAAGAAATGTTTAACATGCAAACTCATGAAATGCAAAATAACCCATAACAATGCACAAGAGACTGCAGCTACATACTGCAAAAGCTTGAATTGGTAAATCTTTACGGATGTTTGGCAAATTAGTGGGAATTTCAATAACTGGCATTTGGAACATTTTCAGAAATTCTTTCTCCTGCAAGCACAGCATAAAGTGACCGGTTAAAGATCTAAAAGAAGAATTCATCAAAAAAGTTGCTGAAAAAGCAGAAGATTTGCCTACTTCTGTTTTAGCAGTTCCTGTCATTCCTGACAACTTGGGATAAAGTTTAAACAGTGATTGGTATGTAATTTGCGCCACAACTACAGAATCTGCCTACAAAACATGATCATAACTTAGATAATTATAAGAAGGCTTTCAGCAATTGCCCAAATATTAAATAGCCAGATCAAATACCTGGATTTCGAGACCTTCTTTGGCCTCCACAGCCTGATGAATTCCTTCAGACCACCTCCTTTTTTCCTCAACTCTTCCAGTCAGCTGTAAAATTTCAGGATTCTCAACTATATACACCCCATCAAACAACTAGAGAATGTGCATAACAAAGTTCTAAAGCACTAGAAGTTGCACGTAACTAAAGGAATCATTTTAAAGTTATCCTGTGGATAGTTGCTTCTCGAGGAAGCAGTTACAGGTATAAGTGGCACAGGTCCATATACCCAGGAAGGACCAGCTGAAATGGCCACAGAAAAGGTTATTGGAACCCAAAACAATTTTGATTGGATGTTCTAATCCTTTGGTTTTGAGTTGCTCCTTTTACTAAAACTTGATAATACATGAAAAGAAACAAGAAACAAGATGCCATTCAATTTGTAATCGAACTGGTTCAGGTTTTTTTTTTTTACAAAGTTCTAAAGAACTAAAAGGTACAGCTATCTAAAGAAATCATTTTGAAGTTATACTGTGGATGACACCTTCCCAGGGAAGCAGTGACAGGTATAGACGGCCCATGTCCCTAAATAAACCCAATGAAGACCAGCTGAAATGGCCATACAGAAGGTTACTCGAACCCAAAACTATGTCACATGGGTATGGGTGTGGGTTCAGGTATGGGTTCTGTCCAAGTTCAAAAATTGGGTACAGGGATATGTCCATGTGTCCATGCCCATACCTGTACCCAAACCTGTGTCAACACGGTTTCGTCGCCTAAACTGGTGTACCCATGTTTCATGGACCCAAAACAATCTCAAGTGGATGCTCTAACCCATCGGTTTGGAATTGAACCTTTTACTAAGCCTTGATAGATACATGAAACAACAAGTGATTCAAATTGCAATCGAACTGATTCAGAATTTTCTCTAATATGGTATAAGATATAGGATTTTCTAACTTCAACCAGTTAAAACCATGTATACAATGACCAAAAGCTATATTACGCAACTGAACTGTAAAGTGAGGAACAGATTCACTGGAAACCTATGTTGTTGAGGCGATGCCAAGGCGCATGCCTAGACATCACTTAGTCCCAACTCCACCGTCATTGCCTAAGTCCAGCACTTAAGCGATGGCAGGTGGGCGTGTGCATATCCTCATGCCTAGGTGCACTTGTATGTAATTAGGCATGCATGTGCATAGTCCATGGAAGGTGGAAAATCATATTGGGGTTCAATTAAAGTGTATTTAGTAAGCAGTAAATAAACATGGAAACTGTCAATTATGTTAATTACTAATTATGGAAGTCGAAAAGGAAGTGTTCACTCTTCAATAAACTTGGAAATGGGCAATTTAAGGAAGTAGAAAGCCCATTTCCATCGAAGTTCAGTCTATATAGAAATAGGCAAGATAAACTATGCATTTGGTTGCTATGGAACTTGACTGTTATGGATCAGAAATATTCTATAATATGAATTATACAAGATTTGTATTATATTACACGGTTAGTAAAATGGTCACATAATTTCACCTAGAGCCTAGCTGTAGCCTGTCATCCAGGCTGTGCCTGGTGTTTGGCGACTTGGCAATATAGCTGGAAACAAATACAAAAGCAAGATGGATTTAAAGTTTTAAACCAAATATGTCTAACCCAAGTTACACTCCTAATAATAATAAAGATAAATTTTCCATGTCATTGTGTTGCCAACAGACTGGTGCAGGAAGTACACAAAATTGAACACATGACATCCCCAGGCAAAAAAAAAACATAGTTAGCAAATTCAAGTAAACTGCTTGCTACTTGTCTTTTTCCAGAAAAGATTCAAACCCAAACAATAAAATGCAATTTCATGAAAACCTGGTCATTGCCTCTCAAAAAAAGCTTACAGACCAATGACATTGAATGAATAAGTATTTCAACATTGTATTAGTAACTTTGGGAATTTTCCCCTTATTAAAGGTAAACTCACCTCATTGATTATGAGTGCTTTACCATTGCGGACAATATACTGGACATTCCGTCGATAGAATTCTTTAGCCTTGAGAGCATTCATAATGAACCTGTAATTACTGACACTATTATTTGAAGAAGAAAAGGTCAAAGTAGGCAGCGACTATTGACTCAGAGCTCAAATCAAGATTCACCAACTCCTATGTTCGTCCAAGTTTTTGTGTCATTTTAATTTGCTTGCCTATGAATACAACTTCTACATAATTTACATGCAGCCTCTAGGTAAATCTAGTCGGCATTAGCACAATTAGATGTACACAATCCCCACACATGAAGAAGATAGATGGAATTTTGGATGCTATAGTATAGCTTTCTTTCCAATATGATCACATAAACCACAAATAATAATGCAAACCAGATCAAGACACTAATTTATCCCTAGCTACATACTTCTCAGACAGTAACTTGGATGAACATAATTCTGAAAACAGTCAAGGGTATTGATGTCTTTTTCCAACTAACATGATCAAACAGACAATTCTTACAACAGAAACGACCAGCCATTAAATATTTCTCAAATAATCTGAAACATTCTGAATATATTGGAAAACTTTTGTAAGAACAATTCTGCAAGTCCATTCAGTTACTGTATATTTTGAACATGAAAAATAATATGTGAAATGCTAGAAAATATTTAGAAATTGGTTGCAATTCTTTATGCCTTTGTATTGTTAAAAGAAAATCTTATGTGAGACATTTTTATATTGCCTCACTCTGGTTTCATCTACTTCCCTGTTTCAACAAATCAAGAACATTAGATAAGTGTATCATAATGTGCAGCTGTTCAAGAGAATCAGAGATATTCCCAAAGCAGCAATTTTAAATTTTAAAAATTTATTGAGAAGATGAAATGTCATGAAACTGAAATGCTGAGAATAGTATTGTTATTTGACGTATGCTTGGCAATTGCTGCAGGCTAGTGTAACTTCAAAAAAATAAGACACGGAAAGTGTAAGCATCTTGTGTGGAGACAAAGACTAAGCTGATCAAGCTCAAAAAAAACATCACATAGAATAGAAGTGCTACATTCAGTAGATCAAACAAAAAAGAGAAAACAGATGCCTACTTCTCGCTTGTAAAATGAAGAAAATAAGACTACATATTGACAACAAGAGGATAAGAAGAAATCTCAGCAATCCAATCAATTATACCTTGCCCATGGATCATTTTCATCCCATAGATCACTTGTTTCAAGAGCCAATTCGGCAAGGGCAACTCCTTCCTCAGTCAATTCCACAGAGTTATCCTTTAATTCAATGTTGTAATGCTGCAATGCAGACCAATAGAATGTTCTCAGATCATAACCAACAGAATATGTTATTTTATGTGCACTTGTTTCTTCTGGACTCAAACTCATAGTGGCCTACATTATTCTTGCAAATAATCATAATACTACCAAGAATCTGCCCTTTGGAATTAGGTTGTCTTTTTTTTTCTCATGATGGACAATTAAAACCACAGAATGCGTATGTGTTGTGTGTGCGTATGTATATACATAATATATATATAGGAAAATTGAATGGTGACACAAAAAAAAGTTGGACACCTAGGGACTGCCCATCAGGGCCAGCCCTGTGGCAGTCTTTCTTCTTTTTTTTTTTTCCAGTGCTCGTGAACCAAAATGATGGAGGAAGGGAGAGGGGTGATTACTCACCCAAAGCCAACACACCCACCCACCACCCAAAAAGAAAAAAAAAAAGCACACCCACACTGGAGCCCCCTCCCATCACCAGTGCAGCCCAATGGTGCCTGACAATCAGGCGGCGCCAGTGATGGGAGGGGAAAGGGGAGGTGAATTGCCCCCCCCCCCCTTCTTCCGTTGTGCACTGCATGATAAACAAAAAATTTTAAATAAATAAATAAATAAAAGGACGGCAATTGTGGGCCGTCCCCTAGTGCAAGGTAGTTTTAGAGTTACCATTCAGGGACTATATATACATATATATAGGAAAAATGAAGAACAACTCTGGGTAGGGGTTGTTCCCTCACCTCCCGTCTCCGCCATCCCACCCCCTCCCCCCCACCCACACACACACACACACACACACAAAAAAAACAAAAAAAAAAAGACAATAGAGACTGCCCAGCCAGGCGGGCTCCAGCAACTTTGAGGTCTGTTGCGGCTTGTGTTAGTGCACCGTGCTTTATGTTTATTGTTTAATAAGAAAAGAGACGTCCGAGTAAGATAAATGAAATGGCCAACAGAGCCATGTGGGGAACAATGCATTGCTGGCGTCGCTCCTCACGTCTCCTATATATATATATATATATAGCAGCTTCTTATTCACCTATCAAATGGAAAAGCACTGAAGCTCACATGGCCACGTAGGAGAAGCTCAGCTACTTTTGCAGCAACAGGATATCTTGCAGCATCTTTGTTAGCCTAACAAAAGAAAAAGCACCGAAGAACTTGAATGAGCCACCCATGTCATATGCTGTAAGGTACTGCCTGTTCACCAGAAAACTTACCTCACCACTTATTAACAACGGGTTTCGCCCTTCATCGATCAAGACTGAGTCCACTTCATCAACAATTGCAAAGTGGAAAGGTTTCGGCCTTTGTTTTGGGTTGTATGAAAATTTTGATGAAAAAAAAGAAGCCAAAATTAACACTTGAACATTCACAAAGAAATGGATCTAAGATGTGGGATGTGTTCTTTGATTCTTAGATGTTAGGCATGTGCAAGGTCCAAGCATGTACCATCTCATAACAAGTTGCCCTTTACTTTCAGATAAGTTGTCACGAAGATAGTCAAAACCAAGTTCCTGTAGGATGCCATAACCTAAATTCAGAACCAGGACATAAATCCCAGGTAAGAAATACTAATACAGAGAGTGAAATATTGATAAGAATGGAATTCATGCCTTAACATAAAGTTTTATCATAAATAAATGAATGGAGAGAGCAAACATATACAAAATGGAGCAAAAGCAAAGGAACATACGGAGTTATTAATGTATGTTATATCACAGGAATAGCTGGCTCTCCTCTCTTCGGATCGCATGCCACTCTACATAATGGCGTATTAGAGACTAACATGGAAAAAAACATGAAGTTCCCAGAGAAGATTGCAACAGCCACAAACTAGCAAGTGGTACCTGTATAAGACCAACTGATAGACCCAAGAAACGATGAACACGTCCCATCCACTCAGCATCACGCTGAGCCAAATAGTCATTAACAGTCACAACTGTTGCAAAACCCAAAAAAAATTAACTACAAATATTCATGACAAATTATGAATTCCCAACAAGAGTTTCATCCACCAAGCTGGGGATTGGACTTGGAACCTTGAAGCTAAAGAAGGTCAAGACTTCAATGCCCAAGTTACATATCCAACTTACTCCAGCTTGGTTGAAAAGTACAAAAAATAATGTAGAAGATAGAACAACTTGTAAATCATAAAGTTCATGAAATAAGCTAGTGTACAGCAATAGTAACTCATAAACATAAGTTGGTCAAGAATCAAGAAAAGAAACAGCACAAAGTGGTAACACTTTCACAACAATGTTTTTTCCATTTTTCTTCTTTGATAGTATAAACTATCATAAGCATGCCATACCATTTAGACTTCTTTAATATTTTAAAGAGTTGCTCAATGGATTCTGCCACATTTTAGATTCTATCATAAAGCTTCTAGTCCATCATTAGTAGATTGTGCAATTGCTACAATGCCAAAATGTTGTCATTGCCAATACATGAAATAAACAACAAAATGTTGTTCTTCCACAATCTTTGTCTTCTTAAATATATGAGCCCATGTACCTACACATCACTAAATAACATGAAGAATTTAGTATGGGCATATCACAAATTCTCATACTTTTCTCAAGGTCCTGTTATCACAATCACAGCCATGTTAATGTTACCAAGTTATTCAAATGAATAGGAATGCAGTTTTTTATTGTGAACCTGTGATCCTTAAAATTAAATATATCTCCTTTTCATCCTGTGATTCTTAGTCACAAGACTGACTCAGTGTCTAACAATCACAGATTCTACCTTCTCAGCTATGGATGCTCATCCCACCTATAACCACAGAAGATGTACCCATAGGCCAAACAAGTCCAGAACAGTATCATTTAAAGCTCCCTATATAGCTCCTAAAAAAGCTCGTCGTATATCAGTCTGGCATCAAGTGCATGTCCTTGCATAACAAGCATCTGTTATACTATATTACATCCTTCAACATAAAATTCGTGTACAACTCATCAGTTTGTCCAATCCTTTAAAAGTGCTTCATTAGCTTGCAGGCGTCCATCAAAATCTTTCCAATATTTTTTATTAAAAAAGATCAAATAACCAGTTCTGATATTCAATTTAAACCTATAATATGAACCAGCATCAAGGAACTTTATTTCATTGTTGAAGGACAAGAAGCACTTTTAGCAGAAAAACAAAATCCAACACCAACACCATCAGAGTGTTGACCAAATGAAACGACACATCTGAGACGGTTCTATAAGTTGTTATTTTGTAACTTCATCTACCATAAATTCATAGATACATGGTGATTCAGTCATGCCCCAGCTTTGCCAGTATTCATGTCCTTGCTCTTTCTGCAGACTTGCCCTTCTCCTTTTATGAATATAATGCACACGATCCATTTTTTAAGATCATATAAAAGAAAATCCCCTCTTCAAAAACATGTCAGGTTGAATCAGGTAGTGGAGCTTAAGATCAAAGAGGTGTGGGTTTTTTTTCTATTTGAAAGAGAATTATTGGAATTGTTGCTTAGTGAAGCGAGCAGCCATGGGTTCAAATCATAGTATAACGTTTCAGAGTTTTAAATGGCGAGGTTTTCTCGGATATAATACGGCGAGCTTGAAAAAAAGGGAAAAAAATACAGTAAATTTTTAAAAATTAAAAAAAAAAACTAAAAATGGGGAAAACATAAAATAAGTGAGAAACTAATAACACAAACACCAAAAGATAAGTAGATTTGCAAGAAATAAAAAATAGAAAATGAAAAAAAACTGTTTGGCATTTTAAAAAATGAAAAAGGTGAAAAAAACGTGTTTTTTTGCTTTTAATGTTTTTTTCCAAAAAAAAAAGTTTTTTCAAGTTTTAAACGGCAATTTAATTTATCACATTTTAAAAAAAAACACGTTTTTTTCAAAAAAAGAAAACGTGTTTTTGTGACTATGCTCTCAAATTTCACTAGCACAACAATAGCTGGACGTTATTTGATGCTGAACACGAGACATCCTGAACTTGAATCATTGGGGCCCTATACCCCTCTACTTCCTGATCCAGTAGCCTGTTTTTCAGTAGAAAAGTTTCTTGAACCAGGTCTCAAGCTTCAAGCTGCCATAATAGAGGTCATTGCACAGTTTTTCATCACCTAAGTTGGCAAAGCCATCATGCTTCCTCCTTATCTAATAGGAACATAGTTTGTAACTTGGTAGAAAGGAGTCCCTTACTGGCTTAGTCTAACATCAAAATTCTCAGAAAGACAACATTGCTGGTCTTTCCATGCTTCTATGTTGTTGAAGGATCATGGTGTGCTAAATTTTTGTTTGCTTTGATTAGTGTTATCAAAATCGGCCGAATTGAATTGGTGGTAAAACTGAATTGATTCAATGCCAGTTCAAGAGTGGCACACATCAGTTTTCAAACTTTCTTCATATTTAAAAAAAATTTAAAAAAAAAATTAACTTGGTCCTTTTATCTTGTTTTACCAATTCAAAACCAATTAACCAAATTGGGGAATGGGACAGTTTGCCAAATCAGCAGGCTCACTGATTCAGTTCATGATAGATTTGATAACACTTTGAGTTAATTGTGTAAAGCACCAATAGGTGCTTGGCTGGAAAGATGAAGATTCTGAATCCTGGTGACTAGTATGAACTATCAAGCATGCTATCGCAGCTAAGGGCTATCATGTTCAGATTGGGAAAATAAATTTGGTGTTAAGCCTTTGACCTTTTGGACCAGGAAGATACAAATAACCATTCTACAACCCCTCATGCCTCTTTGATTTGGTTCTCCAAAATAAATGCTCCAAAATGTAAAAAATAAAAATGGATATTTCAGGTCTTAAGTGTGGAAGAAGCAAAAAGTAATGTTCTCCATTCATACATGAGTGGAGCTATACATACTACATACTGTCAAGTGAAGATAACACTGCCATAATGAAGAGAACTTTCAAAGCAGTCATCTTCACTAATTTCCTCAAAATATATTTTTCACAAAGTTGCAGGCATACCGTGAACACCATTGCCAGTAAGCGCATTAAGGTAAGCTGCAATAGATTCAAGAAAATGAGAGTTAGAAATATCTGGAATTAAGATACGAGTATTTCACAATGAACAGCTCTTCTGAAGTTGAATCGATCAGATCATGTGTCACTAAGAAGTCCCATGAAGGCTATAAGTCATGAAACCAAAACTAGTTAACTAAAACATAAGCACCTGCTAATGTGGAAACAAGTGTTTTTCCCTCGCCAGTTTTCATCTCAGCAATGGAACCATCGTGGAGCACAGCACCACCAATAATCTAAAATGGAACCAAAAAGACCAACAAAATATATAAGCAGGAAACTCCACTATGTCGTTCAAGGACTTCAGGATTTAGAGATAGCCCATATTTAGACCTGGACATCAAAATGTCTCATGCTCAATGTTCTTTTTGCAGCTTCCCGGACAACAGCAAATGCCTCTTGAGAATAAAGACCAGAACTTTTATCAGAAACAAATTCTTAATTCAGTTATCAGCAATACGTTACATACAAAAAACTAGAGAGGAATCCCAACCTGCTTGAATGTCAGCTAACGTTTGTCCTCTACTCAACCGAATACGAAATTCGTTTGTTTTTGCACGAAGCTGCCCACGTGATAATCATCAAAACCGATAGATTATAACCCAAGTTACTCAAAGTGAAAGAACCAAATAATTAAGACATTGAAAGGATTAACAGTATCACAAAAAACAAAAACATAGCAGCAGCAGAACTATGAAATTAAAGCTACCACTACGAAAATAAAAAACAAGTATGCTCAAACGGGAGAGGAGGCAGAGATTCTGGTTCTCCTTGAGAAACGATAAAAGCAAAGTAAAGTTCTAAAAACAGGAAAGGCAAAACTTCCAATGCCAGCCGCCTCTTCACTCAGTTGTCAGGAAGCCATAACTAACTATGAAAACAATGCCATACAAGCAGGGACTTTCTAGTGATGATCATAAAGTATCGTACCAAAACCACAAGAAACCAAAAAATAAAAAATAAAAATAAAAAAACAAACAAACAAATCTTCATAGAGCAAAACTGTACACGAAGAGAACGTAATCCTAGGAAAAGAAGAGAAAAAGGAAAAGCAGCAAGCAAAACGCACCTGTTCATCCGTCAGTTTCCGAATTCGGGGCTCCAAACCGTTGACCATATCAACCAGAAGAAAGTAATCACGAACGACCCAGTAGTTCAAACTAGTGAAGTTCGACCAATTCTTCTGCAAGCTCACCAAATTCTCCTGCGGAAAAACACAGTCGGACAACGCAACTAAGCATTTGCAGCGTAGACAACGCAACTAAGCATATGCAGCGTGAATACACCAAAAAACAAAGTTGGCCACTACCGGAATGAAGGAAAAACACGCTACACACCTTAAACGAAGCAAGTGGGGAACTTGGAGAATGAGACACGGAATGAGAAACCATTCCAGAAGAAGACGAACAGCAAGTGGGTATCGTTGCTTTCCTCTTGGAGCACAGGCAATCGAAGAAAGGATATTTGGGTTTGTTAGAGGAGAGGGAGCGAGGAACGTTGGGAGAAAGAATTGCCATGAGAGATAACGCGAGAATCCAACGGCACGAAGAAGAAGAGAGCAGCGTCAGTATGAAGTCCGAACGGTGCTCCCCACTTATGAAGGCCGGACTCGAGGAGGAGGATGAGGCCAAGTGAACGCCGGTTTCACCGAGGCACGCAAACGGTTCGGATCGAGAAAGCTGAAAAATTAAAGGTCCGGGTGGACTTCATATCCAATATGCCAAAACATTGCACCAATTTCGACCCATTTTGGGGCCGCAGATCCAGATCGATCAAATCCGGAGTCTAGTGACTCATGGACCTGAGAGCTATAGAATTAATGGGTGATTAAAGAATTATATCTTTATTTTCAAGAAGCAATACGAGTTAAATTTAAGATGTATTAATAAAAACCATGTCTTTTCATGTATATTGCATAACTATAACTTGAAATGCATATTAAATCAAGAGGTCTGAAAACAAGACCCATATTTCATATTACGGCCAAAATGTGGTTCCCAAAATGGAAATTTTCTGAAAAAACACAATAATAATAACACTTTTGAACTCATGCGAGCATAATATACAATAATCAATAGCCAAGCCACATATGAGCAGGGCGCAGGCCCACCAACTTTGCAATATTCTAATATATGTATATGTAATGTAAATAAGCTTTTCTCCCACGTGGAATTGAATTTTACATGCGTGAGAGCCACATTCTATAGGATTTGTTGCACTCAAGTATACTTGCTAGAGCAAGCTATTTTATTTTAGGTTGTGTTTGATAGCATCTGATCTTAGACCTGAGGTTGCATTAAAAACCATAGATTTAAGGTCAGATGGAAGGATGGTCCAATCTTAAATCCATCGATTTAAAATTTTAGGGATTTCATCTCACTGGGGATATGAGATCCATGATGAAACAACACACCCTTAGGTTGAAACAACACACCCTTAGGTTGAGTTTGTTTCACCCCAACTCTAAAGTCTATGAATTTAAGCTCGGACTCATCTCAATCTTACCTTAAATCCATGGCTTTTAACATGTAGCATGCATTTGAAATCCATACTATTGAGATCGTCTCTCAAATACCTTTTTATGAAGCTCATCTCTCAAATAGCTTTTGTGCAGCTTCAGATTTAAAATCCAAAGCTATCCAACACAACCTTAGAAAAGATATCCATATATAACTTGAATTATTTCCATGTACCCTATGCTCCTGGGTTGACTGGACATCATTTGTTCCGATTCACTTGGCCAAAAGGAGGTGTTCTGAATCTTTGTAGTAACTGAGTCTACTGGTTTCCACTCAATTTTATTTGCAAAGTAGGTAGGACGACACATTGTTTTGAGTTTCTAAGCAGTACCATTTATTTTTAAATTTATTTTATTTTCAGGCCTACCATTGATAAATAATTTAGAAAGGCCTACTTTTTGACATTTTTCTAATAAGAAGCGACACTTTTCATAAAATACAAAAACGTGAACTGAAAGTGTAAAACTTTTTTTTTTTGCAATATGAACTTTTTCACTAGTTTGTTTTTTCACCGTCTTAGGTGACATTTTTTGTTTCTCAGGTAAATGAAAGCTTTATAACAGGGCCTTATTTGAAGCTTTATGAAAGGGCACAAAATTGCAAAAAGAAAAAGAATTGGTTCCTTTTTCTTAATTATAGGGAAAATTTTATGCTCAAAAAGGGAAAAGTTCCTTACTTTTTTTTTCCTATTTTAATGCTAAACCTCATAGGCAAGGGGACGAAGGACGTTTCAAATTTTTCTGGTGGTAGATCATAATCCTCTGGCTCAACTGAAAAAATAAATAAAAAAAACCCCGAGGCAGGAAGAATGGGGACAATGTCAGCCTCTCGAATAGCCAAGCATCTAATCTTTCAAAAAACGACAAATCCTGGCAAAGGCAATTTTCAAGTCAAAGTTCAGTCCTACGGTCCTATCTTCCTCTGTGCAAGTGAACTTTGGCATCAAAGTTGAATTCGACGAGAATTTCCTGAGTTGAAACACACAGGATCTAACAGGTCCTATTTGCAGAACGGTGGGGAAATAAAACACATAAAACCCCTCACAACATATAAGCTTGTATAATCTTCTACCTGAAAAGATTGGAAAATCGATTCATTTTTTGATAAAAATGGTTTAGACTTTAGAGTCATAGCAAATTAACAAGTTGATCCTTGGTCAAAACCCATTATCAACAGTTACTGCTACAGCATTGAAGATGGGACGCGCCCACGAGAACTGGACGCAGAAGATGGTCTACGTGCACTCCTGCAGAGACTTTGCAAAATGAACACATGCCAGGACATGACCATCACATTCAGCCACAACATACATCAATATGTACAACACATTTTACATTGCGGCCGGGTTATACAGATGATGAATTGCAGGCACAAAATTGCGGCACTACCATGGGGACACGGACTGTTAGGCATCTTCCAGTCGATGAAAGATATAAATTAAGGCTGCACTGCTGGTATGCTCAGAGACCCCATCTGAAGCAACCTAGGTAGTATCTGTCATCACAAAAAGAGCAGAGATGCTGAGTTAAAAACAATAAACAACTGCCCAACTTCACGTGAAAATTGGCTCGGCAGGAAGGAACATCAGCTATGTGAGAGAATTAAAGCACTAGTAGATTGAAGCCATGAATAGAGGACTGACGAGTGACCACCATCTTGTAGAGAGCAACTCAGTGTTCTCAATGCAACTTCAAGCCACAGAGGAGTAGGAGTTGGAATTATGAGGAACGAACAGATTTTGGAACCCAGACAGCAAACAAGTTGTTTTCCTCATTAAATTCCTCTTCCCCCAAAAACAAGAAAAGAAAAATACCTCCCCACATCTTGCTTTAATTTTTAATGACACCATATCATCGGCTCTTGTGGGACCGATATTGACAATAGCAGTAGATGCGCCGGCTTCATGAGCAGCTCTGCATGCAACAGAACAGACTAAGCACATGAACATAGCAATCTTGCTAATATTTGACGAAGAAAATAGACAAATGACACTGTGCATCAACACAAAGCGGTGAACTGGAAAAAATTGAGACACAATGAAATGGATTTGTTAATCATTAACAAGGAAAAAAGGTCAGAAGACTAAAAGATTTACATCCAGCAGAAACATTATAGCATAAAAAGCCACACTGCAAAATTCAGGCGGATGTTTTGTCGACAAAATGAAATCAGAATTAATACCTGTGATGCCCAGAAACAGAACAGAATTCAGAAGATAACACCATCATGTGCTCATTAAACCTAATAAAAGCTACTAGCCATCTTATCCAACATTTGGCCAACAATTCATTATAATGTTTCTCAAGTGCAATCTATTTCAAAACGAACAGGACAAGGCATTGTTTCATCCACTTCTTTGGAAGCACATTAATGGATCTAAATTCAACTAAATTCATCAATCAAACTGATCTAAGATTTTGCACCAAACTTGAAAGAAAAGGCCGCCAATTGTATTTACCGAAAGAAAGTAAGTGACGTCAGTAGATAAAAGACTTTCTTTTTTCTATTTTTCAGACAGGCAAGCTAGGGCAGGCTAATCCTATCAGTACCAGATTTATACCCATAAAGATGTATGTCAAAGGTTGAGCTCTTGAGCTTCTTAACTCTTGTTGGTGACCTTCAAATTACTTATTGGTTGGGATGAAATGGATTCTCTAGTTGTGCAGGCCTGTAGATAAGCCAAGAAATCCTTGTTTGAGTTTCACATTCTAATCTCTAGAACAAACGATTGTCCTCAGGTTTTCAATTGTGAAAGATTAATATTCCACTGGGTTCTGAACTGTACAAAAGGAATAGAGGGAAACAACTTCAGAAATTTCTGAAACTATCGTGCAAGTAAGTGTCAGTTGCAGATCTTTCATCCAGCTTAGAACCACCTGCAAATTGCTTATATCTTCTGCATATGGATCACTCAACCAAAAATTTCAGACCTGATCTTTCTTATTTTCCCTCTCCCTTTGCAATAGGTACCCGGGAACTGAGTGTATTTTAACAAGGCTTCATGACTTCAATGTAAAGCACTATCATGTGCACGAGTCAACTATTTTCCTAATCAATTTAACCCAAAAGTTGGGCACTAAAGAGAAACAAGATATGATGCTGACTACGTCTCGTATCAGGAAACAAAAATGCATCTAATGAATTTATCAGCATTGAGATCAGAACTCAAGCATCACCTACTAACCATGAACTAACTAGATCGGAATTGATGAACCTCAGGACTGACATGTTAATCATTCTCATCTGTTCCAGCTTCATGCATAGCAAAAACCAACATGATCCGATGGTCTTTCTTTGTCACAAAAAAGACCCTAAAATGAATTCCTCTACCTCCAGAAGATGAACATGCTTAACAAAGGAACTTCAATCCACCAAGCAATCACTCCATACTGTAGTAAGAAAATGCCATCGTTTTTGTTTACTTTCAGTAATATGAGTTTTACCCAACATACAAGGTACACAAATTGACAGTGGTTTTTCTTTTTTGAGTCCCTTAGAGAGAGGTTTTTAATATTTTATATCAATCAATGTGCCACATTGGAGAAATTAAGGCTGCTCATATTGGGTGATGATAAAACTATACTCCCTTATCAAGGATTCAAAGAAAATTAATCATAACGTATTCACCTGACAAGCCGATAAGCAGACATTGTCATCACAGATGACCCAACCACTAGTAAAGCATCACAGCTTTTCGCACCTTCCATGGCTTTGTCAGCTCTATCCTTTGGAACGTTGTCTCCAAAGAAAACAACCTTCAACAATTCAAAATTATAAAGGAAATATTAGCTCAAGATTATCTCTAAACGTAGCCCCAGTCTCTTAGATGCATAAGCACACCTTTGATGTGAAACATATTTACAGTCAGCATATTAAACAATGACACGAACATTAAACCTGAAAACTATGAAGAACAGAATGAGATGCAATATATGAGCAATACCCTATTATTTTCCACTAAAATTTCACTAATAGAAAGTCAAATTTACTCCGGTTTTTCCATATGATGTGCTGATAGCAAATCCTAAGATGCATCCTTTCCTAGAATCTGGTATCGTATCATGCTTAATCTCTCACTGTTTCCCTCTGGAGTCTGGACTAACTCCAGAGCCCAAAGGTTAGCATTTTCTCCAGAAAAGGCAACTTGGTGCACAACTCAGGCTAGTTTATTGGTAGTCACAAATACTATTGGCAACTGGGCTCCCTACTGGATCAGCTCATGTGAACCCAATGACTCAGATGAGTCAATTTGGTGACTCAGAGGCTTTATGTATTAAAAATGAATGACATAACGTAAAAACCAAAAATTAAACGTACAAGTAATTTTATCACGTAAATAATAGTAATAAGTAAAAAAAAGGTCCGCTATATTTATGATGATACGACCATAAATAGAACAATAGAATAAAAGATTACTTTACATTTCACAGCTCAGTTGACTTGGCCAAACTCAACGATAAAACTTAGTTCACTCAGCAACGTTTGTCGCTTTGAGCAAGTCAAACTGTTGACTTGACCAAGTTTGGTCATAAGCAAGTATGAAGACTTATTTTCAGTTAGTTAGAACTGCAGCGAAGTCAATTTGGGTAAGTCAATTCATGGCCTACCCAAGTTTGCCAGCCATCATCCAGCTTGCCTTACCATTGCGGCTTGGCTGAAAGCAGCCATAGATTTGCAACTTGGATTCCTTACATTAATGAATTCCAATGGAGCTTTTTATGCCTTCACAGTATGGTTGCATGATTTGCCAAGTGAGCAACTTGCACAATTGTTAGGGCATTTTGAGAGATCCATTAGAAACTTCAAATGTGACAAGAAGCTTCATTACAAAACGCTTGGTGATATCCTTCAGACAATACGTCATTTAGAACTATAATACAGCAGTGTAAGAAAACCAAGTGTCACATAGAAAGCCTTTAATTGGAAGTACAAAAGTCTACTCAAATGAATGAGAGATTGTTTTTTATTATGACTTTATCCCATCAACTTTCTTGAAAGTGCTGAACTAGATGAATGTTGACCTCTGTAAAAGTTGGTGATACCTGAAGTTTCTTGTTCATACCATATCAGCAGTTATTGACTATCAGCCATTATTGAAATTTTTATTTTTTCGTATACTCAGAAACAACAAATTGAACACTATAACTGTAACTATGGTGTGGGTGGTGCCTATCTGATGTTTATGTTTCAAAAACTTCTACTGAAGATTGAAGAGAAGCTCTTTCAGGACTAATTCCATTATTAGAGTGCACCTAGGCTTAAGTGATCTCACATATATTTTTCTGGAAATCATGACAAACCAATTCAAAAGTAGTTAGGTTAATTTACAAGTTGATGCATCTCCTAGCACCGGTTCGGATGGCTTTTTTTAACTGGACCAAACACATTCTACAGAGAAAAGAAAATTCACAATAAGCAAAAATCCTGACATTGCCAGCTACTGCAACGTTATTTAAACTAACAACTAGAGATGACTTTACTAAAGCAATTTCTATCTTATGCTCAAATCTAGCACTTTCATGTGGGGCAGAAACATTTTACGACCCATGGTTAAAATTATAGCCAATGGACAAAGCAAACCCTATACATCTTCCCAGAATAAGAAAGTATATGCATTTAAGCTTAAAATATAAGCACATTGTAAAATTTCCAACTTTAATGGAGGAACTCACATCGGGTTTCAATGTTCCATTACATTGTTGGCAATTGGGAATTTGGAACTTGTCCTCCCAAAATTTCTCGTCAACATCTATATCACCATCAGGCCGTTGAATCATTCCAATATTTGCATCTGAACCAGGATCTCCATCTTCCAAATGCTCAAGTGCTGAAGCCCACTGCAAAAAGACATCAGTCTTCATGCTCAACAGTTTAACAAGACTAATCAAGAAAAATGGTTGTTTGGTGTTGGGGGGAAGGGGGAGGGGAAGGAGGGGAGACATAAAATGACTAAGGAAAAACACTAAAGAAGTCTTAAATATAAGCATGAATTAGAAACATAAAATGTCAATGAACTTTAAAAGGCCTAAGGAAAAGGAAACATTGAAGATGCTGAAGCCTATTATGTGAAAAAGGATACAGACTGCATTTCCACATCCGTACATCCTACATAATTTTAACTGCCCGAGACTCCTTGTGTCTTGAAGCATCAAAATAAGTATGGCTCCCCTTTAAGTGTACAAAGAGAGTAACCAGCTGACTTTCTTTGCTTACATGTAGTTTCCAGTTTGAACTTACAACGTTAAATGCAAGAATTGGATCAAGTGTATTGGCTAATCATGCATTTGTGGAAGTAATGATCTACGTGGATACCATGTCCACTGTCCACTGAACTCCTACCTAGGAATTTAGAGATGCTAACTCATACAACAGATTATTCTATAATTTTCCACCATTTTCCACAGCAAAGAAAACATTGAATTGTACTAATGTCAGACCAGTGGATTAAGAGACCGGAGTTGGTCCTGGAATAAATGGCGGCAGAAGGTATGACCGCATTCCAAACAAATGACAGAATATACAGTCCCATGCAATTCAAGTGCACTGCTTCCAGCACGATGATGTAATCTGTGAATAAGAAAAAGGAAATATATGAAGTGAAAAGGTCCTCCCTGACATCCCACATCAAAAGAAAAGATTCTACTGCTTTTACCTGTCAACATTTTGTGTAACCATAAAATCCAATCGACCAATTCTTTCAAGTGAAGCTAGTGCTATATGAGCTGCCCCAGGCTGTGCCTTTGTGAATCTTCTCCACCCAGCATAACTCCTTGCCCAATACCGCCTACGAGCTCGACTTGATCGAACAAATTCCTGTAAGTGCAAAATTTTTCAATGGAGTTCATGTGGAATTTAAACCTATATTTTAGCTGGAAAAAAAAAAAGAAAAAAAGACTCTGTACTTGGATGAAAATAGCATCTCATATTCAATCACTGCACACACAACACCCTATTCTAAGCAGCCCTTTTGTGCATCATGCTCCAACACATCTAAGATTAAGCAATGACCAAATAGGAAAACAACATATATCTGAAGCTAAAATTGCAAAAACATGTACATGGCAGTAATGGACACACAGTAGTAAGGTTATTTACCCATTGGGACTCCTCAAGAATCAGCTTACCTACAGCGTCACAACTTTCCATGAAAAAGGCACTTTTGCCAAACAGACTACATTTTTGTCATAAGACATGCCCAACACCATGCAGAATGAGCTACATTACGAAGACAATGATCATTAAAGCAAACAATTTCAAGTTTCAAATGTTTCTGGATCAATTAACTTTGTCTTGTCTTGAAAAATAAGCTGGAAACAGGCCAACCAGTCAAAAAAGTTTACAAAGATGAAAGAACTATTCCAGTCAAATAACAATGATAACCTCATCTTGAGTACAGGAAAAGAAAAAAAAAAGTATTATATCTCAACCTGTCCTTTTTTTACTGTTATTACTGTAAATAAAGAAAGAGAGAGACAGAGAGAAGAAAATTTTGAATAAGAGAGGGTGCTTTTGGGGCTTGTGTTGGAGCCACACCCATGTCCGTGCCCACACTTATGTCACGTCGAAGTGGGTGCTGCCCCTTTTTTGAAGAGTCCATGTGACATAAATAATATTTTAAATAAATTAGGTCACATAAAATGTTCAAGTGTGTTGTCATTACGATTTCTCAAGATGACCAGTTGAAGGAGACTATGATTAATTACCCTAAAAACAGGATTGGTTTGACTTTAGGTACGATGTTTTTCTGTTTTCTTTCAGTACCTTATTCACCTTAAAGACAAAAAACAATCTCCCTAGCATAATCCTGAAGATAATTCCGTTCCCACAGAACATACACATCAAGAAATCAAATAGTTTCCATAAGAATGTGGTAAAGAGTGTCAAAATTTTTATGAACCAAAAGAAAATTCCACACTACCACCAGCTTCAACCCATTCCAATTCCATATAGGTCTCAGCACTTACAGGCATCGTAAGCTTGCTCACTAATGCTGCAAGCTCTCAAGAAATAATAAATTTCATTATCAATGGAGAATAATTGCATATCTTGAATGCTTTTCATTTAAGTTGCACATTAATTCATAAGGCCATCATGACACTAACTAGACCAGGAATGCCAATGCATAAGATCACAGGGGAACAAAAAAACTTAAAAAAACTAACGTCATAAACTGACATCTTAAACGTGGTAAAACTTATGGCCAGTGAAAATCAAATTCCTCAAATACAAAACTTTCGCTAGCAATAAACTAAAAGAAATCAAAACAGACAACTATGAAAGTAGAAACAACTCATCATTTTAAAAACACACCTGATGAGTCATTGGTTTGTATCCAGAACTGTATGCGCCATTCGGACTGTGACAGAGTCAAATCAGTCTAATGAATACACAGGAAAGTTCATGGATGAAGATCAAAACATTAAGAAAGAGGTTAAAAATGATACCAAATATGAAGACTTGTGTAAATGTATGGAAGCCTAACTCTTAGTCACACATGGCAATTTACCTTTTATATATCTAATAAGCAGAAGAAAGTGAGCTGCCCTAGAGGTCATATTTCATATGATCTCTGTAACACGGGTACTGCTCCAAAGGAGCAGTACCAGCACCGTAACAGTATGACACCAGTACGGGTACGGGTACGGCTCGGGTGCGGCGTTGACCATGTCGGGTACGGTCAAAGTACCCGAGGTCGAATCCAACCATTTTTAGACTTGGTCAAAGTTGACCGAGTCCAAAATGGTCCACTGCACGTTTTAAAAAACCATTTTTTCCCCTCTCTCGTACGATGCCTTTGCCCTCTTGCCTTTCTCATCCTCTCGCCTCTCCTCCCCCTCACCCTCTCACCCTCTCACCTCTCCCCCCCTTGCCCCTCTCGTTCTTTGCCTTTTCGCCCCTTGGAACTCCCAAATGACAGATTTTTTGTCTTGAAATTCTTAGTATCTACAAATTTTGGATCATGATTTAATGATTCATGAATATGCTATTTTGTTTGTAATTTTTTTGATATATATATATGTGTGTGTGTGTGTGTGTGTGTGTACAGCCGTACCCCCGCACCCAAGTTTTTGGAAAATGATTGGTACCCGTACCGGCACCCGCACCCGTACCTATGTGACATAGCATAGAATACTGATTTGAATAGAGGATTAACAAACCTAATAAATGCAGTTCTCAAAATATATTCCAGACAACAAATATATCCAATAATATATAGTCAAATATATAGTCACCATCTACTAATTTGGTTTTTAACATGAAGAACTATAGAAACTAAAAACTACCTTCTATAGTCAGGAATCCCACACTCAGTACTCATTCCTGCTCCGGTCAACACCATAAGCTTATGACTGCAATCCTAGTTAGTAAAAGGATTCAGGGATATTAGGCAACCCATGTATACAAAAACCATATCTAGATAAGTATCTTAGACAAACAAACTAAAACTAAAGAAGACGTTTCCAGAAAATAGACCTCTTATCAATAAATTCATGCAAAAGGTTAATGTCTTTCGCACTAGGAGGGTCACACGGAGGAACCAACTTTCTGTCTTTCAAAAAAGCTCCTACAACCTTCTTGTCATTGACTGTAGCCAATACAGGCTTGGGGGATCTGTACTGTGTTGTCATAGACTTGGCAAAGCATATCTTATAAGTAATATTTCCACCGTAAAGGCCAGAAAATGGTCCAACCTTCAAACCCAAGAATGGTAACAAATTGAGATGAATTCCCATGCACCTGCCAGCTACAGGCCAACACCAAGGAGATCAATGGTGACATAAGCATATTGGTAAGATATTAAAAATGATAAGAATAAAGAAAAAGTAAAGTGATTGTAGAAACTTTCATAAACAAAACTAAAGTTTTGATGACAATATAAAGCACGACAAGGTTTTGATATTTTTAAAAGCACCCGAGTTCTGGACTGCTAACCAAAAACAACATGGGTTATCTTAGATACAAGATAATGAATTAAATGACTAGAGAACCCTCGAAGTTACCTTGCTTTCTTAGTCTTGATTATTGAATTTACATGCTGCATGTTTTCTTCGCCTCTTTAACAATTAACATCTACAGCCTTGTAGTAATTCGACTTGCTTCATCATCCTTGTTGTCAAGAATCTCTCTCTCTCTCTCTCTCTCTCTCTCTCTCTCTCTCTCCCTCTCTCTGTGGCTAGTAGTCATCTGTCGCTGACTATCTTCTCCTTTACCATCCCAATTCCTTGATGAAGCTTTTTTTACCTTGCCCTATCCAAGAGAGAACATATCCACAGGCTCCTCTATGATGTCGACTGCATTCTGTGGTGGTTTTTAAGAGGACAGTTTTTCGTTTTAATTCAAATCGACCAGGCATATCTTGTCAATTCTTTTTTAGTCAGATCGCTGGAAATGCTTGGTTGTTCCTTCTTCTCATGGGCACCATTTTAGGAATCATTATTCTTTTATGTTTAATGGGCAAAAAAATTTACTTCTACTACAAATAGACATTTTGCGCTAAGGGGCACTATTTCAAAAATTTTCATATCTTAAGGGGCACCAATACATATAAATACACAAAAGTTGAAGACATCCATATGAAATTTAAAAAATTTGTGTGCTGGTCTAGGTAACTGTCTATACCAGCGTACATGTAGCTCCATTACTGACCTGAAAAGCATCGGGTGTCATTACCAATAATGAGACCTTAGTTCGTTTTTCCGATTGTAATATCTGGTTGTTCTTTTGAAATTTTTCCAAATAATCATAAGATACCATATCCATGATCAATTTTTCCTTTTTATTGTAAATGACATTCTCAGCCAATCCAAAGAAAAAGGGCTTACCCTCGATGGCTCTTCCAAAGACTCTTTCACAACTCCTAAAAAGCTGCATGGTAATGGAAGCAGTAAATAAATTGCCATTGATACAGTAAACCCTTTAGCTTGAAATTCCATATGCAGACTACATCTTAAGCTTAAACTCATGCACAGGGAACTTTAAATTTTTGTAACAATATCAGTTAGCAAGTAACTTGCCTCAAGCATCATAAAGAAATTATTAACTAATGTTTATTATCACCATTTTGTTCCTCAGTATGACTAATTATCACTAATAAGCACCACCAGACAGCTCCTCAAAGTTTGGTAGATAAAAACAACACAAAAGGTACGAAGGAAAAAAAAATAAATCATACTCATTTGTGCCACGGACAAGTTTATGTAATTGAAACGCCTTGCAGGATTTATTCAAATGTGAATGGTCCAGCAATCCTCATACCTCATTTTGCAACCAATTCTATGTAATTGAAGTTTCTTGGAGGATCTACTCAAATGCAAACAGTCCATAAATCCTGAACTTTGTACTGGAAAAGGGCGCAGTTATGAAATTTGAAGATAAAACATATCATGCATGTTTAAACGAACAAATGTATATCAAATATAGCAGACTGCCGTTTACGATCTTGGAGATCACATTTTGGAACTTGGAATTTAGACCACGGTGGCAATTCTACGGTGGAACTTATGCACTTATCACTTTCCGCTACAGGGTTACCTAAGCTGTCACTTCAACAATTTGTTTGGCCGACATGCGCCTGCTTTATGCCAATATCTTGGGTTCACCATACCCATAAAAACTTACTCAAATCTCCAACCAAGACATTCTCTTTACTCTTTGTCTACACCTCCAATAACGCATTTCATGCACCAAATTGTGCCGCTTCACACGATAAATTGATAGAAATTACGGAAAGTAAGTAACACCTCCAATAACGCATATCACGCATCAAATTGTGCCGCTTCACACAATAAATGGATATAAATTACGGAAAAGTAAGTAACTAACTGCTCCCCACGAAAGGATTTTGAGTTCCAAATGGTTCCCATTGAATGCCAGTAGTAGGGCTTCCCTTTCTAAATGAACTCAAGATTGTGGTTAGGATTTTTTCTCAGAAAACACGCAAATGAACCAGTGAACACAATAACTCACTACCAAGAAGAAGAATAATGGAGGAAATCATCACATAAGATAGCGAAACAGGAATGAATAGCAAGGGAAAACTTACCCTGCCAGAAGGATTAAAAGACACCGCCATTATATCCCGGGACGAGAGGAAGGTGGGTACGTGAAAAAGGAAAAAGGGGCTCTCTTCAATAGTATTTGTTAAATGGTCAGTGAGAAGTCCAATACCATCCACGTTAGCAATCTCCCCTCCGCATTTTCTGTTTTGTTCTCGGCGAGCAAAAATTCTACAACCGCCATAACTTACTAACAGGGGCTTAAGCTGCGGATATTTGTAAGAAGCCTCCCAATGTTAGAGTAAGGAAATATGCTCCATCGGCCATCTCCAACATCAGCTTTGGCAAAAGAAATTATATAAGGTCTTTCGTTTATCATTTTCTATATATACTCTAATTAACCTCCGTCATCTGATCTAATGATGGTCAAAAAGAAAATTGACAAGAAAAAAATGATAAGCATTTTTGTCATCTAGTATTAATTCACATATTTTCTTTTTTCCTTCAATCATTCATCTACTTTAGAAGAAAGACCTTAATTATATGGTTGGGTGACCCTATCTCTATGATTGGATGGTTATATTTTTATGTGTTACAAAAAATCATCGCAAAATGTGTATTTTGTTATTAGAAACAATGGCCAAGCAATTCTCTGTCGGAAATGCACATTTTTGCCGAATGGCTAAACATTAAAAGTTGTCTCACTGAATATATTACAAAATGTTGTTGCAAGCACTTGTTGCACCATAAGGCTTTGTTAATATTCATGCTAAGTACATTACAAACTTTTGTTAAAAGAACTTGTTGCATTATAAACCTTTGTTAATATTTGTAGCCGTATATTTTTAACTTTCACCATTGATTAAACAAACGATAAATTGCCTCTCAGTTTGAAATTATTTAATTAATAGTTATGAACTTATGAATGAACATGACCTGTTGTGAGTAACAATGCAAACAAAAACAGTTTTGACCGATAACCATTTTAAAAATATCAATCATTTTTTGTTATTTAATATTTAAAATTGTTTATTGATTAGAAAATGTCAAATAACCTGTTATAAATCAACACGGGTCCGTGCTCATAAGCCAGTTTTGCACTAAGGTAGCGTTTGCCAGCACTAGGATTGAAATCTTGGGATTCAAATCTCAGGTTTTGAATACAGGAATCAGTAGAATGGGGATTTGCATCTCCATTCCAAAATGTGGGCGCGTTTGTTGAACTTGGATTATGATCCCCTAGATTTCCATCTAGTGTTTGTTGACAACATGGAAAAAAAAAATTGGAACATTGTCTTAGTTTTTAAGTAACAAGTTTTTCAGAGCTTAAATTCTCATTGGTCTGCTTTATTTTGATTTCCATTTTATAAATTTGGAACGTTGTATAAGTTTCCAAGTGTTTTGATTTTTTTCAGCTCGTAAATCTTAAACTTTCTTATCTACAATTCCATGTTCGAATAAGTAGGAATTGAAAAGTGTTTGGAAATCTTTAATTTCAAAACAATATGGGTTATGGATATCCGAAGAGGACCCAAGTCTCTCTCCCTTTCTCTTGCTCCCAAGGTTTAGGATTTTTTAGGATCTAGCTGAACTTATAGTCACTTTCTTTAAATTAAGAGGGTGTTTGTCAACGTTTGCTATCTAAAAGAATAGTGAATCAAACTGATGACTTGTTTTTCATCGGCCCATCAGCTTGACCAACTATGCTATGTTGTTTGTCAACGTTTGCTATCTAAAAGAATAGTGAATCAAACTGATGACTTGTTTTTCATCGGCCCATCAGCCTGACCAACTATGCTATGTCCCCTGAAAGCTGGAAACAATATTACACTTGAACTAATAAAATGAACATTACTAAAAGAACAGAAATAGTGAATGGTCGGCTTAACTCAATCCGATTGAAGTTGGCCTTGTCTCATCCCAGGCTGACTCATATGAGCTTCCTAGCTGATATTCGTCAAATAACTTGTTGGAACTGTTATGAAAATAATTTGCGTTTTTATTTTAAAGTAATATAACTTTCTAAACCAGTTTTATTGTGCATTACTGAGAATATTGAAAGAGCAAAAAACATGCAAAGCTATTGAAGAGTATTGGCAAAAATCCAGAGAGAGAAAGATTTGGCATACTGGGAACATCAAATCTTGAATTCACAGTTCACGTTGGCATGGTTGGACATAAATTTATCATGCCACATGAAATAGGAAAAGATATGAGCGATTTGACAAATCGTGCAATGCTTTCTTTAGGGTTTATTTTCCAAGATGAATCTAAAGATTTGGCATTATAAAAAGACATCGAACTTTTGTGGCGACTGTTGAAATATACTTAATTTTTTTTCATGGTTAATGGGAAGGAACCATGAGGCTGTTTTGCCCTTTAAAAATGAAACATTTCTATCATTGTAGATATATTTAAGTTACTGTAGGATAATTTCTAGCATGAATAAAGAGAATATGTTCAGCATTCAATTAATTTATATTTAATTTATTAACTAGATACATGGATTGAGTTAATTATGTAGAACATTAAGATTTTTTTTCTAGGTCTACCGTTTGCCTATTATTGAGGAAAAACCACTTTTTCGCCACCTTTCAATACAGTCTGCAGTTTGGATTAATGTTGTCATCTAAATCCTTCTTAACTCGAGAAATGGAAAGTATCAGCTGCAGTTTTTTAATATTTCCCTCAATTACTAGATTATGTAATTACCATTTCAACCATCTCCGTTTTTTATGTTAGCGGAAACTTATTTCAAGTCCTTACTGTGTTAAAAAAAAAAAAGTTCTTGTTAAGAAATTTATAAAAGGTGTTCTTATTTTGGGATCATAGACAAGAGGTACGCTGGAAATATGACATTTCCCTAATATTAGTACGTATGGTTCAAGAGACCATGACAAATCATTGATTTTTTGTATTTGTGTTGACTGAAGGTGTTTGAGCTTTATAACCTTCAAACCTAAGTTGCTGTTAACTTAGGATGAATTAAAACGATTTTTTTAACAAGGATCGAAAACTTATGGTTATTTTTGACAATATAAAAATTTGCCCATGCTTTTGCATTATTTTTTCTAGGACGGCGAGAGAAACTCAAAGAGTTTTACGTCGGTTTTCAGGAAGATCAAATATTGAGTAAACATTAATTGAGACTTGATTGAAGGCCTTCTAAGTTTCAACATCACGTTTGTCACAGACTCTTCACTACTGTGCCTTTTTTGGGCTCTGGAAGACAAAAGAGGGTGACTTGTCCTCCAAGACATTTCACATGCAACGTAGAATGACCCAACCAACTGACGTCATGTGCCAATCTGTAACATGTGGCGCCTAGTGGTTGAGGAATTCCACTGGTAAAATGCCCTAAAAAAGTAACCTGCTTCCAGCAAATGAAATTTGTTGAGTTTAGAAAATGAGTGCCTACAAAGTATTTTCTGAAAAACAACAAAATGACTTCAAAAATTTATGCATGCCCTATCGAAAAGCCATCAAACTTATTTTAATATTTGATCTTAGATGCAATAAAGTTTATGCCTCAAAAAACTCTTTCGCCTCCAGGCTTACGTCTTATTTGTATTTTTCTGAATTGCCAGCTTTAAGCTTTTAAGGCTTGAGCTTCGAGCAATTTGGACCAATGAACCTTTTTGAAAGCTACTGCAATCAGACTATTTTTGTTCTGGAAAAGACAGTGTTAATATATCAAACACTAGAATCTGTAATCACGCCATATTTCTTGGGAGTAAGATCAGGATGATCTTAGATCATGTGTTATAAGAACATTTTAGAAACACAATGTTCTCATAAACACTCTCTGAGTTTCTTTTTATGTTCAATTCGTGAATAGACCAAAAGGGACAATCATTTAGCTCCTAAAGATCACTAGAAATCAGTAAAAAGAAAAATAAGCAGCTCTCTCTCGGTCCCAATGAACATGCAGCCGTACCCAAAATCAATACAAAGAACATCTCTTCCGCGCTTAAACCAACCTAGACTGCAGTAACACGGTAACGTTACAAGACACGTTATCTATAAGGCCAGGATCCCTCTTATGGTCCAAAAGCTCTCAGAAAGAGAAGATGACGGACCACATGCTCGATGCACACACTCAAATCCACGTCCCCACACACAGGCTTGTGAGGGGCAGTTTGGCCCGTGCATACACTAGGGCCATGCATGTAACCCATAAACCTGCTCCATGTAAAATCACCAGAAAATATCTGATCTAATGCCTAAGTTACAGAAAGATAGAAGAAACATAATTCCTCTGAAAATTTGAAGCATAAACAGTTACATGTAACCAGGCACCACACAAGGGCTCAATTCTCTTACCCCAGCAAAAGGGCAGCTGACCTTTCTAATGTGACATGGAGCAAAGTGTGCATGGAAATGTAGGCTTGAATTGTGATGGCTGCACGCAACAAATGGATAGAGAACACCACCCAACTATGTATGAATTACCCGTTTCAGAAGCTTAATCACAGTTTCTGTATCCGTGGACCAACTAGTTAAATTGGAAATTAGTGCAAAAAAACGAAGCATATTCTATTACAACTAAAATTATGCAACTACATACACTAGAAATCTTGACTTGCACATAAGAACAACACTGCAATGTGTCTAGCAACAAAAGCTTAATATACAGACCATGAACAAACTAGTATAGACCAAGAGCTTCAAGCTACCTCCAGACATATCAAAAGGATCAGGTTAGAGAGAAAGGTACAAAACACATCCATTGCCCTAAAAGGGCATGAGAATGTAATCAACGTTAAGAACCATTCTGTGACTAAAAAGATGTCCACTTACACTAAGAATTCTCCGTCACTGCCTTGTCAATTTTCTCCAAATTGTCACGCAAAATTTTCCACTAGCAAGAAGAGAGAGCAACAGTATAAACTACAGAAGAGACTGAAGGTAAAATATGTAGGCAAATAGAAGCAGAAAAGAAATAAGTATACCTGATCCAGAGATAGAGATATGCCTGGAGGGGGCAAAAAGAAGGAAGGAAAATAGTATTGTTATTTTCCACTTGATCATGAGTAATCACAAAAAAAGTTGGGACTTCAAATAAACAGATCCACATTTTGCCATTCAGAAGGTGACATCCAATTTAGCTTTAACAATAAAAAAAGCATGCACAATTGCATACCGAAGGCTCAAAAATGATTCAAAAGGACCAAAACTATTACAAGTTATAAAACTTCAGAATAACTTAATACAATGACGGAAACCTTAAGATCTTTCATGCTCCAAGAGGCTGGAAGAAGGGTTCAAGCATGAAGAACAATCTAATTGATGGTTTAGATGTTACCTTAAATGTTATAAGTATAGAATTGTTGCTTGAAAGAGCATTAACTTCCTAATTAGCTATGGATACACTGGCCTCTAAAAGATGTGCTGTTTTGCATATGCAAAAAATTTAGCGAGAGATCATCAAACAGGTGCCTACTAGCAATTTCTGTTATGATTGTTCCACGTGAATATTTGCAATTTTACTTACAGAATAGAATTTTTGAGTAAAAAATCACAAGCATGAGATTGTTCTATGCTGCTTGAGTTCAAGAAATTCTTGAGCTTCAGTTTGCAGCATCAGAGACATGCTTCAACAGTCCAAGCTCGCAGCTCAGTCATGTGCTTGCAGCATCAGAGACATGCTTCAACAGTCCAAGCTCGCAGCTCAGTCATGTGCATCCCCTCCATAATATCACTAAAATACAAAAAAGATAAGCATGCAGATTGACAGAAGAGCCAGGTTATATTAGTTCTTGCATTAATCGAAATTATCACTAAATTGTGAGTCTGCAGACTAACCATGGTTTTCGCTGGTGTTTAAAATGTCATGCACTAGGGAATGGGGTAGCTGCCAATTGCGGGTACCATTTCTAGGAATTAATAGTTATTGAACCACTTTTTTAGTTAAATACAGAGAGATGGCCAGCTAAAAGTTCCCTAATAGAGCCTTAGTTCTCAAAGTTGTTCTAATGCAGCCTCTCCAAGCACCATTTTAAAATGCAACACATACACACGTTTTTAGAAAGACTGGCTTCTTATCTGTGAAAATAAATATCCAGAAATCGCATCTAACAAAGTACCACAATTGACATAGGAACGCCAAGCAATTTCCAGTATCCAATACCATAGAGCAGTGAACTTTGCCTTAGAAAAGAAAATGAAAAAACGAGTTTCTAAAATACATGTTTCACACTGCACAAATGATGTTTGTAACAATTATATTTTGTAAAACAAAAATGGTTATAATCTTCTATATGGATACGTGTCTATGCCACACAGTATAACTGGCAACTGGTATTTTTTTAACTGGCCAAGGAGCTAGATGCATTAGTGCCCAATACATGGTCTGATGGTCATTAACAACAACAGTGCCATTCAAAGTTCAAACATATTCCATTCACTGGGTCATTCCAATATTATGAGGATTTTAAAATACCTTCCACAAGCACTCTCATAAAATTTTATCAAATTAGAAGAACTTAATAACTTGTTAAATACTCTCATTAAAAAAAAAAAAAAAACCTTTCCTTGGACAGTATTGCATGATTGATCTTACCGACTGTCAGTATGATTTTGTGTTCATCCACTGAACTTCAGATCAAACATGTTGTATGTTTTCTTCAGGTGCATAAATTGTGGGCTCAGTAATCAAAAAATCGTTACATCAAACACAGGTCAGTTGAGAGTCTTGAGACCTTAAGACTAGTCAGTTTCAGCTAGTCCAAGTCAGTTGACTAAAATAAAACCAATAAGGAGGTACAAGAAAACACAGACATATATATGATTGCATGCTTCTATATATACTTGTAAACTATATAGGTTTTGTACATTGCTGCCAGAATCTATATCATATAAAATCTATAGCTTCAATTAAACAACATCTTAAATGAGTACACATCTTAAAATGCAAAAAAAAAACTAATAAAAACCCATTTTTTTCAGTATGTACCAAACATCTCTAGTTGGTCAACGATGAAACATTTACTAAATGCCAGACCAGAAATTGGTCCAACCAGACATCTAGTCAGCTGACTGATTGTTCAACCAAAAAGATTGGGAGGAAGCATCTAGAACACTTTTTATATCCATGCATGTGTAATTTCTCTGTCGTGTGACCGGGTATCTTTTTTTTGAACATTGAATAAATAGAGTGTCTCTAAAACCCACATGTTTTTTATGTTTAGGAAGCACAATTTAAAATGATCATGCATCAAATTCATAAAAAAAATGGAAGCGAATAGAAAAGCATCAGACCAAGTGCCCCCCATGAAAATCTACAATCACCAAGGGGGCTACTGTTTAGAAACAGAACAAGGAGAATGTGTTGTGTGTGTGCGTGTGTGTTGTATTCAGGTTGAATCCCATATGAGCAGCCAACTGAACAAGTGGAAGATATTATCCAAGAAAAGCTGCACACAAGAAGACATTCAAATGTTTCTGTGATAGCTGCCAACATAAGCAATATTTTGAGAATACAACAATTTTATCACCGAACAAGAATGAAAACAACAATATCAAGAAAAGGTTATAAAATCTTCAGATAATCAAAGCTTGCCAAAAAAAAAACAAATATCTATAACATCATGACATTATTAACTACCTTTAAAGAATGAACAAGAAAACCTCTTTCACATGTATGTATATATGTCATCCTGCATGTCCGTGTATATTTCTTTTTGTTTATTTTAAAATGTCAACGGCTATCTTCAATGTTGGGCAATACTTTTGATTAGTATGACCATCTCAAATTTCAGTCAATGAAACAAATTCTTCTAAAGATGAATTCCAGAACCAAAAACCCTACATGAGCAGCTAATTAAGCAGGTCCCCAGTGCAGCTAATTAAGCAAATCCCACACCCACCAATTCAAGAAGATTGTACAGTCAACAATGAACAAGAAATGTTGCAAAGGCAGACTTGTCGATGTGACAAGGTATCAAATGTTTCAGTCTATGAAAGAAGCTGTTCAAGGCTCAAGCCCATAAAAAGACGGCCTAACAGTGTGTCATGAAACGAACAAACAAACCCCAAAACAGTAGGTACATATTTTCAACTGCATTGCAGCAGAGCGTATATAGTGATCCTTGTCTAATATAAGGCCTCTTGTAGAGCATCTTCCTTATGCAGCTCACTGACAAGTTAGGGATTCTTGCAGTAAGACATCCTGTTTGTATATCTTATCATTCCTTAAGAAAGATACCACCAAAAATAAACTGAAAACAATGAAAGATCTGAAAAAAGGAAGTATAACCATGAAAATAAAGTTCCCCTGAAGATAAGTATCCATTTTCAGTCATTTCACAAAGGCTATCAACTCATCAAACACAAAAAAGCAATGAACGGACAGGCAGAAAACTAGCTAAGCCGAAAAACTAACAACTCATGAGAAAATGAAGTAAAAGAAAGAATAATAAAATAGAAAAAGCAGAAAAATGAATAACCTTTCTTCCCAGGCATCTGCTTTCCATCTTTCATGTAAAACTCGCGGATATCCACCGTCGGCTTACCCTGCCAAACCCTCACCGATACCCTCCGATTCCTCGAAATCTATTATGACAATAACAAGATGTAACAAATAAATAAGATCACAGAAGCCCTCCTGACGTCATTTCTTGGGCGTACTTGTCTTCGTGCAAGGAGAGGCAGGGTTCAGAAATGTGAATAACTACGAACCTATATGGAACCAAAGCGGAAATGATAACATTCATCATTGAATATTCTAACCATTTCGTGTCTATCCTTGCACAAATTTTAAGGGTTAGGGCTTCACTGCCGCGAAAGGGATGAAAAAGGAGCAAGGACATCCGCCCAAACTATCACGGTAAGGAAAGCAAACAAGGAAAACGATTACAGAAGAAGGCAAGGGATTATACCTCGCAGACGACGACCCCGTCGTCGCTGCTGCCGCCAAACGACCGCTTGGCGCCCTTCTTCGCCGGCGCGTCACCATCGGAGTCGCCGGAGCTAGGGTTCCCGTCCTCCTCCCTCTCTTTTCCCCTCTTCGGCATTTTCGATCGACGGCCTCCGATGAAAAAACCCTCGGAAAGCAGGACGCAAACCCCCGAGAGGCAAGAGCGACGCTGACTCTACTGAAAGCGGAGAAGAGAAGGAGGGGGTTTAAATAAGGGGGTCCTTGCCACTTCAGCCACCTGCGCGGGAAATATTCGCTTTTCGTTTTCTTCGCCCGTTTTCCGATTAAATCGTAACAAAGGCGACCGTTTTCAGTAAAAAAACCTTTAGATCGACATTTTATTTTTATGTGCATTTTAGATTAGTTTTGATTTTAATTTTAAATTGAATTAATAAAACTGAATGTGTTTTAATCAAGTAAAAAAGTAGCGTTGTTAAAACGGATCTGAATGATTTGTCCAAATGAAACCCGTCAGAAATCACTGCTGCTGCTGCCTTCTCTCATCGTTGCTGTCAGTCGGGCGCATTCCTTACTCTTGACAGGACTGTTTGCTACTTCCTCCTTTTTCCTTTCACAACGTTTACAGGTCTTTTCTCTATCAGCCTCTTTCTCTCTGCTGCTTTGTGGCATGACGCTTTTTTCTTCTGTGAGTTTTTTCAAGCATTTTTTTTTTTTTCGTCTGATGAGAAAGAGCTTGCGGATCTCAAGTAAGATGTTTTTATTGCAGTGTATATCGTGACATTTTTTTGTTGGTGGATTTGTAGATTTTCCTGTTTGTTAGGGTTTAACGGATGCGAAGCCCCTCTCATGTTGATGGATGAAATGTAATTTCTTCCATTATTATTGTGTAAATATATAGTATTCTTAAGAGTGGATCTTCAACTTTGGATTAATTTTCAATATGCCTCCTTTATTTTATTTGACAACCTTTTTTATCAATGTTTTTATTCACTTTACAATTTGTTTGCTTTTATGCTGCTAGACACAGCGGTTGCAGGCTATGATTAAGGCACTTTTATTGCAATATATGTTACTCTCCTTGGGATGAGAAGAATAATGTCACACGCTTCACGCAAATCCCATCGGGTGCATGAAGCGTGCGCTTCATGTCCCTTTGCCTGGCTTCATAGGCTTTGCTTCGCTCATCCCATTGGTTTCACATGTGCAAACCAAAATTTTGATTTTATATTCATAATGCAAGACAAGCAAGTTATATCAACAATCACAAAATTATACAGAAAACGTCAAATAAAGATTGGTTATCTTCAAGTAAATTGTGTTAGTAAAACCTTCCAAGCAGTATTCTATCTTATCCTAACAATACCTTCTAACAGCAGAAAATCTCATGTTGCATTGTAACATGGTTCCATTGCATATAAGCAAAATTCTCCACTTGCACAACACTATATTCGGAAATGAACAATGAAACAATGTTGTAAAAGGCGATAAGGCGAGGCGAGGTGTGATGTTAATTGAAGCATAAGCTTCACGAACAACTTTGTGAATTATATTATATTTATAAAAATAACAATAAAATTGTAAAAAATGACTACAATACTAAGCATATCAATAAAGAACAATACACAACATGTGCAAGCCATTTGTAAATCCAAACAAATACAATGTCTTAACATACATACTACAAAGAGTAATTGCATAAGTTGGTGCATAGCAGAGTTAAATGTTATAGAATTATCATTGACAAACAAATAACCAAAACTAGGAAAACCAACATTCAAATGATAACCATTACCTCGCCTAGGTTCGAAGGAAGCCGCAACCAACCAAGGGACCATAGCATGTATGCAACTTCCTAAGGAGGGTGGTCACAATCCACCACCTGCTGCGGCAGGAAGCAGGAAGGAAGCCCTACAAAAGCAGGCAACTTCTTAAGGAGGGTGGTCACAATCCACCATCAGTTAGCGTTAGTGTCGTCTATCCTTAAGTCGAGTCAACACCTAGTCTTTTAGTTAACCCGCCTAGGTTAGCTATCCTATTTCAGGTCGGGTCAGAGTTTAGGAGTCGGTCCGGTTTTATTTGGAGTCAGATCTTATTTCTGTTCGACACGTCGACACGGATTGGGTTGAGTACCGGTGTCGACATGTCGACATGGGAATCCCAACACGGCGATACAGCCGGATACGTTTTGGATCGGGTCTGGGTCAGACCCGATCCGAACCACTTTTATAATCCGTTTTAACCTCGATTTTTTTTACGTCTTCTGTTTTATTTTGAAGTGCATTCCATCTCATCCACCGGATTTTGTCTCCCTCCACCAGAACGCTCAACCCACAGCCTAGAGGGAAAACCTAGAGAGTGAGAAAAGAACAAATAAATTAAGAAATAAAGATTCAAAATAAAAAAAAACTCACCATTTCATGGCTCACCACCCATCCTCCTGCTACCATGGCGGGTCACCAGCCGGTCAGCTGCATCATACTTACCACGTCGCCGGCCTTGGAGCCGCTGGTGGCATGCTGGCCTCCGGAGAAGAAGGATCGTGGAGGTAGTGATTTGGGAGAGAAGGATGAGTGAAGAGAGAAAGAAACGAAGGGTGAAAATGAGGGTTTCGAACGAAAGGGGCCTTTTATAGCTTTCATTTGAACAAATTTCAAAATGGTCCTAAATTTTGTGTTATTTAAACAAAAACGGTTATAATTTTAAATTGTTTGCAAACTCACCGTAACCTCATTTTCTATCAACATTATTTTATATATATATTAAAAATTAAATTGTTTTAATATTTTAAAATAAAAGTGGGTTTTTCTTTGGCTGTGTCTCTGAGGACAGACAAAGTATGGACAAAGAAAGAGGGACGTTAGTTTTTTTATTATAAATTTCATGTTTTTTTATTTCATTATTATTTTTAATTTTTTTAAATATAATATTTGCCGTGTCGGGGTATCCTAAAATTTTGAAATTATCTTGTCCGCGTACCCGTACTCGTATCCGTAAGATACCCGTACCCGTGTATCCGTGTGACATAGGTTCTATGGTATTTTTGCGGAAACAGACGATGCCCGCCAGGTTTTTGTTGAAATATCTGAGCCAGATAAAGTGTCTCACAACGCAATGCTCGATGCATACTGCAAAAATGGGAAGATGGCTTCTGCACGCCAACTGTTTGTTGAAATGCCTTGGCGAGATGTCGTCTCTTGGACCACTATGGTCAACGGTTGCGCCAAGAATGGGCACTGCAGAGAAGCATTTGATTTCTTTAAATCTATGGTGGATATGGGTTTATCGCCTCATGAAGCCACTCTGGTTAGTGTTATTTCTGCCTGTGGTGGTCTAGGGGCTGCTAATGAAGGGAAGTCTGTCCATGGTTATCTGATTAGAAGAAGCATTATGATTACTCCATTTCTTGGTACTTCACTAATCGACATGTACGGAAAATGTGGTTTGCTAAACTCTGCCGTTATAGTATTTGGGAGTACGCAACTGAAGCAGTTGTGCACTTGGAATGCCATGATCTCGACGTTTGCAGCACATGGCTGTGGCAATGAAGCCATGTCCACATACAATGATATGCTGAAGGCTGGTCTGGAACCAAATGGGATCACCTTTCTTGGAGTACTCACAGCTTGTGCACGAGCTGGTTGTGTTGAATTAGGCATCAAATATTTTGATTCTATGCATAAAGAATTCAACATTTCACCGTGGACTGAGCATTATAGCTGCATGGTTAATCTGCTCGGTGCAGCAGGTCTCTTACTGGAGGCTAGCGAGTTTATAAGGAGGATGCCAGTGGATGTTGAGGGATCAGTCTGGGGTGCCTTGTTGGGGGCTTGCAGGCTGCATGGGGAGTTAGGTTTAGCTGAGTCCGCAGGCCAGAGGCTTCTTGGTTTAGAGCCTGAGAGGTCTGGAACTTATGTTGTATTGTCAAATATCTATTCTGGTTGTGGTAGGTGGCAGGAAGCCATAGAACTTAGAGAAGTTATGGCTGATAAAGGAGTCAAGAAATTGGCAGGGTGTAGTTGGGTGAGCACCAACCCCACTTCGTGATTTACCTTGTAGAAGGACATGAAAGAATTTATTGGAAGTTCATAGCCATGAAAGACCAAGGTTTTGGTGGACTGGAATGGCTTCCTGAACTGGACTAAGGCTTGAAAACTAGACCCACTGCATGCCTGATTGCAGCAGCTTGAGCTCAACTCGGTTTTCACTTACAAGGTAGTCGCTGTTCGAGTTCGACTCATTTTCAGCGCATTGAACCCAATGAGGTTTAATTATCAAGGTTTGGTCTTCGGTACAGTAAATGTTCATATGAACTTATTTTGTTCATAAAGATTGAGGTTATAAAGCTGACGATGATTCTTCATCCTACATTCATGGATGCCAAATAATCTTGCTGTTCCTGTCATTTTCAAGACTCTGCGACTTCTCAACACAGGATATTCTGTGGTTGATCACAGATTCCATCTGCAACATCTCTGCACATAAAGAACTTAGATAATCTAACAGCTATTAAGTTTCTAGTCAATAGTATTGTTATATGTCTCGACCTAATCACCAGATCTGTGTCGTGGTTCTTGATCTTTCATGTGCCAAACCGAAGCAGATGATCAGGTGGTTGAGATCCATCGAACTCAGTGCTGAGGTCAATTGAGGCAGGTCATAAGAACACCACAATTTGCAGGTATGTCCCTTTCAAGAGAAAGCACAGGAAGCAAACAGTGTTTTTGTGAACGATTCTGCAGCTAATTGTAGTGAAACTTCTTTCAACACAAATAACAAGACAACCAGGTGGAAGAAACTGAGAGTGCATAGTTTTTGTGTCTATATTCAAATTGTCTTAGAATCGGCGATGATTGGTTACTAAATCATTTGGCTTCAGGTGTGGTTGGCGTGTTGACTACTGAACAGAAGAATGTGGCTTGATGATTTTGCCAAATAACTCAGACAGGTATAAGAGCTAATGAAAAAAATTCTTGATGGGACCTAATGCTCATTAAGAAAGTTATCAGAAACGGCTTGCAGCCGCATGGGATACTGGAAGAAAATGAAAAAGCTTTTGGCAAACGTTGGCTGGACTTGGTGATGTTTTGCAGGATTTCCTGTAGGTGTAAAGCAATGGACTCCCAAAACCGCTTATATATGCTCTGTTCATGGCTTCTCTGATCTCATCATGTGCAACTTGTTAATTGATTGACTTCATTCGGGGAGGGGCTTTGTTTTATACATTAAGGCGAGGCATGATAGGTTAGTAGCAATACATATGTATATATATATATATATGTATATATATATATATATGTATATATGTATATATATATGTATAAAATGACCTCTTGTTCTAAATGAGCTCTGCGTTGTGATTTGATTAGGTAAAGGTTGATAATATATTCTTTATACAAAATTATATTCACTGCACAGAATATTCAATTCACGTGTGTTGATATAATAGGTAAGAGTGCTTTATGAATGCTTAATGCTGGGTGCTGCGCATAAGAATACTGGGTGCTTAAGAAGTTTTCTGTCTGCAACACACACACACACTATATATATATATATATATATATATATATATATATATATATATATATATATATATATATGAATGATGATCCTTATCTGAAGGAGCTGCTTGAAAACCAATGTTTGCCTTAAGAATGCTTAATGCTATATATATATATATATATATATATATATATATATATGAATGATGATCCTTATCTGAAGGAGCTGCTTGAAAACCAATGTTTGCCTTCAGAATGCTTAATGCTGGGTGCTGCCCATATGAATAGTGGGTGCTTAAAAAGTTTCTGCACGCATGTTTCAGTTTCAACAACTTGAAACATGGTTTCATGACATGACCAAACCAAGTTAGGTGAGGTGTCCGTGGGGCACAATCTCCACGGAGATATTTTGAAACTTTAAATTTATAAATTTTATAATTGGATTTAGGTGGATTTGGGTCCAGTTGTACGGGGCAGGGGCAGCCCCATGGCCGCAGGTTACTACCTCATGAACTTAGGTAGATTTGGTTGTTAACTACATATTTAATGTCTCATAAAAATTTTTTTCTAGCTCTACTCCCAAACCAAACCCCCTTACTTGTATCATACTGCTATATGCTTGATGGAGAACAAAGCTCCAAAGTAGTTTGAGAAATTCAGAAGCAGAATCATGTGCACCAAATCAAAATTGTAGTTGTATATATATATATATGTAAATCAGGCCCAAATTCGAGAATACAAATGCTTCAAGAGATGCACTCTTGAAGATCCCAACAACTTCAATAGATAATGCAAAGCCAAACCTCAAACTTGAGGAGAAGATACCAAATATATTAATCTCAAGAGAAGAATACACAAGAGAGGCCAAAAAGCCTTAAAAGAACAAAGGTCCCAAGTGCCCTATTTGTAGAGGAAGTATATAAGAAAGGAGGAAGAAAAGAGGAAGAGGAAGTGGCTGTTGGGGCTCCCAACGGCTAGATTTCTAGCCGTTGGGAACTCCCAACAGCTACTTCCTTTCTTAATAAAAAAAGGAAAAGAAAAAGGTTTAGAAAAAGGCATGAAAAATAAAGACAAAATAAATACAAAAAGTTACAAAAAGTCATATGCAAACACACATACATTTATATATACAAATCATACATCAAACTGCTAGGAGTTTAAGATATATGATAGTAGATACAAAAACATGTATGTATACTTACATTATAAATTCTAACACCCCCCCTCAAACTTACAGTGTAATCACCGAAAGTTTGCCAAGAAAAAACTGGAATCTTGCGGAAGCTAGTGCTTTGGTGAAGAAATCTCCAAGTTGATATTCAGAAGGGACAAAAGATAGATCAATTGTTCGGCTAAGATATTCCTCTCTCACATAGTGACAATCCATTTCAATATGTTTTGTCTTTTCATAAAAAGTGTGATTGCTAGCAATATAGATGGCACTTTTGTTGTCGCAGCAGAGCTTGGTGGCTTCATTGAGGTCAATTCCAATGTCCTTCAATAAGCTTTTCAACCATACAATCTCCATGGTGGTGGTAGCCATTGCACGATACTCTGCTTCAGTTGAAGATAAAGAGACTTTATGTTGTTTTTTGCATCTCCATGAAATGAGAGAGTCACCTAGAAAAACACAAAAACTGGTGGTGGAATGCCTATTATTAGGATCTCCACCCTAATCAGCATCAGTATAAGCAATCATATTCAAGTTTGATGAGGAGGATAGAAAAAGTCCCTTAGTGATAGTGTGTTTGACATATCGAACAATCCTCAATGCAGCTCCCATGTGTAATGAAGTGGGTCTTTGTTGAAACTGACTTATAACATGTACAACATGTGATATGTCAGGCCTTGTGATGGATAAATATGTGAGAGCTCCCACCAATTGACGAAAGGGGGTGGGATTTTCTAGAATTTCTCCATCATCAATCTTCATCTTTACTCCTAAAGCTTCAGGAGTGTCCACCACCTTGTCATCAGTGATTCCTGATCTGCTTATAATGTTATTGGCAAACTTCATTTGTGAGAGCAAGTATCCTCTTCTACTATAAGCAACTTCAATACCAAGGAAATATGTTAGTTTACCCAAATCAGTCATTTCAAATTCATTCTTAAGGAAAGTCTTTACCTGCATAATTCCGTTGGCATCATTACCTGTAATAATCATATCATCTACATATAAAAGCAACACAATTGTACCTATAGTTGTGTTTTTAACAAACATAGCTGTGTCAGAAAAACATGATTTAAAACCTTGTTTAAACATAACATTGCTAAACATATCAAACCAAGCTTTTGGAGCTTGTTTCAAACCATACAATGCCTTTCTGAGATAAAGAACTTTGCCTTTAGGTACATCTAGCCCAGGGGGTGAGTCCATGTATACCTAAGCATTTTTGACATCCAATTGATATATGGACCATTGTTTAATAGAAGCAACAGCAATAAGAGCTCTAACAGAGGTCATACGAGCGACAGGGGCAAAAGTTTCTTCGTAATCAATCCCATATTCTTGGGCATATCCTTTGGCAACAAGTCTAGCTTTATACCTTTCAATAGATCCATCACTTCTAGTTTTGATTTTGTAAACCCACCTACATCCTATTGTCTTTTTCCCGATAGGAAGAGACACAATGTCCCAAGTTTTATTATCATCAAGGGCTTTAAGTTCATTGTTCATGGCTTCAACCCAAAGTGGGTTAGTTTTGGCTTCAACATAGGATGAAGGTTCATCAAGAGAGTGAATAGCTAATAAGCAAGCTCTATGTTTTGGAGAAAAAGACTCGTAGGAAACAAATTTTTGAGGTGGATGAATATCTCTTTCAGATCTCCTAAGAGTAGGTTGAGACTCTTGGATGTTTTGTTGAGACCTTCTCTCATAAACTATTACATCCCTGGGTGGTGGTCTATTAAAAGAAGTGTTATCAACCTCATTTAGAGCATCATCATATGAATAGTGCAAAACATCATCATCATCATTATCATAATCATCATCTTTTATCCATAAAAAGGAATATTCATCTTCATGCTTGGGTTTATTTTCATTAAAGCCATTTTCTTCTTCTAAAAAAATCACATTTCTAGAAACATAGACCTTATCTTTTTCAATATCATAGCATCTATATCCTTTTTGAGTTTCGGAATAGCCAATAAAGACACATTGAATATCCCTAGATTAAAGTTTATCATTTTTGTCATTTAAAATGTAACATTTGCAACCAAAGACTTTGAATCTTTTATAAATTGGCTCCAAATTAAAAAGTTTTTGAAAAGGTGAAATATTTTCTAAAATTTTAGAGGGCATTCTATTAATCAAGTAAATGGATGTAAGAATTGCTTCAGCCCAAAAATTTTTTTGGAACATTTTTTGATATAAGGAGAGCTCTTGTTGTTTCAAGAATATGTCTATGTTTTCTTTCGGCGATTCCGTTTTGTTGGGGGGTTTTGGGACAAGTCTTTTGGTGTATAACTCCTTTTTCCTTTAGGAATTCTTCGAATTCATTGGAAATGAATTCTCCTCCGGAATCACTTCTAAAAATTTTAAGGTTTGCATCAAATTGAGTTTTGATCATGTTGTAAAAGTTTTTGAAATTAAAAAAGACTTCCGATTTGCGTTTAAGAAAGTAAACCCAAGCATAACGAGAGTAATCATCTACAAAAATGACATAATAAAGTAAACCACCTTTAGACATAATAGGAGCGGGACCCCATACATCCGAATGCACTAACTTAAAAGGTGCTTTTGCAACAAAATTTCTATTTCCAAAAGGTAAAGCCTTAATTTTGGCTTTAATACAATCATCACATGAGATCATTTCTTTACATTTCTCTTCCAAAAAAGGGATACAAGACATTTTTCCTAAACTTGAATGTCCAAGTTTTTGATGCTAAATTTGGATGTCACTCTTCTTGACTACATTGCAAGTTGGGTTGGAAAGATCCAAATAATCAACATAGTAGAGATCATCTTTCCTAGAACCTTCCCCAATCGTCTTCTTGGAAAGATGGTCCTGTATCAAAAATTTATTTTGTGAGAAGACAATATCACATCCATGATTTGTTATTTGAGAAACCGACAAGAGATTTAAGTTAAATTTGGGAATGAATCTAACTTTTGGTATTTTGAAAACTTTTGAATCAAAATTTTGATCAATATTCCCAACACATCTGATTTCAAGAGGAGTTCCATCGGCGGTTTTAACAAAAGGGCACGATTCCTCCTTAGTGCATTCGGTAAGTAATGAACTACAAGGGGTCATATGAAAAGAAGCTCCAGAATCAAGAATCCAAGAGTACTTACTTGAAGATGTAGATGCTATCGTTGCTCCGGAAGTTGGAGAAGTCCCTTTCCCTTTGAGTAGTGGTTGAAGAGCATCAATAAGCTTGTCTAGGTCAAATCGATTGCTTTCTTCATACATTGTCCCAGCCACACTTGTCTTTTTGTCAAATCTCCTCAATTTAGGACACCTAGGTTTAGTGTGTCCTTCTTCTTGACAATAGAAACATATAATCTTCTTGTTGCCATTATTCTCATAATTTCGATTAAAATGAGGAGGTCTATAAGTTCTCATATGAGCGCCGGGTCTTGAAGTAGCAAGAACACTTTCACTCTTTTCTTTACAAAAATTGAGTCTATTCTCCTCCATTTGAAGCTCGGCTATGGCTTTATTCATAGATGGTACCTTATGTCTATGAAGCAAGGAAGTTTTGACTCCATCATATTCCGGTCTAAGACCAAGAATGAATTTATAAAATTTTTCTCTTTTGATTTGTTTTTCCCTCACTCCAATGTCTCTTGGATCATACCATTCAGGTTCAAATAGGGCAAGTTCGTCCCATAATTGCTCCATTTCTCCAACGTATTGCTTAATGGACTTATCCCCTTGTTGGAGACTTGCAATCTTCATTTGAAGATTGTACATGTAAGCCACATCTTTCATAGTGTGGGTTTTCTTGAGGAAATCCCAAGCATCATGAGCAAAATTATGTTTTGCTATTTGGCCCATAGTTGTATCAACACAAGCAATAATCCAAGTGATAATCTTGTGATGTCCTATCTTCCACTCTTCCCATTTTCTCTCGTATTCACTCATGACCTTGTCTTTTTCCACTCAATCTAGTTCTTGGGCTTTACCATCTATGGTTTTGGTTAGGACTAATTGAGGTTCACTTTTAGATCCATCAACAAGTCCCCATAAGCCTTTACTTCTAATGAAATGTTCCATAGTTTTTGCCCAAGAAACATAGTTTGATGAAGTAAGTTTAGGGAGAGGAGTAGAAGAATTTCTTTCATCCATAATGTGTACCTTGTAGAGGAGACATTGAGGTAGTGCTAGGATGAAAAACAGCCACAAAAAAGAAGAAGCTTTTGATGTGCCAAAAACTGCTTCAATCTTCACCTCAAGGAAGCTTGATCCCGTCACAAATATCACCAAAAGAGGTCAGCAAACAAAACCCTCTTGTGTTTGTGTTAAATCACAGCCGACAATACATCGAACACTTGAAGTGCTTCACAGATCCAAAGAAAGAGTAATAGCTGAATCTTCAAGTCTTGAAAAAAAACAGCACGACAAAGAGCCACAACCTTGCTCTGATACCATGTAAATCAGGCCCAAATTCGAGAATACAAATGCTTCAAGAGATACACTCTTAAAGATCCCAACAACTTCAATAGATAATGCAAAGCCAAACCTCAAACTTGAGGAGAAGATACCAAATATATTAATCTCAAGAGAAGAATACACAAGAGAGGCCAAAAAGCCTTAAAAGAACAAAGGTCTCAAGTGCCCTATTTGTAGAGGAAGTATATAAGAAAGGAGGAAGAAAAGAAGAAGAGGAAGTGGCTGTTGGGGCTCCCAATGGCTAGGAACTCCCAACAGCTACTTTCTTTCTTAATAAAAAAAGGAAAAGAAAAAGGTTTAGAAAAAGGCATGAAAAATAAAGACAAAATAAATACAAAAAGTTACAAAAAGTCCTATGCATACACACATACATTTATATATACAAATCATACATCAAACTGCTAGGAGTTTAAGATATATGATAGTAGATACAAAAACATGTATGTATACTTACATTATAAATTCTAACAATATATATATATATATATATGTATGTATGTATATATATTATTTACTTGGGAGAAAACTATGGAAGGCCGAAAAAATTAGTTATGAATTGCTAGGTTCAACTACTAAGACCCCAGGGTGAAGCTCCACCAAGGCCTTTGCCTCTCCTAGCCAAGCTTCATATTAAAAGCGAGCCTAAACCGGTTCTCACGACAAGCCTACCAACAAAATTTTCGATGAAATTGTGTAGTTCAAGCTTTTGTTTTCTTAATTCATTTTTCTTGCATATGATAAATGGAGAAATGCTTTACAGCTCGCTCAGCGCTTTGGATAGGATCAAGTGCAGCAAGAGAGAAATGTTTTTTCTTTTTATCTTTTTATTAGAACCCTATAAAGTTTGTAAATTTCGAAATCGCTGTACCAAATGTTAATAAAATAATTAATGTGCATAATTGAAATAAAAGAATTAAGAACTGATTGCCTACCAGATGATCTGTTAATTGTTGACCATAGGCGAGTAAAATAACTATGGCCACTTTTAACCTTCAACCCTTAATGCATGGTATGGTTAAATAAAAGAGGATAAAATTACAGAAATGTTACGCATATGGCTTATTTGGGAATATTTTTGAAATATAGGGCTTATTTCGTAATAACATTGCTTACTTTCCTGGCCTTTTGAACCGGGCGCGGGAATTTTGCCGCCTTCTTCCTTCCTGCTCTGAGGTCAATGGTTTCTCTTCTCCGTTTTGGCGAATCTCCTGAAACTCTAATTATTATGGGGCCCATCTGGAATACCCTAGATAGTTTAAGGTCACCTATCCTCTTTTTCATTTTTCGTTTTTGATTTCTTTCAAATTTCTCCTGAAAAAAGTCATTTTCTTCTTCTTCTTATTTTGGCTACTGCAGGATGCCTGCCTCAAAAATCTATTGAGTGAGTCAATTTCATGGGCACACAGGTTATAATACTCCTGGTTTTGTCTTTCTACCTCTTCTGATGTTCGTCGATGGTCACTAACTTAGTTGTTTATTAGTTTGGGTCACCCTTGGCGTAGCCATTTGACATTCTGTGCACGTTCTATAAATTCTACCATGAGGGCGTTGCTTTTTTTATTGATTTTGCTGTCTCTTGATGTTTGGGGAAATGGGTTCTGCTCTAGTTGGCAAACTCTTTGTGTATATCTTCATTCAGGTGATTGCGGTTATCGGAATTGTGTTTGCTCTGTACCAATGGTTTCTGGTGTCCGGAATCAGGCTTTCTGTGGACCGCCAACCATCGGAAGGAGGGATTGCAGAGGCGTTGTTGGATGAAGAGGAAGAGGATGTTGATGCCAACATGGTCGTGACGAAGTGCTGTGAGATTCAGAATGCCATTTCCATAGGTATGAGTAATTTAGCGTGCTTTTATGGTTGGGTTCGTGAGGGGCATTACTGTTCATCGTGTCAATGATATGCAAGTTCTTTGTTTTTATGTCCTTGAACTGGGGTCGGTTTCAAACTTTCGTGAGCCAATTCGAGGCAGAACTCATATAGTCGATCACACATTTGATATGTTTAAATCATGTGTTTCAGTTATTTAATTTAAATTTTATACATAAAACAAAAAGCCATTGTCTTCAACTTTTTTATAGTTCCTGGTCTCTAAATTTCTTATTTTTATTTGTAGTACATTGATTAATCTTTTTCCTTTACGATGCAATGACAACAAGGTTTGGTGATGGCTGCTAGATTTCCGAGGAAATTTTATAGAATTATGCATAAAGCAGGCAAAAGAGTAAACACAAATCTCAGTTTCATGTTTAATGTTGTTCTTTAACTCAGACCAACCTTTACTTAGTCTCCTGCTAATTACCATTATAGACTTCAAACTATCTAGTTACTTATTTCTCATACTGGCTGCCGTGTTGGTGGTGTATGACACGAAGATAATGATGACCTATTATGCTATATGCTAATTTTATAAGGAATAAGCTACTTGCTTTTCCTTTACGCCATGTTCATGCATGAAGTCCTTGTGAAGGTTACATCACCAGGATCAACTTTACAGAATCTATCGAGGTGAGTTCGTTCGTGTTTCGTGATTGGGATATTAAATGTTTGTTGAAGAGTAAATTAGTTCTTTTGATCATTATTTCCCTGGTATCTCCATAACTGGTATAATGTGAAGCACTTCTGAGATAGCTTAAATTACCTCTTCCTGTGAGGCTGAGACTGGTCCTTCTCTATTGTCTGCAGGAGCAACTTACTTCTTGTTCATCCAATAGGCCAATACAAGTATCTCGGTGTTTTCATGATTGTTTTTGGCAATTATATTCTTGTTCCTGGGTTCAGTGAAAGGCTTTAGCACACAGCCAGAACTGTGTGCCTATGATGAACAGAAGTTGTGCAAACCTGCACTTGCAAATGCTGTATTCAGCACCATTGAGTTCCTTCTCGAGGCCTTAACCTCTGTATTTTTTTGGTTTTCTTGGCATGAAGATTGCAACATATGCAAATGCAAGGACTACACTAGAAGCAAGAAAGGGGAACAGAGCTTTTGTTGTGGCCTTCAGGTCTGGTTCTGTCGTGGGTTTCCTGCTTGCTGCCAATGGACTATTGGTACTCTTTGTTGCAATTTATCTGTTTAAATTGTACTAAGAGAATGACTGGGATAACTGTTGAGGACCTTACCCCTAGAGCCAGTGGAATCACTAACAATCTCCTATTACAGGACAACCTTGCCAGACAGGACCCTAGCTTGACACTAGATAAGAAAGAAAACCAAAAGAAAAGACACTAACCTACTGCCGAGGACCTACCACGAAGGAGATGATGTGGCTCGGCCCTCCTGGCCGAGGGCAGCGACAACACGACCTGGCCGATGACGTTGCGGGGAGCGATGGAAGTGGACGGAAGATGCTGGCCCGCCTGGCCGAGGGATGGTGGCAACGCCGCAAGAGGCACGACCTATGTAGTCGTAGCTGGGCGTTGTTGTCGTGAGGAGCGCGGCCACTGTCCGTTGTTGCCGTGAGGAGTGTGAGGTTACGAGGTAGTTGAATGCCCTCGCGTGGGAAGAGGAGGGAGAGCTATGACTCGCCTAGGGAGTGCGAGGGGATTTAGGCCTTAGGCAAGTAACCAGGGAGGGATTAATGGCTGGGCTCGGATAGGAAGGGGGAGTTAAGGCCCGGCTTCGGATTCTCGAGTGGGTGAAGGTCTACGAGGACAAAGTTAATACTCCGGCGCGGATGAGGAGGAGGGGGCTTAATGGTTGAGAGGGGATTACGAAGAAGAAGGGAGATGATAGCGAGGAGGATTAAAGACGTACCTTTAATGCTCGCTTGGGACTCGTAGGGCTTGGGCCCCACGATGATGACACGTGGTAAGATGGACGGTTGGGAAGGAGGACTTGATTGCGCCTAGGGAGCTTGAAGGGCGGGGGCCCTTGGTTGGTGACACGTGGCGTGATGAAGGGAGCAGAGTGATGGCTTGAGCAATGGATGCTTGGGAAAGTTGCACGGGGAGTTAATGCGCACGGAGACACGCGATTTGGCTTTAATGCCTTTTCTGAATGCCACTTCTGCCCTTCTCGAACTTATGTCTGATTTATTGTTTGATTCCTTACGATGGGCAATTCCAAGAATTTGGGCAGGGACTCGAGGGGTTGTCGGAATAATAGCAGCGGCGGGACTTCCGGCCGCCTGAATGGGTAATTCCGGTCGATCTCGTTCGACGGCCTCCGGTGATCGGATTTGACTGTGACCAAGCCCGTCAGATAACTTGCATCCGGGCGATGCTTGCTAGGCTCGTAGTGTTCACCCAGCACCTCTCTTCTTTGGCGCCACTCTCCGTTTAGTGGGAGAGCTCCCACAGCACCAGACTGCGCTCGGCTTGGTTTCACCGGCCGTTCGCCACAGTCACCACCAGCTGTCTTCCGGCAGGGACCACAACACCGTAGGGGTTCCTTCGCACAAGCACTGTTCTCGGCTTGTTCCGCCGAGAGTACTCTGCAGACACCACCAACCGTGAACTGGTAGAGACCATGTCAATCCCCCGGAGTCACGTTCGCACGGGAACCAACTAAGCCTTGTCTTAGCTTGGCTTTTCCGGCAATGGCCTCCCTGAATCCTACAGGGGGACGACCGCCTACTAGAGCCAAACCTTGAGGGCTAGCTAGCCCGACTCTGGCCTACCTTTCTGGCTATTCTCTTCCCGATGTGCTCGGGGAGATCACGGCCTACTAGGGCAAGCTTTTGCCTGGTCTTTCTTCGGCAAGAAGAAGGATGGGACCGAGAGAGAGGCGTCAGCACCAACCTGTCTTCTATCGCCGGATTGTCATCGTCTAGGTACTAGATGGGCATAACCATGGCCCAAGCTTCTCCAGACCTTCCCGAAACTCAACCGGTCTCTAACCAGCTTTGTGTTCAAGGGGCTGCACCTTGATGAGCTTGCTCACGTGTTGGGGAATGCTCGTAGGACGCCGTCTTCAATGGTGGCTTTCTGGCAACTACCACTTTCGTCGGCTTTCTCTTCTTCTTTTCAGTCAGAACCAAAGGCTGAGGGATTTGTACACGCCTATACGGCGGAGAATACATGCCTATATGGCGGTAATTTACACACCACGCAGGTGGGGAAAAGAGATAAACTCCAAATTCTTAATTCATTCAAACAACATAATCCTGCAAATAGGGTTTAGAAGAGTTTAAATAGAAGAGAAGCAAATCGGATCGACTAGTGAGCCGTGACCTGAACAGAAATAAGATCTGACTCCAAATAAAACCGGACCGACTCCTAAACTCTGACCCGACCTGAAATAGGATAGCTAACCTAGGCGGGTTAACTAAAAGACTAGGTGTTGACTCGACTTAAGGATAGACGACACTAACGCTAACTGATGGTGGATTGTGACCACCCTCCTTAGGAAGTTGCCTGCTTTTGTAGGGCTTCCTTCCTGCTTCCTGCCACAGCCTTCTCAGGTGGTGGACTGTGACCACCCTCCTTAGGAAGTTGCATACATGCTATGGTCCCTTGGTTGGTTGCGGCTTCCTTCGAACCTAGGTGAGGTAATGGTTATCATTTGAATGTTGGTTTTCCTAGTTTTGGTTATTTGTTTGTCAATGATAATTCTATAACATTTAACTCTGCTATGCACCAACTTATGCAACTACTCTTTGTAGTATGTATGTTAAGACATTGTATTTGTTTGGATTTACAAATGGCTTGCACATGTTGTGTATTGTTCTTTATTGATATGCTTAGTATTGTAGTCATTTTTTACAATTTTATTGTTATTTTTATAAATATAATATAATTCACAAAGTTGTTCGTGAAGCTTATGCTTCAATTAACATCACACCTCGCCTCGCCTTATCGCCTTTTACAACATTGTTTCATTGTTCATTTCCGAATATAGTGTTGTGCAAGTGGAGAATTTTGCTTATATGCAATGGAACCATGTTACAATGCAACATGAGATTTTCTGCTGTTAGAAGGTATTGTTAGGATAAGATAGAATACTGTTTGGAAGGTTTTACTAACACAATTTACTTGAGGATAACCAATCTTTATTTGACGTTTTCTGTATAATTTTGTGATTGTGGATATAACTTGCTTATCTTGCATTATGAATATAAAATCAAAATTTTGGTTTGCACATGTGAAACCAATGGGATGAGCGAAGCAAAGCGTTGAGCCTATGAAGCCAGGCAAAGGGACATGAAGCGCACGCTTCATGCACCCGATGCGATTTGCGTGAAGCGTGTGACATTATTCTTCTCATCCCAAGGAGAGTAACATATATTGCAATAAAAGTGCCTTAATCATAGCCTGCAACCGCTGTGTCTAGATAAAAGTGAGCAGCATTAGAAAAGCAAACAAATTGTAAAGTGAATAAAAACATTGATCAAAAAGGTTGTCAAATAAAATAAAGGAGGCATATTGAAAATTAATCCAAAGTTGAAGATCCACTCTTAAGAATACCATATATTTACACAATAATAATGGAAGAAATTACATTTCATCCATCAACATGAGAGGGGCTTCGCATCCGTTAAACCCTAACAAACAGTTACCCAACCAGGGTAAAATAGAAGTTTGCCCAAGTCATGTATAACTCAAAACAGAAGAAAAAAAAATATTCTCATCTAAACTGTATAATGCCCAAAAGAAGAACAGACAGCCGTAAGAAAATCTACAAATCCACCAACGAAAAAATGCCACAAGATCGACACTGCAATAAAAACATCTTACTTGAGATCCACAAGCTCTTCCTCATCAGACGAAAAAAAAAATGCTCCAAAAAACTCACAGAAGAAAAAGGCGTTATGCCACAAAGCAGCATAGAGAAAGAGGCGGATAGAGAAAAGACCTGTAAACCATGTGGAAGGGGAAAGGAGGAGGTAGCAAACAGTCCTGTCAAGAGCAGGGAATGCACGCGATGGATGCGTCTGAGGCAGCAGCGACGAGAGAAGGCAGCAGTAGTGATTTCTGGCGGGTTTCATTTGGGCAAATCATTCAGATCCGTTTTAACAACGCTACTTTTTTACTTGATTAAGACACATTCAGTTATCGAGCGAATATGAGACACCAGTTGGTCCATTATTTAATAGTATACTTCAAAAAACCGTTTCCTCTTCAATAACTTCATAAAAAATACTCGTTATCGAGTTTCCAAGTCTTTTATTTTCAATGGCTTAACCTCTTTCGATGTCGGTCATAACTATGAAAGAAGTTCGGATCATATATTTATGTTGTGACCAGCGCTAACAAAAAATACACAAAAAACGGTAGTCGAGGTTCGAGATAGAAAGCTTATACATTTTTTAGTAACACTATGGAATTTTCCGTGCGTTGGAAAAATACTTCATTTAAATTTTAATTGGTACATGACGTCCAGTTGCTAACGCATGTATTTATATTTGTATGATATGTGGTATACATTTGGTATATTAAGTGTATTATATATATATATATATATATATATATATATATATATATATATAACGGAGGTCAGTTTTTTGAAACACCCAGACCGGGGGCCCAAAAGCCCGATCGGCCCCGGCCTGATGTCCATCCTTAATTTGGATGGAATTATCATTTTATATGGAACTCATAACGTAAATAAACATTTATAGGAAAATTACGATTTGAAATTCTTAATATGTGGTCATAAACTAAATTTGAGGTCCGATGGAACCTAAGATTATACGCTTAAATGCACAAAATTTGAAATTCATACATCTAATATTAGGTGATATATTAGATTATACGTTTTTTTTTTATTAAACAGTAAAACGAAAAATTCAAGCATAAAGATCGAGTTTGACCAAAGAACCCTAGACCCTAGGGGGTATGTGTTAGCATAGCATCCCATATGGAGATGGAGATGGAAGACGTGAGATAGATAGGGAGACGGAAAAGGGGTTTCAACTAACGGTGGAGAAAAAAAATTATAGCTATGGGACATTAGTTGTAAAATTTTGAACTTTCGCAGGGCACCAAAATATAAATGAAGAAAATTTATCTTGCGTATCAAATATATCAAATATAGAAGTGGAATTTTTTGGGGGTCTTTGTGTGGCCCACTCGGCGCATCCGCCCATGGTTTCAACTATCACAAAAAATGCGTGTTAGCGCGTATAATATGCTAAAAAGCTATAAAACATGGAAAAGAAGTGTCTTTTTCAAAAAAATGCCAAAAAAAAAACGTGAAAAAATGCATATTACATGTGCTTTTTCGTATTTTTTTCTTATTTTTATGTTTTTTCCTTATTTTTATGATTTATTAAATGTTTAAATTTTTTCTAAAAATTTGCCAAAGATTTTCAAATATATTCCATACACGTTTTTTGTGACAATGGTTTCAACTGCCTATACACTTGATCTGTCAAACAAAAGAGAGAAAAAAAAAAACTTGAAAAGTCGGGGCTTTCAAGCAGTGGTTAACCACATTTGCCCCCTCTTAAAAGTTGTTTATTTTTAAATAAAAAAATTAAATATTTATTCTTATATATATACAAGTGCTCCACCAGATTTGAGTTTATTTAAACGAGTGCCCGAGTGTCCCTCCATCCAAATTTTCTGGCTCCACCACTACTTTCAAGAAAAATATAGAGTTTTGAAGCCTTCTCTTTTTTAACTGGACAACAAAGGACATCAAGACATCTTTTTAAAATTGAGGTTTCAAGTGTCATTATCTCCAACCAGCAATTTTGTTAAAGCCACCATGAATCATTGCTAAATACACATTGAACTGTTGCTACGCTATAGTTTGCTAATGTTCATGCAGCGATGTCACCCAACAAATGGCAACAAAGAACAATAATATATGCATACATGAAAAAATGAATGGTGACTAGTTTTTTAGAGTCACTCAACGTCTAATCAATACCTACCATTAGATCCTATATGAGGGATGATTTAAAAAAAACAAAAAAAAAAAGTGAAACATTTTCATCATCTATTGTTAGTTCATAACCTCTTATTCTTATTTCATTTATTTTAGATGGACAATGCGGCCTAGATGGTCGAGTGACCTGCACGACCCATCAATTTTTTTTTTTTCTCTCTCTCTCTATATATATATATAATAGAGTCACCTAATCATCTGATCCACCCGATTTGATCCAATATAATGGGTGGTTATGGGGAAAATAAAGAAAAAAAAATGATAGACAATTTTGTAATTTAATTTTAGATTGCACTTTGTTTTCCTTGTTTTGTTTCTCAATCATCTATATACTTTAAATAAACTGCTGTGGATGAGTGATTGGGTGACTTTAAATATATATATATATATATATATATATATATATATATATATATATATATATATATATATAGAGAGAGAGAGAGAGAGAGAGAGAGAGAGAGAGAGAGAGAGAGAGAGAGACTTCAAACCATAACTGACCTTAGAGATAAAACCGTAACTAAGCTGGTCCAGCCCTGGATCATCAAACCATGAATTTGACATCACCTCACATATGAGATTTTTTTTTTTTACATCAAAAAATTTAAAATGTAAAAATAGTCAAACATTTCCTTAAAGTTTGTCATACTAACTAATAGGTATTTTCACAACACTAGTTGGTACAATCATCAAGGACGCTAGAGTGGGGTTTAAGCGTGGCTTCTTAAAATGTTATATTTGTCTTTTGATTTCTCAAGTAATCGAACACATACAACACATTAAATATGTACAGTGAATGAAAGAAAGAATCTTAAAGTTTGTTTTGAAGCACAATAAAGAGGAAGACATTAGCCAAATCATAAAAATACATAGATTTTGTCGGGAACTATTGTGGGTGCAAATGAAGAACTGCCACACTGGCCGGCTACCTCTTGAAATGTGCATCGCAGGACCCGACAACAGAGTGAAAGAGAAAGAGGAGGGGAAGAGGGAGAGATGCAGACAAGGGGCGGACAGTGTCGGCTGTGGTGGCCCAGCTACCTCGCAGCTCGACCGCCTCCAGAGTCCGATTTCCTTCTCTTCGGCTGGTTCCTTCCTCCCTCTTCCGCCTCCAACGATCTCGTCGACGTGGTCGTAGCCACCACGGCATCTTTGCCCCAGCTTTCCCCATCCCAACTCGAGGTATGGTAACAGCTAATGCAGTTTCACATCTTCCCTAAACTTGTGAATCTGATTAAGCACCAAAGCTTAGTTGACCTTCTCATCGTGAGCTTAGTTTGCTAATACACCCAAATGGGTGCTTGTTATCATTTGAAAAGAAAACGTGGAAGTTCAGCTTGCTAGCGAGGATGGTTCTTAGTTGCCATATGCTTTAAGCTCCTAGCGTTTTCGTTCAGTTTGGTTGATTCAATTGGGTGCCTCGAAACATGGTTACTTTGGTTTTGTTTCAAAAGGAAATCGAAAGTCTTTTTTAGATTGGCTAGGTGCCAACTTCGTTGATTCGGCTTTTCGGGTCTTTGGTCGTCCCATTTTGACATTGTTCGGGTGTTTGCAGTTTGAATCTGTTGCGTTTTTGCTTCTTCTTATTTCATGGGCATTTCTTTCCTTTTTTGTATTTTCTCATTCGTAATTTTTGTCAATACTCCTTAATTAATTTTGCTTGTATTTCCTGAATTCGGAACCCTGGGATTTCATTTAGTGCCACCTTGATCCATGCTACATTGCAATTACGGCGTGTAAATTTTTAATGGGGCTGCCCTTTGCGTGTGTTGTCAAGAAAACGAGATGAAGGCGAATCCCTTTCTCAGAGAATAGATCTTAGACGTACTTTAATCTGAACTTTACATTTTGGTGAAAATTTCCATAAGATGCCTTAAAACATTCAAGCACTCTTGAGGGGATCGGACATTGATTACACATCTTATACAGCATGAACGAGACGCAGATAACTAAAGCTTGTTCGCAGGCACTTTGAATTAATATATTGCATAATAACGTGTTTGGATCACATAAATATGTCTAGTTTACATTATATTTGAATATAATATTGTTCTGATAGCTTCTTTTTTATTTGTTATTATTAAATCGCCTCTTGGACAAGCAAAAAAAATTCCGTTTTCTTTGACGAACAGTTACGCAGGTTAGAGGTTCTAGTCCTTCATTATTCATGTTTGGGAAACATATTCTCTACTAATGCCATTGTACAATTTTTTAGAGGAAAATGTTGATATTTTGACAGAAACTGATGTAAGTAAAAGGTTGAGCACTTAAGCGTTTCATGTTTGATGACCTAACAATGTGATTGTTTTCAGTTTGTGTGATTGAGCAACTACGTTTGCTTTGATGTTCAGGCAAATCTTGATAATGTAAATGGTGCAACGACTCCTTTACTGCAAGAGCACTCAAAGTTTTCGATATTGGGGCACTATCTTGCTGATTATAGTAACGTTGTGCAAAAAACTACTGCCAGTGCAAGTGCCAACGAACAAAATGTAACTGAGGAAGGAGCTTTTCTAGAAGCAACTCAAACACCATCAGGAAGTGTAACTTCTGGAAGTAGCTGCCCTTATTGTAATCACATAATGGAATCATGTTTAGACCACTGCTTGCAGCATTTTGTTGGACAAAGTTGTTGGATCCAGTTATGTAATGATAATCATAGGCTTTCCACTAAGAAGCTCAGCTGGGTCCCTCAGCTACATCATATGCATTGGAATGGGTTATTGCTTATTTGTAACTTTCATGTAAGTAATGCTGATTTATTTCCTTCAAAGTTTTGGCTATTTTGAACACTGCACTTTACAGTGCGAAACATTTACAGGTGATCATTTATGAGCAACCAGTTTATGGTGTCCATCATTATTCGTTGAACTCATGGTGTTTGTTAGAGCAAGCTAGGACTCAAGCAAGTGTTGCATCCAATATTAAGAAGCCTAAGTGGGTCCAAAAGCTTGAACAAAAGGGTCCATCTCGTACGTTGGTATATTGCACTTCCCATAGTGTTTCAAACAAAATATGCACTTCCAAAAAATTAAAAGTGTTATATCTAATTGCTTCTTAATCTGCAGGACATGGTCATGTTGGCGATCAATAATGCTTCAGCTGCAAAATCCATATTTTCAAGGTGTATGGCGCCTTGGAATACATCAAAGTATAATAACATTACTGACATGTAAGTTATACTTCACTTGCAACAAAGGCCATTTGCTATTTTTCTTTCTCAATGGGTGCACTGTTTGTTAGTTGATTAAGAGCTTGGAACTACTATATCCTTAAATGTTGACATCTTAGGTTGGCAGCTTCTCTCTGGCAAGTGGTCGCTATTTGTGCGGCTTCAACATCAGCATTTCTTTATGTTATTATACAGATCTGCCATAAGATCATGAAATATTGGCTGTTATCACCGTTATGCATGATATTAAGCAAACTGTTTAGGCATACATGGAAAAATGTCCACATCCGAAGTTGTCAACTTCTCTACTGGCCTATCTACCTCCGAGGTAGTGGTATCAGGTTATCTATCCAGCCCCCATAATATTTCATGTTTTGACATATTTTTTCCGTCAAACCTGTTTACCAAATGACACATGATTTATTGTTTTGGTTTGTTCTGCAGACACCAAGCATGTGTGGAATATGCACACAAGGATGCAGTACGTAAGCATTCTATGTGGTTGAGTATCATTCTTGATGTTATCCTGGGGAACATCTTTGGGCTTTCTCTGTTGTGCCACCTTGATGCAGTCTGCACATGGTACTCATTGTTGGTTCACAATGTCACCAATAATATATTACGTTCAGGTTGTGTTTGGCTGATGGGTGTCCCTGCTGGTTTCAAACTTAATACTGAGCTGGCTGAAATGCTTGGAGTGATATCACTGAATGTAATCCAAGTGTGGTCTACCTTCTGGTTTTTTATGAGGCCTTTCCTCAGATGTTTTGCTATAGGACTTTCAATTTCAGGCATCCTTTTTGGTATGACAGTAGCAGAAGCACTTTGCCTTGACATGATATTTCTTGTGACATCCCATTTATCCACACTAAATTGGTTAATATCACTTTTGTATACGCAACAGCTTCAAGCTTTGGCATCTTTATGGCGCATTTTCAGGTTGGTTCTCCTTGGATCTGGATTTTTAGTTGCTGATTTACTTCTTGACTTGACTAAATTAATGTCCTTAGAAGATCAATTTATCAATGTTTTCTATGGAAGTGAGTGTCTTTTGTTTCTTGAATTTGATCCATGTAAGTTCTGATTTCTCCATGTAGAAGTTTATGGGTTGTGAAGTTCTTTCTGTTTCTGAATGCTTGTAAGCAAGAGTACTTGTCAATGAGTATCATTCTTGATATAGATCTTGCTCATTTTGCAGGGGTCGAAAGTGGAATCCTCTTCGGCTAAGATTGGATAGCTATGATTATAGTGTGAAGGAGCATGTTGTTGGATCTCTTCTGTTTTCTCCGCTCCTGCTTCTGCTTCCAACAACTTCAGTTTTCTACATTTTTTTCACAATTATTAATTCAACCATCACATTTATTTGTATATTTATTGAAGTCTCAATCTCAATCCTGCATGCAATTCCATGTCCTGAAATTTTCTTTTGGATTATTCAACCAAGAAGATTTCCCTCTGGAATATGGTTTGAAATATTGCCAGGCTTCACAAATCAGCAGATGCAGGGAAGACCAGAGAGGATTGTTTCAGTTCTAAACGTCAGCTCTACTAGCTTAGGTGAGCCTTAGGCTGAAGCTGTAGACGTTCTTTGTCTGCCTTATTTAATAGGATTCCCATTTTCCCTGAAAATCTACCCTTTTAGTTATTATTTAAAAGCAATTTTGAAAATCTATCATCTCTCTTTCTGGCAGTTGAGACTTGAGAGTATCCGTCAGTATGGCTGCACATGGGCAAGGTTCGGATCATGTCTGGCATGTCCGAATCCAGCTCCATCTGAAATTTATGGGCCGTGGTCTGAGCCAGGCCATCGTACATGTGACTGCAGCAGCACCAAACAGCATTGTTAGGGCAACCCGACCCTGCCGCCTGGAGGAAAATCCCTAGAGTATGGACATATTCTTTGATATTTGTTGGTGTCCCACAAGTTTTTAAACCGGTGTGTTTGGAAGCTTGGCTCTACATTCAAACTGAGTATGATGGGGTCAGTTTTTCCATTGAGCAGGAAATGCATTTTAGTTCTTAGAGCGGGTCAGCTCTGATACTGAACTTGAGACCAAGTTTTGCACAGCCTTGTTGTCTGTAGATAACCATGTTCTGATATTTGAGTATGTTATTTGGTGATAAGGAACAACTTGGGAATTTGTTGAAAGCTTCTTTTGCACAAATCCACTTGTTCAGAAATTTAAACTTGTAATCAATTTTAAAATATGTTTGGTTCCGGAAAAATCCGTATATCTAGGACTGAGGAACTATGCGTGGACCCATAACTCCCTATGCCTTTGAAAATTGCCTAGCTGCCATGCCCAGCTGTGCTTTTGTGAAATCTAATCATTCAGAAATTTGGATTTTAGAATTTTTTTTTGGGTACAATATAGACCGTTGTGATTCTGAAGATTTTTCATAATATGTAATGTTCCTTGTTGCTAGGAAAACATGTTACATGAGAAAGTAGAGTTTTCTGGTTGAAATAGTTTTCGTTCGTATATCTTCTTGCAAACAAGGGCTCCACATGTCTGTCCATGGTTCAGCTTAAAACCTTGAACTAAAAGAATGTCAAGAGTTTGACACATAGGTTAAGTTTCTTGGCTTCCGTACAAAGGAAAGAACAAATTAGTCTCATGTTCCCTTAGAACTTTTTTGTCATTTTTTTTTCTGTTTCTTGTCCCCTTCTACTGCAAGTGTTCCTTTTTTGTGTTTGCTATGAAGAAGAGAATGAGAAAAACAAGTTTATAATCTATCCTATGTTTGGCATGGGTAGACTTTTAAGGACAGATTAAAATGGCTTTCTTATGCAACAGGTCAAATTATCCATCCACATTACAGACGGATTTTTTATGGAGCTTCTTTCCCTTTTGGTGTTTCATCAGTTTATGATCTTCTTAGTGGCACGAGGTAGTCTTTTGGCTTCTATAATTGAGCTGCATTCCTTCAGAGTTTCAACTGCTCCTGTAATCTTCTCTGAATAGCTTGTATGTTTACAGAATTCCATCTACTATAAATACTGCAATTCCTTCTACAATGCCGTGGATATCTATTGACGCTAAACAGATTTGGTTGGTTGCTCACTCATCAGTGCTTTCATTATGCGGAAATGAGGGCTAACTTCTCATCCTTTGTTTAAATAGTTTCTATTCCTGCAGGTTAGTGTGGTCTCTCATGTCCATCTAATATAGGTTGCTGATGGCTGCTATTTATTTTGCATTTTTTGTTCTGAATTCTGAAAAACATGCTTAGTTGGGTTCTTTATTTTGAAGGGAAATAAAAAGTAAAAACATATTATTGACAAACGATGGTGTGCTTTAATCATTCTAAATGTTTTGGAACTGAGTTATGCATACTGTCATGTATATGCATACCCTGCATAATAAGCTAGGGCAGTTCATTTTAGATAAGATGAGTGATCCTGAAAGAAGGAGGTTTTATTGGATTCTGTCTCTCTTTTTCTCTCCCTCCAGATCCATGCCTATCCTTTCCCCTCTGGAGTCGATGTATTGCTCTATCTCTCTGAAGCTGAACAATATTGCCTTGTTACCAGCATCAGTGACAAAGAAGATGACCAGCCATGGCACCCTTCTCACAGTTCTTCTCTCCCTCTTTCTATTCTTCACACATGGGCTGCTCACCCACCATGAGGAGAAAGGTGTGAAGATGAAGGGCAAGGCCTTCATTCACTTTTGATCAGGAAGGTTTTCTTTGGAGTAGGTGTTCAACTATTTTCTTCAACCATTTGGGTCAGTGGGTTGGCTTTTCATAAATTTATATACACCACAAAAGGTTTATTTTGGAGTTCAACTATTTTATTCAATCATCTGGGTTGGCTTCTCATCAATTTATATACACCACAGAGAAAATGAATTAATAGAAATAATCTGTTGCTGTAAACTATTGTTTCTTTGTGGTTGGTCTGATGGGGAGAGCAGTACAGAATCAATTATATAATCTGATCAATATGGGACATGGTAGGTCGTTTTGCTATAAATGACACAAAAAAAAATACATGCATGATAAGCAGATAATAACCTTTTTCTACTATGTCATGTGGTCATGCCTAAAAGGATGCTGAGCCTGTGTGATCACTTCATGAAGCAAGAGTGAACATGGGACATGGTCAAAGCAGTCTCAGGTCTAGTGAACACATCATTTTACCTTTTTGTCCAAGTATGGATTCAATCAACTTTGTCCAAGCCCAATATCATTTTTGTTTATTAAAGCTTTTATTTATTTTTTAATGTTTCTTTCTTTATTTGGTCAATGGGGTTATTCTTCATCTTATGAATTGTGAATGTTTTTCCGGTATGTTGTTCATCAATATATAAAGTATTTTGTTCACAATATGTTTCTTTTGTTATCTAATAGTCACACGCTCACCACCCATGTAACATAGCTTGCACAAAGTATTTCATAGTCAACCTTAGTTCAAATCGCAATGTGTTAAATGGTAAGATGTGCAGCACAGGTAGCATATTGTGCTCTGCTGAAATATCCAGTGAATTGTGTAATATGCAGGTGATGCTTTTATTGAGAAATTTTAAGAATATGTTTCAGAAATCTTGATTGTCATGTGTGGGAATTTTGGCGCTCTATTCCAATGTGTCATTGTCCTAAGCATAGGAATGTCCAGATTCCACAAGGGTAGGAATCACTTCTAGTCTTCTACTGAAGTATGTTGAGTAATGGATGCTTAGGAAGGATGGCTGATTTTTCTTTTTCTAATTTTTCAGTTAGATTTTTAGCCTTTTAAGTTCATCAATCAATTTACGCCAAATCGGCAATACAGAGAGGAATATTTCACTGATTGTTTTGGAAAGGCAGTAAGAGTATTGAAAAGGGCAAAATTCATATGGAGTTTTCTGAACCTGATTTCATGCTTACAGAGCCAGGCATGGACCATGCAGTCATCACCTATTTGACTTACAAAACTTAGACGGTTAGACCAGTTAATCTGATAAGGCTACTTGCATTGCATTCGCTTGGTATACGTCAAACATCAATATTTAGAGTCTGTAACAAAAATTTGAAAATCTCATTTGCTAAAAATTGAACTGCAGGGTACATGACTTTCAACCAAGGTTGCATTTTCTTCACTGTCGTCACAGCTGTTCACTATTGCACTTGTGAGTTGTGATTGTTGAACTCAGGGTTATGCTTGTGATTGACAGTAGCCTGTTAAGGGTCTTGGCTTTCAAAGAAGGTGCTTAAGAATCACAAATTGTACCTCATTATATTACCTCTGATTTTTTCTCTGCTTGGGATGGAGAATCATAGGTATCCACAACAGCTTAGCAAAACCAATATGCAATTTGTTATATGATATTTGGCCTTGTAATGTGCTTTCTTCAACCTGTAGGTCCTCATAAAGTTTTCAATAGGTTGTAAGTATTGTAAATGTGGCAGACATCACAAGATAATTGTACCCAAAATGCTTCATTGAATTGAAGTGTAGATGGACCTGAGGTCCTGAAATAATTTAGTTAGGAGGAATACATGTTACTCTTAGGGTACAGGAAGCACAACATGGAATTTTTGTAAACTAGTGACGACTTTCTGATAAGCCCAGTTCTGCATGAAAGGAAGTTTCCTCTTAATTATTGTCTTTGAAAGAATGCCAGAAAAGCTGACGTATCTGTAGGTACTTGAATGTAATTTGTTATTCCATCCTTTAATATAGTTTTTGCATTGAAGCTTCATTCTTATTGGATTCATATCCTTCAAGAGCATCTTGCTCCCAATATGAATGGATAAGCACAAAGCTTCTGTTTCAATAATTGTTTTTCTAGGAGTTTGGAAACATGGTTACCTTTGTCATGAAGAAGGGTCAATTGATTGCCTTATTTTTTATTAGGGGTAAATCTTCCTCTTTCAAGAGTGGTCAGCGTTGGTCTTCTGAATGTTAGATGACATTCCATGGCCCAATAGTCTGGAAAAGGCATATTATTGCAAACATGGAAGAACAGAGCTTGGCAGGTTCGTGCCTTTGCATTAGCTCTGGTCGCTATCACATTACAACTGAACGTCACATTTATAAGTGAAACTACACGTGTGTCATCATGAAAATTTTCTGCACCTATTTTTCTACTGAAATCAGAATATAAATTCTTCTGTGATAGTGACAAGAAGTTCATGAATGTATGTTGTGTCTGTGTGTGTATGTGAGAAAGAGAAAAGTATCACTGTTCACGGGCTTCCATACTAATTCTATGTAGTACTACTGTTTTAATCATGTGAAGGTGCAATTGGTACGATAACTGAAGGCATTCAACAGCTATGTGGTCCGATTGCTTTTAAAAATTAAAATACTGGATGGAGAAAATCTGGTTGTGACTTGTCCTCATCAGAACGCTGTTTGGTTCCTGCATTTGTAAAAAAGGTCACTAATCCATATGATGGACAGCTGAGATGTGGAAAGACTCAGGGGCTGAGATTATGAATCACTATTCTTTTTGGAATAGCAAACAGAAGGCCAAACTATTTGCAATTCAATGGGTTTGAGAAGATCAGCAGAGTTTCATTGATTTGGTAGCAGACAAATTCTTGTACCATTGTCAAATATATTTGCAATTTTGAATTGATTCATTTATAAAAGAACAAAGGCTACATTTTTCATGTAGTTGAATGCTTGTGCAGTGTCAATCTGCATGACTTGTCGTTGTGGCTGCTGATCAATATGCAGTTGCAAAGGTTTTGAAGAGTTATGATCTTGAATATGTTCTGCAGGTGTATGTCCCTTCATTAGTTTTGCTGATCAATATGCTGGCTGCAATATATGGACTGTAATTTCAACTGGGTTAACTTAGTTGGCCTGTGTCGTGTTGAAACATCTGCTCTCGAAACATAGCTTAGATACTGAGACCATCACAGATTTTTTTGGTACTGCCTTGAACAAAGTAAACCAACTCTAGATTGGCAATATATATAATGGTTATTCGCTTTTCTCTTGGCCATAAGCAACCGAGGCTTCTAACGGGAGGATTTTAAGCCTCCACTTTTCATTGCCCCTGCTATCTACCGGTATATCTTCTAGTCACAATCATCTTCCACTGCAAATCAGGAACTTCTGGCATTTCGTGCACGAGGCAGCGTGTAATGTGGTAGCATTAGTAACAGGCCAAGTGAGTGTGTGATGTCAAGTGCTAAAGAATCAGGTTCTTTCCATGTTCACCCACCAGATCATAGGAAAAAAAAAAGATATCAAAACCATTATATTTATCTTTGAATATTAATGTATTCAGTTCTCAAATAAAAAATATGTAAAAATGATAGAAAATTCAAAATAACTAAAATGGATATTGTATAACATGTATCCCACTTATATCGTCTTTGAACTGAATCAATTTGCCACCAGTTTGATTTGAACTGGACTATTCCAGTCGATTTTAAAACTTTAAAAAATAACCGAAGTTTGATTATTATGTTTCCATTGGTTGGTTTCAATGGGGATTTGACTGACTACCAACAAGGCATTCCTAGCTGCAGAAGAAACCTGTTTGGCTTTTCCTGAAATTGATGATCCGCAATGGTTAGAAGCTGGTAGAGGGACCCGTTGAAGGCTGTTTTTTAAACCTTGCAATTTCGATCATTGCCCGCAAAAATAGTTTTGATAATGTTTATCAAATATGTAGATGACGTCTTAGCAGAAGTATACTCTCTTCAATGTCCAAAGACAGGCTATCAAATGCAAAATCAACTTACGTTGAAAGGTGAGTCCAGTTGAACGTCATGAACTTGTTGTACATGGTCTCAGTCACTTGCCTGATGTATAAATCAATCAGTGTCACAAAGTTGCTGTTTTTCCCTTTTTAATCAAATCAGCTGCCCTAAGAGGTCGTTTGGCACATGTAACAAATTGTTATTGTAAGCTTGGGTAGATTCATAGAGCCCTGTAACATAGTGTTCCATGAATTCGCCATAAATTTTGAAGTAGATCCATTTGATAATAATAATTTGTTATTGGTGCCAAACAGCCCCAAAGAGATGTGTTGCAGCTGGTTGGAGCGCCTGGGCCATGGCCAGGATGAGCGCATGAAAAAAAAAATATACATATATTGAAAAAATCATTTTTTTTAGTTTGGTCTGACCCGTCGCTCCTCTTGGCCCGACCTGCGAATCGTTTGGCCTGCCCCTGAAAAAAATCCTGGCTCTGCCCTGATCATAGGTGCTCAGTGGTGGTGCAAAGCTTAGAGGCATGGACGCCCCCCAAACCCCCCCAATTGCTTGGGTTTTGGAAAAACACAATTTTACTGTTAATATTTTGAAAATTTTTGTTTTAGCCCTTGTGAAATTTTTGAAAAAATCATGGTAGGCCTATGTAGCAATTGATCTTTGGTTTATTTGGCCCCCTCCAAAAGACAAAGCTAATTGGCTCTGTCACAATTGAAAGGCAGTATAGACCAAGACTAAGGGAAGGGAAACTAGCGATGGGTAGGGATGTCAGCGGATCAGATTTGAGTCGGAGGTACCCTTAATCACATATGCTTTTTTGGATATTCACATATTTGAATTCGAATTCAGATTTGAATTGAACAAGAAAAAGTCCTATTTGAATATGAATCCAAATTTCGATTTCACAATATGAATCCAATCCAAATTTAATCTGATTCTTACATTCATATCCGAATCCGAATCCAAAATTTGAACATAATCTGCCCTATTTTGAAAATGTAAGAGCATTGGATGCGATAAATTTATTTAAAACTAAGCCCGTTTTGAATCCGATTATGTTTGGACATTTATGTGTATCCAAATCTGAATCCAATTGAATGTCATATGTTAAATCTGAATCCGGTCCGATTCCTTAATTGCATATTAATTTTTTTTCCCATATCCATTCGGTCAGATTTCCAATTCAAATCAGATGTAATGATATCTCTAGCCATGGGGGTTTTATGCTTGCAAAAAATGAAGTCTCTCAGCTTGGGATGGTTTCTTCTAAGTAAAAGATGGAAAAAATCTGGCTATTTTTTACCAGTTATACTTGAAATTTGACTTGATGTTGTAATATAAAAGCTCTGGCATAGAGCCCTACTATATTGAAAACATGATACTGAAAATATTGTCACGTGATTTGTAATTCTATTAGTTGGAATATAAAAATGTTCACGGTGTCCTGCCCTCGTTCATGTCATTTATAGCAAAGGAATGTTATCACGTGCATGTCGCCATGACATTTATATTTGTCCACCTTTTGCCTTTTCTTGCTTCGGTAACCCAAAATGTACACTGAGCTTTTTGACATGATAATTTACTTTTATCTTTATGAGGGAATTATGTTTATTTCTACATCTCATTTTGAGTTTCACACACACACCCGTGTGTCTATATATATATATATATATAAATATATAAATATATATATATATATATATATAAAAAGAGAGAAAGAAAATATGGTAGGTACAGACCTTGAGGTGCTAGATCCATAAAAAAAAATTTTAGTTATTGATCTTTCCAAGATGGATGGTTGAGATAAGAACAGGGAGAAAGAAGATATAGAATGCTTTTGTCATCTAGCATTAATTAACAACGTTTTTTTTCTTGTTTTCTCTCTCTCTCTCTCTCTCTCTATATATATATATATATATATATAAAAGAGAAAAACATAGAAAAAAAAGTTAGAATTAATGCTAGATTATTAATATTTCTCACATCCTTTTTCATTGTTTTTCTCTCAACTAGTACCGACTGATATTGTTTTTCATTCGAGCATATAAGTGTTTAGCACCTACCCATAATACCCCACACACAGTGATTAGTAGGTATAAGGGATAAAAATAAAACCTCTATAAAATAAATAAAGAGACAAAAATATCAGAACCTTAGGTGTTGAGAGAGAGAGAGGTGAAATTAAGTGACTCCAGGTCAATGTGTCTCGCCAATGCCGAGAGAACGAAATAGTACAATGGAAAAGATTAAGCTGTAAGGTGATTCTGAGCATACTAAAGGATCCGCAGGTCGGGCTAAAAGGAACGATGGGTTGGGTCAAACTAAAAAAATTTGATGTTTTCAATATAATTTTTTTTCCCTATGCTCACCCGAGCCATGGCCCAGGCGGGTCCCCATCCCTCCGCCCTTGATTCTGAGTTGTGTTTTGCCAAGAGAATGCCATGAGAAAGATCAACATGTAGAGGGACATGGTTGAGACTTGATCCAGAATTCTCAGCCTGACGCCGATCACAGTTCAGGACGTTCAGCTTAACACCTTTCACAATCCCTTGGCATTTACTCAATGTCTCCATAGTGATGAATGAAAAAGTTTATTATATAAAATAAAGACTTCTTAGTCGTGGTTTTTATAAATAATAACTTTATTGTATACAAAAGCATTTTATTAGTGTGTGAAAATGTACAAAGGAATATGCCTCTTAACTCTGAGTTTGTACGTTACACATGTACTTTTCCCTTTCAGGCATACCTTTTGCCTAAAATTTCATAAAAGAGATCAATTTTCGAACTTTTAATAGATGCCTGACTTTCTCTAGAACCTGCTAAACGAGAGTCTGAAGTAAACAAATAAAAAAGAACTAAAACAACCAAATTTGAAATTAGTAATATAGGACAACATAGAGAAAAAAAAAAGTTTGCAGCAAAACTAAGTTCCTTTCGGGATCATATTTGACAGCTTTTACGGGAAGTCTCATCTTTATTGAGTAAATCACAAAAGGTGGTTCCTATTTGAGAAAATAATGCATTCTTGAAATCTTTGTAGTTTAGTAACATAGGATGCTATTGAGAAAAAAATTGAAGAAAAACTAAGTTCATTTCAGGCTCATAATCGACGGCTTTTATGGGAAGTATCATCCTTATTGAATAAATCACAAAAGGTGGCCCCCATTGGAGAAAATAATGTATTCTTAAAATCTTTGTAGTTTAGTAATATTTCAGGTTCATATTTGACAGCTTTTATGGGCTATCACCTTTATTGAATAAACCACAAAAGGCGGTTCCTATTTGAAAAAACAATATACTCTTGCAATCTTTATGTCATAGGGGTCAGTCGCATTCTGCAAAGTCTCTCTTTATATATTAATTATTATGACAAGCCAGTTGCTTAGGCCCTTCAATCTGTGGTTAACCTTGATTTAAGTCATAAGATTCCAATGCATCTTAACCATTACATGACACAAGATTAACTATTTGGGCATTTACCAATGAGCAGGCAGAATGAATAATATAATGCACATGCCCTCAACTTCTATGGTTGTAAAATATATTTGTTTATCCACACACGACCCCAAGTTGTGGGCCAAAGTACAGAAGAAACACATCCACATCCAATCTTCACCATCCATGATATATGGCCAAGATGTCATTGCAACGTCTCATTCTCAACCATGTTGCCTCTGAAAGTGCCACATATTGAAGTCCCAACATCTCCAACTTCATGATTCATCAACAGCCACAGTAAAAAGAAAACCACATTTTGACAGAGCACCAAGTTTTCCGATTTGACTTTGTCAGGGAGAGCAAGAAAGGGTGTCTGTCACATTGAATCTTTGCATATAATAACAAAGTTATGAATTGATGATAAGGCAAACCAAAGTCATGAAATAAAGGATTAATCTACATTGAATCAGCACATGTATAAAAATGTTTTGAATATAAGAACAGACTTATGAAATGATAATATGGCACACCAGAATCATCTAAAGGGCAAAGTAGCTTCCATGAGCCTTCCATATAAAGGGTAGATGGGCAGTAAAAGGACCAACTCAAGCATACGATTGGATCAACTCTTTTTATTGATGCACCAACATCTATATCATCAAAATGAATAAATATCTTGGCATCTTATGTTCTAGGAAATGGGTTGAACCGTAAAACATAGGGAGAGAAGAGACCTTGACCAAGAAAACTCAGGGACTCAAACCCTAGGAGAAACAGGTGCCATTAGCAAGAGGCCCTTTGTGTGGGTGTGGAAAAGAATACCCCAAACACAGGCAGCACAAGGGGAGGAAGGGAAAAAGAAGCAGAAGGTAGGAAAAAAGAAGGGAAAAAAGAAAAGAAAGAAATTGGTTGTTCATTCTATCAAGTCTCAGTTACCTGATCAATGGTGAGTACAGGAAAACCCTAGTTTCTTCCCATCCGTTTCAATGGATTCATTTTGCTTTATCACGATTTGGGGATGTTGGGTTTTTCCAAAATCATGTATTTGATTATGTTTGAGCCCTAAGCAATCAGGAATGATAGAGATCCTGATGAATTCGGCGGCCTGAGAGAGATAGAAGGGGAGAGAGAGGGAGAGGGAGAGGTACCATGGCGGAGTATAAAACGACGGGGGTGAGCCAGAGAGTGAGGTTTTCCGTTGATCTGAGGCCCGGGGAGACCACTATTGTGTCATGGAAGAAGCTGACGAGGGAATCCGCTAAGGCGGTTCAGCCTGCAGCTGGTGCCGAACCGCCCGCTGGAGCCCATCCGGCACTGGAGTCGCGGATTGCACCGGAGGTAAACTACGGTCTTGTCCTTATCTTTCTCTGATTTCGTGGTTGATTATGTAGTTGTCGCCGTGTGTTCATTCTATGAATACGTTCGCTACGACACTGATCAAAGACTGTTTGCTGAATTCTGTAACTGTAATGCAATGCAATTCCTTTATCAAATTCAATTCAATATTGGTCGAGTGTATAGCTTGTCTCTGATGCTGCTGAGAAGCCACATTGTGCTCTTTGTACAATACAAGCATACAGAACAATGGATTTGTAAATCCGAGTCTACAGGTCGATATTTAAATGACTTCGCGTGTACATGAATATTCTTGGCTGGTGCCAAAATTTGGTATGCTTTTATATGGAGACACGTCCAACTATGCTCACCTATTAATAAAGATAAGCTGGAAACTATGGAACAATTCTATGTTTAGACTGATTGATTGGCAATCCTTGACTGTGATGACTGTTGGAAACTGTGGATTGATATTTCTCACATCGTTGTGTCCGTGACATGATCTTAAATAGTTTGTTTATTGTTTCCCTGAAGACGTGAACCTAATTCAGTTGACTGTGTTGAGGCAGTGTTTGCTAACTTTGCTTGGCGTCTCTTTTCACTTTACCTTTGAGTCCTAGAAAGCGTTGTTCTTCAACTTCAGTTATAGAACTATGCCTCAATTCCTGTCTATCTTTAGAGGCAATTCCACAAAGTAGTCATGCATATGTTGGTGCTTGAGAATGTTAGCTTTTGTTCTAACTTCCTCAGTATGTGGTGGTAGATGAGTTTATTATTCTGCCTATGGATTTTATTTTGCTATAGTTTGCTGGATTTATAGATGTCACCGACAAACTCTTCCTGATAATAGTTTAAAGTTTCCGCAAATTATTATGCACAAGCTGTATTATGTTTTTGGGATGGTGTAACCTTTCCCGTTTCAATTTCTGTTGCCAAAACAGATTATAGTTGTTTACCATTATTTACACCTAGTGTAATCAGTTAATCAATATAGTTGTCAAGAATGTAGTAACATGGTAATTGGCATGATATTTGATCTCCATCAAGTAGTAATATCGGTTGAGGCATCATAAATAAGTGAAGGTTGAATTCATGCAACCTCTACAAGTATGAATTAGGCAATTTGTCGCATCAAATGAAGCGTTCGCCTCAGGAAAAATACTGGATTATCTTGAGCAGGAACATGTAATAGATCTTCAAATCCTGTCCAACTTGCTTTTTTCACTTCAAGACTCTGAAATTGATTTTTTGAGAACAAAAAAATTTGTTTCATCACCATTATAACTTTTCTCCTGTTTTTCCAGGCAGAGTAGATTTTAGGCCATCGCAATGATCTTTTCCTCATGTAGATCAAGATAAGTGGTAGAATGCATCCCATAACGTTTTATACTTGTGCCATCATACGAATTTTAAGAGGTTACTGGACAAATGTTTCATTCCTTAGCACTGTTGTAATAAATAGCACATTCAGTATGTGCCTAGCACATCCCATATGCAGCTTGACATATGGTTTGTGCATTTGAGATTTTCAAGTTATTGCTATTAGATTCTTTGAACAAGTAATGCTGATAACATGGTTGAGATGAATGTATTTTGCCACAGTCTCTTTCTGGGGATCGTGAGCTCAAGGATGCAATGCCTCCTCAAAATCGGTTCAGTGCTGTTATAGAGAAGATTGAACGGCTATACAAGGTGCTTTTTTTGACATTATTTTGAATATCTTAGGGTTTCGTTTTCCTTGATAAGCTTACAACTAGCTTAATAATACCTTATTTTTGTTACATTGATTAAGGTCTAGTATACCTGCTAACAGAAACAATAAACTGAGGAACTTCTGTAGTTCTCCTCGTTGTCTTGTCTCCTGAATCCTGTTCCACTTTGACTTGCAGGGTGCACATAGTAGTGATGAGGAGGAGCTTGATGATGCTCCTGATGATGACCAATATGATACTGAGGATTCCTTTATAGATGATACAGAACTAGTAAGCATTTAAGCATTCTTATGGTACCTAATGCCATGGTGATGCCTTCGCCTTGCTCTATAAGCTTGACGCTATGGCAGAGTCCTTCATGCAATATTGGCTCCTGTTTCATGTTTTTACGAAGTTCATTCTCTCTTTCATAAGAAACCTGATGGAACTTTCTGTTTGATCTTCAAACTGGAGGCAAATAATCCTAGCACCATCTTGAATACTATTCGTTCATCATTTATTTCTATGTGTATACTGTATAGCTATCAGTTCCAATTTCCAGCATGACATGATTTATATCCAGCAAGTATTTCTGATCTTTGTGGAATGGTAAAGAAGATTCTGTGCACATAAAAGCTTCTCAAATATAGAAAATTTTATATCAACACTTAGAATTAACCCTTTAATTGCATTAAGGTCATATAAAATTTCTAAGTTCTTGATGAAAGTTTCTCTTCGTTGTATTCAAACATGTCAGTTGCTACTGCTTATAGAATTGAAGTTTACGGAAGATAGTTGCCAAAAAACTGGCAAATTATTTCCAACTAGTAGAGATGTGCAATATATGAACAGCTTCTGGTGTTGCAAAATGTCAACCAAGTAAGGCAGAAAATTGGAATCTGGGGAAGCAGCAGAACGGGTCAATTTGGATGATCAATGTGGAGCTAAACATAGTTTTTGAGTATAAAATTTTGTGATTGAATAACCATAAGAGGACTTGAAGTGAATCCAAGAAAACGTGAGGTCGAGAAGCACACATTCTTGTATGTCTAATGCATTTCTGAATATTACCTATTTGGTGGAATGTGTCAGAGTTGGATTGCGGCTTAGCAGGGACTTATTATAATCTGCCCACCAGCTAGACTTGAAGGAGGAAATGACCAGTAGGTGATCAGTTATCTTAATAACTAATTGACTTGCTTCTCTTGTAATCATGTGACTGCTTTTATATCACTTTAGGTTATAGGTTGGTGTAGCCGGTGATCATGATTGAGGGCAAGCTAAGGCTTGGGATACAATAAGATTTTTGCCTATAATATAAACAAGGGGTAAAATCTTAAGATAGGGAATGCATAAACGTTAGTGCTTGAAGTTTTTGAGGTTTAAATTATTTAACCATGAATGGATAATTTGGGTTGATGTCTTTTTTGCATTAATATTGATGCTTCATGCTGTTTGAAGTTTACATTATCACAAGAAGTTAAACTATGAATAGATAATTTGCATTGGTTGATTTCTGCTTCCACTGAAAAATTGTGTCATTTCTAGGATGAGTACTTCCAGGTTGATAAGTTGCAAACAAAGCACAGCGGCTTCTTTGTGAACAGGGGGAAGCTTGAAAAAACGTAAGTATTTGCTTTTCCTTCTGAATTTTATTCTTATGCACCATATGTAAGTTCTTATTACTCTATTGTCTGTTTAAGAAGAGTTAGCAAATCTTATTAAGTTATTAACTAACCTTTGGTGTCATGTATCTTGTGTTTGAGCTTCACTGGTAGCTGAGGTAGTTGAGAATGGGGATTCCATTTTCTTTGGTCCTTGGTTCAGCATTGTCACAGATGTCCCAATATTTTTGAAAAATTGTGATATTTACGAGCAGAATGATAAAAACAAAGAAAATGTGGAAAAAGACTAAAAAAAAAACAGAAAATAAATTTATCATGTTTTTATCGTGTTCTTTTTTCCTTTTGTTGTTTTTCTCATTTTTTTTTACATCAATATCATCATGAATCCAATGTTAAACTTAAATGGAGTTATTTATCATTGTTTTTATCATCATTAAAACATTATTTTTATCATTTTATCTATTTTTTGAGTTTTTCATTTATTTTATCTATACCTGATTTTTAGATTTTTTTTTTCATTTTCCTTAAATTTTCCCAAAAAAAGCAACTTTGCCAAAACATAATTGATAAAAACCTGCAGTTAAACAACAGTGATCTATAATTTGTGATAATGCTTGGTTGATTGTATGTAACTATGTTGGCATTTTAATTAATGTATAATTTCAAAGAGAAAGCTAACCATGTCCATGACTGGTAGAGCTCCATGTGAGGCTGTGACTACAATCTTATGAAAGCAAAGACACATCACACCCCTGTTATATAAATCCTGTTAACTTGGGTTAATAGACACCTGCATAGCTCCTGGTGTTCTGCTATTGATTTGAAGCTTCAGATGAAAGTCGTTCCTTCTTCCATCTGAGTTGTGTAGAATGTTAGTTCCATTTAATTCATGCCTTGCTGGCCTATGTATTAGGCGTGTTTCTGATTTATATCCCATCTTTTCTAGCAAATGAACGAGACCTGCTGTGTGCTAATAGATGAGAGCACACACAGATGTATGAAACGATGCTTGTGTGTATCCATGTTTTGATTTCGTGTTGATTTTAGACACATTTTCTTCATTGACTTCTCTTTCTTGACCAATCATGAGCTCTGAGTTGTCTTCTCTTTTTTCTTCAGCAGAAGCCTGTATTTAATAATCTATCAGTTTGCCTTCTCAGACATGGTACTTACAAAGCTGTTGGATGCAGTTGAAACACGTTATTCTGACCTGTCATAAAAATCCTGTATCTTGAGATTATTCTTTGAAATTTACTCTGGTGCATGTTCCCTCTCATGTATACATATTTCATATTTTGTTTGTTCTTTTTTTTTTAAGGGTGAGTGGTTCATTCCACCGCCCCTAAGAGAGGCCATTGCCCCCCCCTTTCCTGTGCCCGTCCTCTTGGGTTTTCACAGAGCATGCTTTGGGCCCTTTTACTAGCCAGAGGTAGAACGCATTGGGACGTGACAGTTACTCTTTTACATTTTCATTGGACTTGTGATCTTTCTTATTTCATCATATTTATGCTCTTAAGAATACACAAACATAATTTTGCTATCTTTGTTTTACCGCTGAAATGCTCATTTGTAACTGAATACTTCATTGATGGCTTTTTTGAGCTCTCCAATTCAGACCTTTGAGCTCTCCAATTGAGACACTTAGATAATTTCTGTTCGCTAGTTGAGATTTTATCTTTAATTTGTTGTTGCCACTCGGGATGGCTCAGCACTTACAGTTACTTGATTTTCTAAAATGGGGGATTCATTTCTGATCACTCGATTTTAATCTTTTGCTGACCAGAGCCGAACCTTTGCCATCTCTTCATCATCAACAGAAGAAGCGTAGGAGGAAAGATTTAAATAAAGGAATTGGTGAAAAGGAAGCTGAACAGATGTCAAGGAAACTGGTAAAAGTGGGTGGTGTGCGCATGAAAACTGCTGCTAGAAATCCCTCATTGGTGGTAAATAAACCATCTATCGCACCTGAAACTTCCTTAGCTGGAAATGATCATCATCGTGATTCAAAATCCTCACTTAATCCTCCAAGCATGACTGGACCACCCAAACCAAAACATGTTGATGTCACCATCACTTCTGAAAGTTCCTGGTCTGCACAATTGCCAGGAAGGGATGCTTTGGCCTCCCATGTGGAGATTAAAGATGGTGAGAAACAGAATATCGGAGCTGTCCTTTCAAAAGAAAGTGCTGGTAAAATTGCTGGGACTGTTGAACCTTTGGACTCTGGTCATCAGGTTTTTCCTGAAAAGGGTAGCTCCGTTCAAGTTGAAAACCTTTCAAGGAAGTACGTCAGAGATTCTCATGAACTTGCTATGACCTCCAAGATTCGACACAAAGAAAAAGTTGCAAGACATTATGATTTAGCTGGTTCACGCTATAGCAGTGGGAAGTATCCAACACAAAAGTTGGTAAGTACTGATTTCTGTCATGAATATGTCTGGAAGGATGCATGTTGTGAATTATCTTTTTAAATCTTCACCAAAATGGCATGGATGTCATAGCATGATTTTGGTAAGAGGTTCTTCGTTTTTAGGTTCTTAATGGACATGCTATACCAGATATGTTGCCATAACATAATACTTTGTAAAGTTGGAACCAGCGAAGTACCTAAATCCTGTCAGAATGTTCACATGGAAAGTAGTAATTTGGCAAGCATGGCTTATATATCCAGATAATGAAGAACCAAATGGGTTGTTTCCCAATGAAGGATCAAATGGGTTGTTAGTTATAACAAAAAGAAGATTCTTACTTTTTGGGTAAGATAAAAGAAGTTTCCTGTATCTGGCATACCTGTTGGTCATAAAACTCTTGGTCTTGAGTTCCTTTTCCTGTCAAGGAGTACATGGGTGCATGCACCATGGATGTGGCATGTGTCCCTGTGTGTTTATGTGTCATTCACATATAAATTTTTGACATGTTTCTTCGTTAGGTCATGGATTTGTAGAGATTCCTTTTTTCCCTTGACTAAAAAGCTCTGTCCTTCATGTTAAATTTAGGTCTAGCTGGTGTGAGTGGATAAAGCTCCAACTAATATATGCCCAATGGGTCTTGATTGGAAGTTGATGATCCTTTTCATGCTTAAGCAGTTTGGGTAATCTGGCCCTTTTAGTGTGTGCTTCTTGTGCACTTTTGACCTTTTGGCCAGAGTCTGATATGATTGGATAGCTTATAGATTTATTCCGGAGTTTGAGATGAATTGGTTCTCTTTTGGGTATGTATACCCATCATTGGTAAATCTAGACTCATTTTCAAAGCATGGAGCTTGAACATGCTTATGGTTGGATGACTTGGTCTTGTGGTTTCCAATCTCCACCCTGTCTTCTAACTGAAGTTCAATGTCAAACATATACACATGACAATGCATCCATATTTGTGCATATTTGCAGTTTGGAGCACACTTATTTCTAGATTATATAGGTCCATGTCTAATTTTCTTATTCAGAAAGTTGGAAAATATTTTCTTAGTAATTTTCTGTTCATTCATGACTAAATTTACTATGGCTTGTAACAAGAAGCTGATGCCCATAAATGAGCTGTCACCACATATGCATAATATAAAATTTTCTAATAAGTGGCTGATGGGGTTGGCACTCGCACTTGATCTTTCCTTTCTCTTTTTTATCTTTTCCAAAGTATTCCTTAAAGGTAAGAAAACATTGACAAAGGAGTTAACTGAGCCCACACTTGAGTTTCTTATATGCTGACTTTGGAATCAATCTCCAATTGTTGGTCTAGACACAAAAATGTTACTTATTCTGCTCACTTCCTTTTAGAGTTTTAGGCCTTTTTTTGAGTAAGCATCAGCATACCAACACTAGTACATATGCATATGATGACTCTCAAGGTTTTGAAATCATTTTTGATGCACTTTTTCAAATGAAATCAGAAGTATAAAGGGTTTATTTCCTGTTAAACTGTTTTTATGTTCTGATACAGCTCTTTATTAATACCATAAATCAGCTAATTGATTATTGTGGTTAAAAATGACCATATACATGCTGGCCGCTGGCAGAAGGTGCAATCCATGCCAAAAGAAGGTTCTGGATTAAAGCCAAAAGGGACAATGTTGGAGCGAGCCATTCGTGAATTAGAGAAAAAAGTTGCAGAATGTGAGATTGGTTCTGATATTCATTTTTTTTCCTTCTCCTCTCTTTATGGTGTTGATGGCATTTTCACTTTTTTAATGGGCACCTTTTCCCACAGCAAGGCCACCTACTATGGATGTTCAAGAAAATGATCCTGCATTTCAGGGTGTTAAAAGGAGATTGCCTCGTGAAGTTAAACAGAAACTTGCTAAAGTGGCAAGATTAGCGGTAGCTGCATAGCTGGCTTCCTTGATTTATTTATTCATTTTTATATGTTGATGAATAACTGATAATGTTTAAAATGTTTAAAATTTGATGCAGCAATCTAGCCAGGGGATGATCTCAGATGAGCTAATTTATCGTCTTATGAGCATCCTTGGACACTTGGTTCAACTAAAAACTTTGAAGGTAACATGATTGTGTTGGGGAGTGTTGTGATTTAATCTAAGTGCATGTCTCTGAATATCCTTCCGTTGTAGTAGATTGCCTGAATTACCCTTGTGTTTTGTTTGCATTATTCTGTGTTACTCCTTTGAATTTTAAATGTCTTCTGTCATATAACTAAACTTCAATTTGCCGCAACTGATTGCTTTTGGGTATAACTGTACATCTGCGTATAGGCCTGGAAATTTGACATCTCTTTGATAAGAATTTTTCTATATGTTTTTTATTTCTGTTACACAGCCACATGTTTGTTGGTTCACTTGAGTGTTGTGGCATGGTTGTAATAATGATTTCGTGGGATCATTGGTTCTTCTTAACAATTTTTCTTTGAAGATAAAATGAGCTGATATGTCTTAAAGAAAAAATGATGGAACTTTATCTTTGCAGGAATATTAATGTTTTCAAGAAAGGACTATGGAAGTCCTTTTTTATTTTTCAAAAATTGGTCACTGATTCTGATTTATGTGATGGTACAATTACAAATATACAATTGCTACATAGACTTATAGGTGATAAGTATGAAGACGTGAAAGCAGCTATTGCTGGTTCATAAGGCTGCATTTGTAGATATAGGTAGCTACAGTTCAGAAAATAAGTACTCTTTCTTGTTTAATATGCACCTCCAGGTTAAGATTATAAATGTGGATTTGTCTGCACATTGAGTTGACCTGGGACCGCCTGGTTTTACGTCCTTGAACAAGTTAAACATATCCTTATGACATGGTTGAACTGAAAAGGATAGAGATTGCATGTTAATAGCTGGATGGTTTCTTTCCTGTCTTGTTTGGTATACAATTTTCTATTAACAAGTGGTGATTTGTCTAGCTGGTAATTTTACAATAGGAAGATTATTAATACTGAAGTGACAAAGAAAACCTATTTTTCTTTGAAAAACAATAAAAGAGTAAAGAAAGCTATTATTCTGCTTTTGACAAAGACCTTGATTCTTTCGATTTCCTGGTCATACTGCTTTCTTCTTTGTACTTCTCATGTGTTTCTTCAGGAAGTGTTGGAAGACTAATATCTTCAGACCATGGATCTGTGGCATAACTTTGTTGATATGGCCAGATGTCCTCCTCTAAATCCGTAGTTTATCAAACTAAAGGGTCTATGATCTACAAGATCCTCATGTTGCTATTTTACTTTGTCAAATGGCCTGATCTAAGAATAGAAAGCATAGTTTGCAGATTGTGAGATCAAATCATATATGAAGTGATCATGCTTCAGAAATTTTATGCCACCTTATGTTCAGAAATTTCATGCTTCATGGATGATCATGGAGGATCTCTACCATTTCTTTAGATCCAATGCCAGTATGCCACCTTATGTTCAGAAATTTCATGCTTCATGGATGATCATGGAGGATGTCTACCATTTCTTTTAGATCCAATGCCAGTATGCCACCTTATGTTCAGAAATTTCATGCTTCATTAATGATCATGGAGGATCTCTACCATTTCTTTTAAGAGACTGAAAAGTTCATGTAAAAAGCAATAGTTGTAGTGAAGTAAGTTGGGTGATTCAATGTGCAGGCAGTTCAGAGCATTTGCTGACCTTTTGTTGGTGTTTTTTTTTTCTTCTCACAAGCAAAATGTTCCTGTTGATCTTCTATGTATACAGACTGCATTTACAATGACTATGGTAAAAGCCAGCGTGAGATAATTAGGTTGTTAGAAACATTGATTCTTCACTATATTGGCAAGATTGCTGGCTGCATCCTTGATGAATTCAATTCGTAGAAACCAGGGCCTTCTCAAGTTAGTGAAATGTCCTAATTCTTTATAGCATTTTCTGAGATCTTTTTATAGATCTGGCATGAAATGCTGGGAAAGACATGGTTCCTTTTAATTGAAAGTTCTAGCTTGCAGCACATGGTTTTTTGCACTCTAAGGTTGTGACTTAAACCCATATGTGATCTTTTCAAGACTATGTATGTTAATGTTTTCAGGTTTTGGTTTTCATGACTGTACTGGGCAAAACCAAATCACGTTTGAGATGTACTTAGTTGAATCTAGCCATTAACACTTTTATTAAGAATTAGTCTATTGCATGGAAAGTCTTCTATTGTTTCTGATTTGTGTCGCCATCTTCGATAAAATCATACAAGCTTTGTCTGGTGTATGTGATGTTTAATCTTATCTTAGTCTTGTGAGTTATGTCTGATAACCCTTGATGTCAAATAGTTTGGTGAAGAGCTGGGAGGTGCCAGGTGTGATTTCACCTAGCTGCTTGTATAACCAAGTGCAATTTTAGAACTCAGTTGATGCATGCAAGTTATTCTACATGCAGGGTTCTCTACTAATCTTCCTGCTAATACAAAAGTTGATCTGAATATTTCATCCTTCTACTATGTTCTGGGAGTCACCATCTTGGATACTAGTAGTCTAGTAAAAACCCTACAAGCACTAACTGGCAGATGTGATGTTTAATCTTTACTTAGTCTTGTAAATTGAGCCTGACAACCATCGATGGCAAATATTTTGTTCAAGAGCTACGAGTACAAGGTGTGATTTCACCTAAGTCACATGGGTACTTCAATAAGGTCCACGTACCCGTGTCGCCGTATCCGTACACAAAATGAGTACTTTGACACTTGGGTATCTATAAATCCAAACTGCTTAATTTTACTTTGATTTAATTTTTTTCACCTTACTTCTTATTCTATTCTTTGGATGTGAAAATTCGATTGATGTTGATATTTGACTAGGGGGCTGCTTGGTTATTCATATGTTTAAAGTTTTTCATAGGTTTCTTAAACACACTGCTGCTAGAGCCGTTGATATTATTTTCTACGTTATTTATTTATTTATGTTGATGTATATTCTTTATTTTGATACATATTTTCTAAGTATTTTTTATTGTTTATATATATATACAGCCATACCCCCGTACCCAAGTTTTTTGCAAATGGTCAGTACCGGTACCCCCACCAGCACCCGTACCCGTACCTATGTGACATAGGATTTCACTAATCTGCTTGTAAGAACAAATTCAAGTTTAGAACTTAGTTGATGCTTGGGTGTACATAAGAATTACCTACATGCAGGGTTCCGTATTAATATTCACAGTAATACAAAACTTGGTAAGAATCTTTCATCTTGCTATATCTTGGGAGTGGCTTCTTGTGGCAGTTCGATATTTCAATGCCTTGCCATTCTTGAGTTGGTGGCCATATGCTTGTGCTTGCTTCTACTAGTTATATTTCTGTTTTACACTGTCTTTCTCTGTCAAAAATGTAAGTAAAGCAGTTCAATTATTTGATTATTTTATAGGCACCAATCAGCTAAGAATCAAACTTTTTTGTAGAGAAACTTGAAAGAGATGGTTGAATTAGGACTCTCAGCCAAACAAGAAAAGGAAGATAGATTCCAGCAAATCAAGAGAGAAGTCACAGAGATGATAAGGGCACGTGTCTCCTCGTTTAAGTCCAAGGTAGTTTTCTTGGCATTATTTTCTAGTTCCTTTGACTAGTAACTGCTTGCTTAATGTTCAAAGAGTATCTTGTCAACATGGTTCTTGGTTTGTTTAATTTTTTTGAATCTGAAAAATATTTTTATATATGTGATTGGAAATTTCTGGTCTCATGATCAGCAATGCAAACTTGCTTGTATATGCTAGTCTTGTCAAATCTGGATTCCCTTGTAGAAGCTCTAATAGAACAAATGTTTATGGATCGGTAACCAAATTGCATTTTTTTCCAGGAAACACTCGGCTCTGATGATAAAGAATCTCTTAGAGGAAAATACAGAATTGATAGTGTTACAGAAGATAAACTTTATGATCTCTGCGATCTATATACTGAGGTAACAAACCATGTCTGAAATATCGTATGCCTCTTCATCTAAACCTTCTCTTCTGCAATAACAGTTTGTTTTTCAGGGGATGGAGGAAGATAAAGGGCCACAAATGAGAAAATTATATGTGGAGGTACGACAGTCACTTGCTATCCTGTTACCTTTGCTCTATAGCAACCACTTGTCATAGCACTGAGATTTTTGAAATATGAATGAGAAGAAAGCAGGGGAATGTAAAACCTACGCTTCATTGTAGTCTCCCTTATTTCAAGTTCCTTTTGGTGCTAGAACCAATGTCTCTTGAGCATTGCTTTGTTAGTGGTCTGGTGATCTGTGCACATATACTCGAATATGTATGGGCTCCCCAACCCAACACCACCACAAAACCCACCGCCAACCCCCCCCCCCGCCCCCCCCAAAAAAAAAAGAAAAAAGGAAAAGGGACAGCAGCAACAACAACAAAAGAAATGCATAGATTAGTTTTTTGATAGCTATTTTTGACTTACAAACAGTCATTTTGCTTAGTTGACAATTTTGATTCCCTTTTCAGCTGGCTGAATTGTGGCCAGAAGGCTGGATGGACAACCATGCAATCAAAGAAGCTGTTGGCAGAGCTAAGGAGCGGAAAAAGGGAGCTTCAAATCTACAGGTACTAGTGATCTGTGATGCTGACATTAACTGTCCGTGCTAATTTATCCTTTCGTTATTTTTTATTGAAAAGTGAAAACTTATCTCTATTTTTATCAGCTTCATTCATTAAATTTGATTTCCATGTTGATACATCTGGATCATGTCTTATTTTCTTTTCTCCCCCTTTTGAGCAGCTTATATTTACTGCCACATTTTTTGTAACCTCAGACAGATGTGCAATTATTAGTTGCTAATTCGTGGTTGTCATTTGACCGGATAGAGATCCCCAGTTAGCATTTTACGTTTACACAGTTCTTCTCCCAAGTAGAGGCTTTTTTATCTTTTTCTACTCTTTAATTTATCCTGTCAACCTTAATTTTTTTTATGCATTTGCTGACATATTGTTTTTATATAAGTGCACTAGCAGCATTTAATTGGCATTGGCTAGTCGTACTGCAATTTTAGCACATTCGATTGAACTATGATTAGTTGTACAAACTGCAGTTTCTGTTAAGTAACTGGATGCTCGGTTTTCTTTTGTTCCAGTTGTTTTTGTGTTTTTTTTTTGTCCCAGTTGTTTAGGAAGTGGTATCCCTGATGTTGCTTATAGTCTACAACGACACCAACTGGTTGTAAACAATCCTGGGTTTCTCCATTAGACCTGAGTTGGTTATTATTCACCCCTTTATTGATCAAAATTTCCAATCAAAGCCTGTGTTACTCTTTTGTGGTTTCCTTCTATTGTAGCAAACTCCTCGATGATCTTATGAAGCTGTTGCATGTTCTTTCTCCTACATGTAGTATGTTTTAGTTCTAATTAACATAAGATATTTCAAATTATTTTTCAGAATGGAGAAAAGGTCAAGAGGAAGAAGTTTTCTTCTGCAAGGACAGAGGAGAGCATGAGAGGTGCGGGGAATGTTGTGACAGATCCTACATCGTTCACACATTCACGTGCCATGCAAGAGAGACCTGCCACGGACAATTCTCAAGGGTTGAGCCTCCTTGAAAACCAAACACTACCATCTGCACTCAACAAAAATGTCAATGTGTCGACAAATGCAGGCTCTCTGGTCAAGCTGAAGCCGGATAACGCGAAGCCAGGCATAGTTACCAGCATGGATGACACTGAAGAGTGGCACAGGGTAGATGTCGCGCTTTTGAAAAAGAAACCGAAGACTAAGCCCGAAATAGAACCAGGCGGCAATACAGAATTCAGCCTGTTTAACAAGCAGGTGACTAACAGTACAAATGCTGTAAGCAACCAACAGAAATCCAGTTCCCAGATAATTGGTTCTCAAAGTGGAGGGCCGGTAAAGAACAGCTGAGGCTTACGCACTGTGATTCCATTTTTTACCGTTCTAGTTATCATAATAGCTGGTGAGGGAACTTGCTTTCTTGTTTATAGTTGGGAAATCAGAAATGTAAATTGTAGTCTTGTCGTGCTATCAGCCTCAATTAATGAAAAATCTAGCAATTTTCTGACAACACTTTGGGTGCTGGAATTCTACTCTTTAGTCCTTTCCCACGAACAATCTGAATTTGGGTTCACTCTGTGGGGTACTTATTCCATGCTGCTTCTGGATATGGCCCCAATGTGTGAAAGATTCAAGCAACTCATTTTGAGCCATTAATTCTATAACATAGTGTTGTCCCTTTCAATGGAGTTGAGGTGTATTAATCAGAACTGTTCTGATCCAAGAAAAGTTAGAACACTCTGCTGTGAGTATTTTATGAATCTACGTTAAAAATTTAAACAGATTTATGTAAACATTTACGAAGTGTAATATTTACCAAACAAGTCCTTGGTGAACAGTGCACACTTGTATGGTGAATGAAGCGGAAAGAAGGTTGTGGTAACCACTCCCACTTAACCAAACATGAAAAAAAAGCTTAGCAAAGCTTTTTTTTTTTTTTTGAAAAACGAAAAATTAAAGAAAATACTGCCAAAGTATATAAAAGAATAAAACTTTTAAAACATTTTCACTGGGGCCATTCATTTTAAAAGTTTTTTATTTTATTTATTGTAACCTATATCAAATTACTAGTGTTGTGGATCCGTTGCCAGGTTAAGGTGAAAGCAAGTTTGAGAACGAGAAAAGCAAGGATAAGAAGAATACATAGCGTTTGATTAATAAATCCATGGTTCATCAAACTAGCATTTAGAAAAGGTCTGATTTAAAATTAGAGGGGGAGAATCTGCTCTTACATCCACAGTTCTCATATCAAAAGGATTTTGGGTTTAAGCCGGATCAAGACTTCTCTTTATTTGCATATTACTTTTAAGCTGAGCCACGGATCGAACATAACCTGACCAATTAAATAGACAGACCAGGCTGGGCTCGTGTTTTTTATAGGCTTTGAGGGACAAATTCTGATCCAACTTTACGTACAACCAGGGGCGGAGGGGGGGGGGGGGGGGGGGGGGTGGGGGGTGCCGCCCGGGCCATGGCCCGGGTGAGCCCAGAAATTTTTTTTATATTGAAAAAATCAAATTTTTTTTAGTTTGGCCTGACCGATCGCTCCTCTTGGCCCGACCCGCAAATCGTCTTGGCCCGACCCTAAAAAAAATCCTGGCTCCGCCCCTGCATACAACCCTGAATTAGCTGCTATGTAGAACAAAGGACATAAAGCTTTTTTTAACCCTCAGCTGTAGGTAGAGAGTTGCTGATCTCAAAGATGAGGTTGGGAATGGGAATTTTTCGTTGCAGAAACAAAACCATAGTTTCAAAATTTTAACAGGACCCAAAATTTAATTTTAATTTTTTTTTATGTAGGATAAACTAAACTATTTAAAATTTATAAGTAAGCTTTTGATTTTTTTAAAACCCAAGAAAGGGACATGACCCCTCATTTGGTCCCGATGACCGAGGGTTGCTCTTTCAAAAGTGAAAAAAAAGAAGAAAAAATTTGCATATTTTTAGAATTAAAATTTACAGAATAAAATCGCGCCCCACTATTTTCAAGGTTATGTGAGGAATTGCATATCATTAGAACTAAATTAACAAACATTAGTGTCATTGTTTCACAAATCAAGCCCCAGCAGTTGCAACAAACATTATTAACAGTTAGGGTCGAGTTGAGCTCTATAAGGTTAGTGCCACTCCTTTACAAGGTTAGTGCGACTCCTTTACAGGAATGTTTTGTTGCAAGTGCCAAATTATAGTTTCAAAATTTTAACAAGTGCCAAAATAGAATTTTTCAAAATTTTCACTTAGGCCTAAAGTAAAATTTTTGAAATATACATATAAATTTTTAATTTTTTTGAATCAAGGAGTTAAGGTGGTGGGGGAGAGGGGGAGGGTTCGCCCGAGCACTAAGCTCATTTTCTTTCATCAAACACCAGAACGCTCATCCTAGAATCTTCATTCCATTCCATCACACACAGGGGCAGAGGAAGGGGGTCGGCAGGGGCCTTGGTCGCTCCTCAGATTTTAAAAACTTTAAAAATTTATATGTAAATCTAAAAAAATTTAGTTTAATATATATAAAAAATTTAAAAATTTCTATTTCGGTCCCTGTTAAAATTTTGAAATTATAATTTGGCCCATAAGACAAAAAATTCCTTGCTCCGCCACTGATCACACATGCCTCATAACTAAAATGGAGACAATGGCTCCCATTCTAGTGATTCTTCGAAACAATTTTCTGTAAACAAATTACCAGTTAAAAGGCTTTTTCAAGATCAAACTAAACGTAAAAGACAAATCTATATGGGAAAAATTATTCAATGGTACAGCTTTTAATCAAGTGCACCTTTTCAAGTACCCACTACGGGCACTCTCGCCCTTTCACTTTTTGCTTCTCATGCTCTCTGTTAGTTACTTTATCGGCCATGTTTTTTCCTCGCGTTTGTCTTTTCCTGATTTCTTTGTCGCCATCAAAGATACCAGTAGGGGCAGAGTCAAGAATTTTTCATGAGGGGCCGAATTGTAGTTTCAAAATTTTAACAACAACAAAAATGTTATTTTTTAATTTTAAAAGTTTACATGTAAAGTTTTATTTTTATTTTTTTTAAGGTCTAGATACCAGCGATTGGAGATCAGAAAATCTGCGAGTTCACCTTGGACGGGCCGGGCCACCAGCGAAAAACCTGGCCTAGGTTTGGGCCCGGGCCCACTGGGTCAGCCCGACGGGGCCCGGCCCGGCCAGTTGATATTAAAAAAAAACTTTGTTATTATTTTAATTTAATAATACATATTTTATTATTTAAATACAATTTATATTCAAAAAAAATATTTTATAATTTAAAAATCATTTTTTATTATAACTGGGCCTGACTGGGCCCTGGCCTGAGCCCGATACTCGAATATTGGACCTGGACCCTGGCCCAAATTTTGGGTTGCCAGGCCCGAGTCTCGACGGCCCAGCCCGATGCCCACCGCCGAAAGATCAACGATCCTCTCCCTGGAGTTTCGAACAAGTGAATGTAGAGGAAGAATGGAGAGGAAAATCGAAAATATTCCTTGTGTGGAATTCTAGACATGGAAGGGAGTTCTGGATTTTATTTCCTTCTCCAATCATCATGAGACTCTTCATTTCTTCGTCGTTTTCTTCATTGATTTGATTCTTGCGTGTAATTTCTTGGAATAATGTTTTGCATTTCTTTCATAAATGTCTATTTCTGTATTTCTTCACTCCTATCAATGGCATTTGTGACTGTAATCGGATTTGGTGTTTTTTTTCCTGGTTGCAATTGATTTTAACTCAGACCCTGCTGAGTTTTTGTTGATTGATTATTACAATTAGAAGAAAACAGAGCTGATAGAGACACAGCTTTGTTCTTGCTCCGTTCTTCCCTGTTCCAATGTATAAAAACAAAATTGAAAATTAGCATACAAAATTCAAGGGTTGGCAATGCATTAAAGCTTGAGGAGTTAAAAAACCATGATTTTACTTCTTAAAAATATGTTTAAAAAATGTGACCTTTTTTAACAACAAAAATTGGGTTGAACATACCTATGAGCTTATTGTTTGCACCCCACTTTCCATGGTGTGGGCTGGATATATATATATATATATATATATATATATATATATATATATATATATATGGGGATTGGATTTCAGACTTTTAAAGTTCATTTTAAACAAAGAATTGGATTTGATTCAAAATATTTTTGTATTTCAAAAATTTTGAAGATTGGAAAATCATTCTTGGAATGAAATTTTTGAATTAATCATGGATTTTGGAAATTGAACCTTGATTTTGTCTAAAAAATTAGAATTTGGATTTGGAAATTGATAATCATACTATTGGATTTTGAATCGAATTGGGGATTGGGTAATTGAAGCTTTGTTTTTGAAACTAGGATCTTGGAATTGTAAATTGAAAGTTTGGGCTAGACTTTTAGAATTTCAAATATATTTTGGATTCTTGGATTTGAAATTTGACTTGAAAATTCTTGAAAGCCTTCCAAACAGAATTCAGTTTTGAAGCCAAAATTGAATTTGGAAAAATTGGACTGAATAGTTGAAGTCAAGCTGAAATTTTTGAGAATCGGATCTTTAAGATTAAAATTTTGGGTTTGGAATGGTTGGAACTCGACCAATTCAGAATTTTTGAAAACATCTTTGGGTTTAAAGTTTTGATATTTGAGTGTAGTTTTGGTATTTGGAGAGACTTGATTTGATTTTGTTGGTTTTGATCTTGAAATGAGATTAGAAAATTGGAAATTGGGAGTCCAACAACAGTTTCAGGAAAAAGATTAGATTCTTGGAAGCCTATTTCAACAAACATAATTTAAAAAACGTGTTAAAAAGCGTGATAAATATATCAGTTCGGGCTGGGCCGAGTACTTGACGGAACTCGGTACTTGATCTGATTGGGTTCCAATTTGGACCCAAAAAAACCAGCCTACCTGATAACGTAACCGGTCGATCCGAGTCGCTTTGATGGGGCATGATTTGTTTTTGTATGTCATTTCAATATAATTTTTATTATGGAACTCGGTTCGATTTAGTACGTTATTTAATATTGTTTTTATTTTAATACTGATATATACTTTATAATTAAAAATGTATTTTATATTAAAATTTTTTATTTTACATTTTAAGATATTTTTTTTTTCTTTTAAGTGGACCGGATACGAATTCGAGTTTTGTGTCCCAACAGGCCCAACATAAAACTGCAAAAAGGTCGGTTCTTTGAAAAAACATAAAAAAAAAAAGATGTTTTGCATGTTTTTACTTGTTCTTTGACCGAGCTTGCCACCCATGCCATTCGAACCAGCGACCAACCATTGGCCCATTTCCTATGGTGCTGACACCCATGCCACTCGAATCAGCAACCAACCTATTGCCCAAAAAAGCGTGTGAAACCCGATAAACCAAATTTTAATTTGATTACCAATAATCCACAATCATCTGGCAGTTATAGAAAATTAAAGCAAGAATACCAGATTTGAAACGAAGGTCATCTTGTTGTTTCTTCAACAATTTCAGATTTCTAATGAACCTCTCAGTAGCATTCCAAACCAGAAATTTGTCAAAAGCTATTAATAGGGATGTACAAGGAGCAAGCCGAGCTAGAGCTGGACCAGCTCAAACTCGACTCAACTCATATATAGCTCAACTTGAGCTTGACTTGCTTAACTGAGTTCAAGCTTGAGCTCAATTTGTTTAAGCTCGTGTTTCTTAATATATATTTATGTTAAAATTTTCACATTTTTCTTTTAAGCCATTTTATGTTTTTGAAATTACACAAATAAGTATTAGTGTTAAACAAGTTTAATTGGGTCGAGTTTATCGAACTCGAACTCGACTCATTTACAAACTTGAGTTATCATTTAAGCTCGAACTCGACTCATTTAACATACAAGTGGAGCTCAAGTCAAGCTTAACTGAGCCAGTTCGAACGGAGCCCGAGTTGGCTCAACTTGAGGAACATTCCTAGCTGTTCCTTTTTATTGTTTATTGTTCATGGTGAGACCACTCAAGGGTAGTCGACCTGCCCCAACTTTTTTAACTTCCTTAACTTCTGGTACCCATTTGTGTAGTTGCTTATGCATGTTCATGATGATTACAAGACACAAATAAAGAAGCCAACTTTCGTACAGCAGATTATTTTAAACTTCTAAACGACATAATATTTGAAAATATAGTGTTATTATACATAAAAGGTAAACTACTCACTTCTGTCATTTTTTTTGTAGTTTTAATATATATATATATATATATTAGCCGAACAAGACGATAATAAGAAATATAAATATCATTATGGAAGAAGTTGATAGTTGAAATAATGATATTGTCAACTCGACAAAGGGCTACCATTTTTGACCGAACCAACTATGCTATGCTCCTTAAAAAGAAACTCAAGCAATTGATTTTTTCTTTTTTTTCATATTAGATCCTCAAACGGAGTTTATGGACTCGTATGGTTACTAATTTGTACCTATTTTTACATTTGTATTGGAATTATAATGGGGGTATGAATGATCGTGTAGCTAGAAAACGATGAATGGGTGCTGAGAATGCGGGTCCCTTGGTCATTATTCAAGCTCCAATGGATGGGTCAGGATAATTTTCAAACTAATTAACTTACATCGGCGTTAACATCTCTAACTTTTGAATGATTCAATTACTTCCCTCACTGAATGCAAGGTACTGTTGGCATTCAATTAGAAGAAAGACCTACTTCGTAGTCAAAGAGTCAGTAGAGGTCGCCGTAAACGATTTAATGCTGAAAAGGATTCTCTGAACTAAGTTGCTTTGGCACTATTCAGTACATTATTGGGCATAGCTCGTTATTATATATATGTGTTACCTGATCATTACGTCACTGATCTTGGTATCCAGGAATATAACGCAACGGTGGAGTTCTATTGGCCGCCTTTCTTGGTGGAATCCAACTCCGGCCACCCAAAGATGCACAGCAGATTATAATGCCTGAATCGATCGCCAAACACGCGGAAAATTGGAGGGGAGTTGACGTTTTGATCTTCAATACATATATCTGGTGGATGAACACATTCAAGATGAAAGTTTTGTAAGTTATTATGCTTTTGGATTGAAGTTCATAAGGAAGGGAATTGCTGGGGGTGACTCATATTCGTTTCCTCTTACTGATCTCTCTCTCGCCGGAACCGGCCGAGAATGGCTCCACGGAATATGACGAGATCGAGAGGCCGGTGTCGTATGAAAGGGTGCTGAAGATTTGGTCAAAGTGGAGCGAAGAACCAAAGTCTTCTTTTGCAGCATGTCTCCTCTCCATGGAACTCTCTTTTTCTTTTTTTTACCATATATAATGTGAGAGTTGGTACTGTCCGAGACCTACCAAATAAAGTTTTAGAAAATATTTTTACATGGGCCACTAACGATGTCAATTTGAATCAGATATTCGATTGAATATAGAAAAAGTTTAATATTTGATTAAGAAATCGGATCAGATTGGAATCAGATTTAATAAATGGCATTCGATCTGGTTCGGATTTGGATATATATATAAATATCCAATCAGATATGGACATGAATTTGGATCGGATTCATTTTTAGACAACTATCTTGTATCTCATGCTATTATATTTTGAAAATTGATAAAATCCATTTCAAAATTGGGATTCGGATTTGAATATGAATATAAAAATCAGATTCCTATTCGGATTTGGATTCAGATATGACTTTTCTTTATTCGTATCCGAATCTGAATTTGAATCCGAATATATGAATATCCAAAATAGCATATATAATTAAGGATATATCGGATTTAAATCCGATTCATTGACATCCTTAGGGGCTTTTTTTTATAAGGCATAAAATACACACACATATATATATATATATATATATAGTTTCAAAAGGCCATAGGGATGACACCATGTTCCAAACAAATTTTGAAAAGTTTTTTATGAAAAGCTAAGGTTTCTAATGAGTTTTCAAAATTTGTTTATTTGTTTGGGTGGTACACCCAGAATCTAGTTTTATATGAACTTTTACCTAATGGGGATCGGCTTTTCTACTCTAGTTTAGAAAATTAGGTTATGAGCATGTAAATATTCCAAAAAACCTGGTTTTGAAGTGTCATGTAAATTCTCTCTAACATATAACATCTTATTTTTCAAAAATTTTAAGGGGGCTCCTTTGCTTTGCCCCTGTAAGCACTTCTCTGATTTATTATTGTAAGACTTAAGTTGCAAATTAAAACTACTTGTTTCAGTGTTGCTAAACCAAATGAAATATGCTAAAAAGTGTTGGAGGCCTAAGCGCTCATTTTTCTACTCCCAATGGTTTCATAAATTTGTTTTAAAGAATGAAGCGGACTCATAAAATATTGTATTACAATGTTTTACAAAAATACACTAACTTTAGAACAAATTGTAACAAACTGTTTTTGTCACCAAAATGTAACATATTCTTGAAAACTAATTTGTAAAGAAGTTTGGTTCGTTAGAGGGGCACGGCTAGCATTGCCGGCAACTTTTCCCGTTAATAATAATGTTGGATGTTGTAGGAGCATGGACTGGCTCAACCTGAACGGATCAAGTGCGTACTGGAGACCACGCCGATCCCGAAGAACATCTCACATTTGGAGGTGGGAACGGACCAGCGACTCTTAGTGGTGGCGAAGAACGTGACCTTCTCAATGAAGGTTCCAGTGTTCTTCGTGAACCTGATGACCCTGTCCAAGTACCGGAAAGACGCACATACATCCATTTACACGATCCGACAAGCCAAGCTTCTGAACCCTGAGTAGAAGGCCGACCCTGAGACTTACGCCGACTGTATCCATTGGTGCTTACACGGGCTGCCCGACACTTGGAATGAGTTCTTGAACGAGTTTTTTTTCCCCTTATTTTTTAGTGTAATATGGTTTGTCTCCTTTAGCCTGCTAAAGTAAAAGGCAGGTAACAAGCAAGGGCTGTCTTTATTTTCTCTGTATCCCTCTTCCCTCTTCTCATGGTCACAGTGGGTACACGGCTTCTACTCACGACAGATAGAGGTAACAAGAGAGAGAGAGAGAGATTTTACCGCAAGGAAATTTTACGGCGGTAAGAAGAAGAGAAGACCTTGCTGAAGCTGCTCCTCAGACGTCGGTTGACTCCAAGGCTCCGCCGACCAGATGATTTTATATTCACAAGGGTGAACTTTCCTTCCATTTTTTTTTTCTTCTTTTTTTTTTTAAATTATTTCCTTCTATTTTTCCCGTTCACTAGTTTAAAATCAACGTAAAAAAAAGCAGGGGCGGAACCAAGATTTTCTTCAGGGGTGGGCCGGCAGTTCGACATCTGGATTCGGGTAGGGCCAAACCGAATTATAAGACTTTGTGGAATCAGATTTTCCAAAATCTAAAATTTATACAGATCTTGGGTTTAACCAAATTGAGGGACACTAGCTACCGGCGCACTTGAGAACCTCTTGCTTAAATCCGATTAGGATAACTAATGATCTAGGGCTGGTGACTCTAACTTCCTCAACACGAACTCTGCTCAACTCGTTTGTCAATGAGCCAAGCTCGAACTTAACTGAAAACTCAAGCTTGATGAACTTGACTCGATTAAGCTCGGGTGGGGTTGTCAATGGGATCAGATTCAAATTAGAAACACCCTTAACCATATCCACTTTTTTGGATATTCATATTGAAATTCGAATTTGAATACGAATTAAGAAAAATCATATCCGAATTTGAATTTGAAATCCGATTTCATAATCCCTATCTGACTTTATTCGTATCCGAATCCACATTTTGAACTGAATTTTTTCAATTTTCAAAATATAAGAGCATTAGCTATAGGAAGTTTGTTTAAAAATAAATCTGGTCTGAATCTGGTCCGGTATTTATGTATATCCGAATCTGAATCTGGTCGGATGTTATTTTTCAAATCTGATCTGATTTATTAATCAAATATTAATTTTTTTTAACATCTGATTTTTATGGGAGCGATCAAATATTCAATTCAAATCCAATATATTGGCATCCCTAAGCTGACTTAATGTAGGTTATCATTTTCCTTTCTACCTAGATGGGACTCGGTCTACTCAGGTTTGACCGATCCGAATCCGCTCAGGTTTTTATGTATATACGAATCTGAATCTGGTCGGATGCCATTTCTTAAATCCGATCTGATTTCTTAATTGAATTTTTTTTTTCACATCCGATTTTTCGGATCAGTGCAATTGGGTAATTGATTCAACTCCAGATCTGAATCAGCCTAAAAGATCGACTTTGGTGTAGGGCGGCTACCAAAAAACAACAAAAAAAAAAGTTATAAAGTTCAAATGGTGAGTTGCTAAAGGAAATGAAATGATTCTAGCTCGGACTCAGTCGACTCGGGTTGACCTCGAGCTAACCTGGTACAACTCAAATGGAGCTCGGGCTGAACAAGATATGAGTCAAGCTCGAGTGAGCTTGACTCGGCTCGTGTACATCCCTAGTAATGGAAAGGTATGAGGCAAATCAAATGGTTGAGCGCTCCCTCCTTGATCTCTTTTTCCCTCTTCCATCTTTGTTGGATTTTTTCTCTTAAAAACTCTCTTTTCATTTTTTTATTATTCTGTCTATCTCTTCAGAAAGTCTCTTTCTCTATTGATTTAATTAATATCCCTCTCCATGTCTTAGATTTATCAATTCTTTTTAAAACTCTCTCTCTCTCCCCATCTCTCTCTTCGATTTCTCTCTTTATATCTCTTTTTCTCTCTTTCATTAATATCCATCTATCTCTGTTCCCTTTCTGTCTTAAAATCTCTATGCCTCTCTTTATCTCTCTTGATTTTTCTCTCAAGATCTGTTATCTCTTTTATTAATATATATATATATATATATATATCTTTGATTTCTCTCTTTTCAATTTCTCTTTCACAATTTTTTTCTCTCCCTTTTTAATTAGTCACACACTCTCTTCAATTTGTCTATCTTTCTCTCTCTTTGATCTCTCTTTTAAAATGTTTCTTCCTCTCTTCATTTGTCGTTGATTTCTCTTTGGTGCTTTCTTTGATTTCTTCTTAAACTATCTCCCTCTCTATTTTATCAAGCACACTCTCTCCCTCTTACAATCTCTATCTCGTTCTCCCTCTTTCTTTAAACATATCTCTTTGTTTTTAGAATACAAAAAATAAACAGCCAAGCATTTAAAACAAGCTCACGTCACCATCATTTTACTTATCAATCTCAATTATAACACTGAGCGCTAGAAGTTTTTCATCCTCTTGCCTCTACGCCTACGCACAATGGGTAGACCAAGGGAGAGACCAGGCAGCTCCCACCTGACGTCGCCGGTGGGCTGGCTGGGTTGCATTAAATATGTAAATTGACTATCAGCTTTGGAGTCAACCGACGTATTTATCAAGCTTGGCATTACCGAGCATTATTGAAACAGAATTTGGATCGTCACTACCTCTCCCACATCAAGTTCCTGCTTGTACATGCCACTAGCTCTCCCACGTCAAGTTCTTCTCAAATCTCTATCTCCATGAATTAAGACATGACAATCTACCCCAAGGAGTGGTAGCGCACTGAGCGGTAAAGTGGTCCTGCTTCTCTAACGGATTGGTTCGAGTTTTTGGAGCGACTACTGTCAGGTCTCAGCGTGCGCCACTTCTTGGCCCGTAAAAGGGCCCGACGCAGCTCTGTGAAAACCCCGGGGGGCGGGCACAAATGGGGTGGGGGGCAAAGGAACGTTGAAATTAGATCCGCTGCATGCTGAATTGGCCCATAAATTCAACTAGGTTTCGTGGCTGGAAAGTGCCCTTATTCATATTTCTGAATTTCTGGATAGTCATGCTCAGAGAGTCAAGCCTTATCTGAGTGCAAAAAGCCGAGAGTCTTGCTGCTGATATCAAACACGTCTTAAACCCGTGCCTCTCAAGAACAGGGAGAAACGTATAACCGCCTAAGGTGGGACGGATTCTTCACTTGCTGTTCATTCGTCACGTGTTTGCGTCGTTCCCAGTTCGACGTCAGATTGTTCAAAACATGGGAGTTCCGCACAGCTGGTCTTTCACTGATCAAGCGGCCCGTAACCAATCGTGGCACCATATAGAAAAAGGGCGGGGGCTTCGCTCCCTCGTCATCCCGAAAGATCGATGTCTTTTTCTTTTCTCTTTCCTTCTTGTTCGTGGTTTCCTTCTCAACCCAGAAAAGCCTAACCCGTGTCTCCCTCTCTCTCTTCTCCTCCTCTTTTCTCCTCTCCTAGTGGAAGCCTTATCTGCAAGAAAACCCTAAATAATCTCTCTTCTCTGATATCTTGCCATTTTCATTTTTCCTTTGCGGGTTTATGCACGAAGCCCTAGCTTTCACCCTTCAAAAGCTCTTTCTTCTATCGAAATCTATCTCTCTCTAGAGATAGAGAGAGAGAGCTTTAAGTAGCTCACTATCTCTCTAGAGATAGAGAGAGAGAGAGAGAGAGATTCGATAGAAGAAAGAGCTTTTGAAGGGTGAAAGCTAGGACTTCGTGCGTAAACCTGCAAAAGAGAAATAAAAATAGCAAGATATCAGAGAAGGAAGATTATTTAGGGTTTTCTTGCAGATAAGGCTTCCACTAGCAGAGGAGAAGAGACGAGGAGAGGACAGATGGGGAGACATGGGTTAAGGTTTTTTGGGTTAAGAAGGAAACCACGGGCAGGAAGGAAAGAGAAAAGGGAAAGACATCGATCTTTCGGGATGACGATTGAGCGAAGCCCCCGCCCTTTTTCTATATGGCGCCACGATTGGTTACGGGCGCCGTTTGATCAGCGAAAGACCGGTTGTGCGGGACTCCCATGTTCCAAACAATCTGCCGTCAAACTGGTAACCACGCAAACAAGTGACCGAATGAACAACAAGTGAAGAATCCGTCCCACCTTAGGCGGTTATACGTTTCTCCCTATTCTTGAGAGGCACGCATTTCTGCCCACACTCGTATACATCCAACATTTGTCTCTTTGCCTGATCATCTTGAAGGCCATTTCCAACCAACTTTGTAATCCTTCATTAGTAAAAGAAATCTTCATTAAGCATTTTCTTGTACAACTTTAATCTTAAAGGCTAAAGCTCATCCCTTGGTTTCTTGGTTTCCATACGAACAGAAGCAAAAACAACAATGAAAACAACAAAAACCATGTAGTGTTCAACTTCAATCCCACCTCAGAAAACAAGAGCAAAGGCAACAACAAATAAAAAAATGCCAATAATATGGAATTTAAATAGCACACAAATGAGAGAGAACAAGTGAAGTGGAGAAACTCTGCTTCCGGCGTCATCCACCTCAGAGAGACAGAGTGCACATTTTCAGTTGAGGGGGAATTATCTATCTTATTTAGGGCGAGATGTAGACAAAATACAAAATAAATCAAACAAATAGACATTAAATGCCCAAAACAGAACACCCAAAATTGCTGCAGGGCTGAAAGATGTGGAGGGGAGAAGCGGAAGAGCCAACCTGCTGTGGAGGGGAGAAGGCCGAAGGGAGGAGCAGACCTGGGTCTGCTCCTGCCGGAGCTAGGGAGAAGATCCAAGCAAACTTGCTGATGCTGGAGCTGTGGAGAAGTGCTGCGGCAGCCAAACGAAAGAGCGTGCAAGATGCATAGATTGGGCTAAGAACCTATATGACCTGGAACCCCTTCCCCTTTCTTCCCCTTTATGGTGAATGGTTGGGCGCAGGTCAGGGAAACACAATGTTTCCGACGGTTTTGCCTGGAGTTGGATTGGTGCACTAGCAGCAACGGGGCGTGAAGCTTCTTTTAACACACATCTTCATTGGGATGTAGCTCCGCTACTGAAGGAAGAGTTGCAGCAAGACCTCTCACACAGCAGAGGCAGCACAGGAGCAAGGGGGGAAGACTAATTCACTTCAAAAAAGGCAGTTTGAACTGAACAAGCCCTTTTCTTTTCACCCGTGATCAAGATCTCAGCACCAAGCTTGTCCACTGTTTCACAAATCACGTCCCTTGCATCTCCACTTGCCACTATGCACTCGATTTTGACCTGACCATTTTTTGTCAATCAAAGCAGAAATTCAACCGCTATTTTCACCAGGAGCAGCCTGTTAATTTACTTTCTTTTAGCATCTGGACCTATGTCATATTGTTGTTGCATGATTAAAAAAACCTAATGACGCCAAAATTGAAGCCATTGAGTGGTAGAACACATAAGAGTAGGAACAGAATGTTTATAGTACAGGCGTGAGACTAGCGCTTCATGATCCATGCAAACAAGATGCAAGGCACACTGTAGATCACAATCACAATGGACGCCTGGAAGTAGACTGGCGTTGGAGGTGGTTGTATGGGATGTAGCTGCCGGATGGATAAAATTTTAAATAAATCATTATTAAAATCACTATAAACGGTCACTGCATCATAAATCATGGGCAATAGATATCTGATAATTATTTTTTAACAACAAATTCTTAAAATTTTAAAAGGCACTAAGCCAGATATGGATCACTTTCAACTTCACCTGAAAGTCAAGCTGCCACATACCATCCCGATGTTTTAAGGTTAAGGAGGCATATAAAAATTGAAGTGTTATTCAGTGACTAAATCTTGCTTTGATTCGTTGAGGCTCTCATAATTTTGTAAGGACGAGTCGAAGTTACTGTATTATCTATTGAAAAGGTGATCTCTAAGGATAAATCCGTCAACTAGAATTTTCAGAAACAAAAGTATATATTAAGAAAACATCTGTTGTGCAACAAAATCCAACAGCGTCGCATATGCTCCTCCCTCCCACGCTTCACCCCTCTTAGCATATGCAGCACTTGTGTGCTTAACAAGGTAAAAGAAAGAGAAAGATTTGCAAATGCAGAGTATTGCGACTGTCGCTGAACTCTAAACAGTTTCATGTGCTACGGTGACTCTAAAAACCAGAGTATAAGATGATACCAAAAAAAAATCATCCAGTTTTTCAAAGAACTGCAATGAGTGCAATTCAAAAAACAAGTGGTGCACAATATCTGAGAGCAGGAATACCTCCGGTATCAATGATTAAGATGCCCTTATAAACTACTAGATGCGTAACTCCAGGACCTCCACTATAAAAAGGAAGAAGAAAGGATAACCCAGCTTGGAGGTAATCTTTCAGTTGGATAGCCAAAGAGAAAAAGAGAGAAAGGTCCTTCACTCCAAGTAGAGGACTGCCTCAAGAAAAGTTGGGTGAGGTCTTGTAACGAAAGCATGAGATTTAACATGGTTTTCCACCATAGAATGCCAACATTAGCCTTAAGGATCAATGTTTGATTTGATATTTATACTCTCTTTTTCCAATAATCACTAGTCATATCTTTGATTTTTATTACAACTATGTATCGCCGAATTTCTTTGTTGATAGCGATGTAATTATTATTTTTGTTGGTTTCTTTATTTTTATAGATATCATTTCCTTATAGGTTGTAAAATTATCATCGACAATAATAACTTTTTTTTGTTGAGCAAAAATGTTAGTTGCTTTACCTAACATCAATATTGTTAGATTTGATATTTATACCCTTAGTGGACAATAAGGTTAAGAAACTTGATTTTTTTTTTTTTGTAAATTTAGGTGGATGACGATGCTCGTTGATAACAATGTAATTATTATTTTTATTACATCTTTGCTTTTATTGATGCTATTCTCTTATAAGTCGCCACATTATCTTTAACAATATAGTGTTTCTTTTATTGAGAAAGTTTCTTTTATAACGCAAAATCATTTGCATAACACTCTCCATTTTCACCTCCAAGACATACTTGAAAAATCTAAGAGATCATATTTGATATTTTAAACTTCAAATATAGATATTTGATTACTAAGAAGGATTTAAAATTATTTATTTAAGAGATTTGAGAATCACATCATATATTCAAAATTGTTGATTTGAATCAGCTGGAAAACGATCAATTTATGGGAATAGAAATTCACACATGGTATAAACCTCTATTTTAAGGGAAACGACACATATGGAATTCACTAAAGGTATTCTTTCAAAAGAGCAATCAAAGAACAAGACACCACAGAAACGTCCAACCAGTTTGAGTAAAGAAGATATTATTCTACTTTAGATTTGCTCTTCACAAAGTAGTAAAGCTTTAGATTGGTTTCATCAATGCATATTACCAATACAATGCAAGGAACCCATTAAAGGTTCAATTTGCTTAAACAATTAAAGAAAGTTCAATGAAAATTAAAGCAGCCAACAGCCCACTGCCTCGAGCCAAGCCCAAAATCCAAACTCAAACTCTGTCCAAGTGTATGCCAACCTCCAAACATGCATCGTTCGATATTTTGTACATATCTAGCAGCTAGTTCATTTGGTTCACGTCTTTCATCTTCAACCACTAAGAGTATGTTTGACAATTAACCTCATATTTCAATTCCAAAGCTGATCTGGCTAAGATCCCTTTTACTTGGGATGCACAATGAAAACAAACATTGGATTTACTACTGTGAAAAAAGAGGATTTGTTTCCCAAGCACTTATGGCAAAAACATCAGATTTGAGGTTGAATGAAATGAGATCTGTCCTTAAATTCATGAATATGAGATTCTAGTGATCTCAAATCCGAGGTTACCAAATGCTCCATAAAGGGCTTCACTTATTGTCAAACAGAGAGGTTTTTGTTCATAAGACAAACAACATGCACGTAGTACACAAAGTAGAAACAATGAAGCACTTTATCTTTTATTATTGTGACCTAACCTACCTGGAGAAGCCTAATAATGTTTTTTGAATTTTCAAATCAGAATACATGGAATTCGACTGCCTTTGTGTTCAAAAATTGACTGGCATGTTGAGTGCTATAAATAAAAATAAGATCCTCTTGCATTGATGCCTTGACTTGAACAAACTAAGCAAATTTCATACTCGTTCAGTCAAATCAAGTGTGTGCGCCACTCTTAATTGCGTACTCCTATAAACTTATGCCGATGCAAGCCAACTTGATGCAAAATAACTTCAAATGCCAATTAGTTTAGCCTAAGTGCGATATTAGGCAATGAATTTGATAAAGTAGAGATTAATGATATGTTAATTGAAATTAAACACTTAATGGAGTTGGTTTTGGCTCAAGACTCAACTTAGCTCGGACCTAGTGATGGTCTTGATTAATCTAGGTAACTCAGTTGGCCAGTCCATTTCTACCAAGTTCATGGCACGTAGTCGGGTATGTGGTGGCCTACTATGTCTAGCAGTCACCGGGTTCGTGTTGGTGGACTTAGTTGAGGTTGGAAAACTTTATATGGGTTTGGCTATCAAGATCGCTAATTGTTGCTTGAAAGCGATCTTTTTTGATATATATATATATATATATATGTGTGTGTGTGTGTGTGTGTATATATATATATGTGTGTGTGTGTGTGTGTATTACATTTTGAGTAAAAGACACATTTACATGTGAAAAATATGGTCCATCTTTTTGTTCTTATGGGTCATGTCACATAGCCTCATCATGTCTTACCCTAACGTGGTCATGCACTTTAACCCCTTTTCGTGATAAGTAGTGCACCCGGTTAGGTTGGATGTTATATTGTAGCTATGTTGGTAGTTCAAATATTGGAAGGTGCTATGAGTCCTTATAGATGTTCTTGTCTCTCTCTCTTTTTGTTTTTAGAATACAAAAAATAAATAGCCAGACATCTAAAACAAGCTCACCATAACCATCATTTTACTCATCATTCCCAGTAATAACACTGAGCGCTAAAAGTTTTCCATTAACAAATTGAAAATTTTCAACATATTTACCAGTAATTTATTTTTTTTGGCAAAATATCTAGGGGGGCCCATCAGCCATGGTCCCTCCTGTCCCCTGGCTCTGCCCTCTTGGACATTCACTGGGCTAATTGAATAAACAAGCATGGGAGCATGGATTTGGTTTTGAGAGGATTCCGCTCTAAGTTGGGTCTGGAATCTGGAATAGTATTGAAATGTCATGGATCTGGATCTGCACTCCTCCAGACTTAAGATTTTTCGGTTTCCAAATGGTCCGACTTTCTCAAATTATGTTTGAATGTGAAAATCGAATTTTATAATTATATGTACGCACAAAAAGATTGGCCTCCCAGCTTCGTTTGTGGATCTACCGCTATCTCATAAAATTTGAATCCAATTTTGCTCTATCTTATTCACAAAACAAATTGAATTTTAGAGCATGGCTTAAAAAAGTCTGAACTCAAATCAATATGATTCGGACTTCTGACCGATCATCATCTGTTAGGACCAACTTTGTAAATCCAATTGTTTTCCCTCTCTCATTGGGAACCTTGAAAGCCAATGTGTATCATTGATGCGTATCAGCTAGCCTATATCAATCTGCATAGGCCTTAATTTTTTAATTATTTCTATTAATTTGGCATTAATATGTTGGCTGATGTGGGGTTGTATCCGTCTTGATAAGGAATGAAACACCAAGGCTTATTAATAGAAACCATCATGGTAATTATTTTAAATATTAATAAAGGACATGTTACTTGGATATAATTCATGACGTATTGATATTATTGGATATAGATGAGAAAAAGTTGAAAACAAATTAACTTAGAATGACCCTTTAATGGTATTTTTGGGATTTTTTTCATATTATCCCAAGATTTTAAGAAAGTACTGTAACCAAGGATTTAACAATATAACTTGTCCCTGAATGACAATGGGCACTCTTCTTTTCAAGTTAACATATAACTTGTCCCTTAACCAGTTGACTACAACCAGGGATGTTAATATATTCGATTTGAATCACATATCTGACTGAACCGATTCGAACAAGGACACTATATGGACTGACTTTATGATAAAAACGTGTTTACTAAAAATTTTAATATCCGATTAAGAAATCAGATCAGATTTGGATTTAATAATTGGCATCCAATCAGATTCAGATGCACATAAATGTCTGATCGGATTCCTTTTTAGATAAATATCATATATCTAATGCTATTAAATTTTGAAAATTGGCAAAATCTGGTTCAAAATTTTGTTTTAGATTCTGATATGACTTTTCTTTATTCGAGTTCCAATTCGAATTCGAATTCAAATCCAAATATATGAATCTCTGAAAAAGCGGATATGATTGAAAATATATCTGATCCATTAACATCCTTAACTGCAACGGATGGGGTTGATAGGTGGCTAGTCTTTTATTTCGAATTTTTGGATCTATGCTACATACAGTTGCATTTGCAGCGGGAGTTTTCCCAGCTTGTCCACAAAGTTAACACATAACTTTCTCCTCAAAAGTGTGTGAGTGATAAGTTCAGAAAGGCTCGTCTTTCGAATAAAGAACAAGACGTAATCCCATAAAATGACAAATCTCAATGGGCCATGCCGTGTCACATAGCATCAAAGAATTTAATTTTTAATGTAAGCATAGTACAATTGGCTGCATCACAGCAACATTATCATATATATTGCTTTTGGATTTTCATGAGCTAAGTATTTCTTGCGTATTAATTGAGAATTTTGAAAAAACCAAAAAAATAAATAAATAAATAAAGGATCTTCTATAATTTCTCAAAATGGTAAAATCAATATAAAAAATCTTTACATTTTTTCTTTTGTTTTTTTTTTTTTTTTGAAAAATGGCGATATTTGTGACATTGAACACCCCCAACCTGAATATGTTTGAACTGACATTTCACTAGCCATATAACGTTACATCTACTATTATTATATTATGGATCATACTCAGTATTCTTATTATAACATTATCTAGAATATTGTTTGTTTTGAAGGAATTTCCGCTACCACCTTCCAAGAAGTTCCAGCACATTCGTCCTTACATTCCTCTCTACTCTAACCAAAAAGATCAACCGCAGTTGAGAACCAATCATACCTAAAACAAGAAAAAGTATTTCATTCTCCAACTTCGTGATATCTTCCAAGATCTGCACTGCGGACAAAAAAAATGAAAAATAAAAATGAATAGAAAAAGAGATACCAAGTTCGATACTGGACAACCGCCTCAATATAAAGAAATCAGAATGCATGAACCTTGGAAAGATACAAGGAAGATGGCAAAGAGAAGAAGCAACCAAGAAGCTTGAATGTCTTTCATATTTAAATGGGAAGAAAGAAGCCCATTTCAACTTTGTCTTTTCCTTTTCTGGAATTCCAAAATAGAGGCTAACGTTTTGCCGCTAATTCTGAAATCGGCCTTTATGTTTGTAAATTTGCTGGTGAATGCCACTATGTTACCGTAGGATACCAAATACAGATCTATGATATATTACTTATAATCATAGATCATAATATATCATAATGCATGGTTATTATATATATATATATATATATATATATATATATATATATATATATATATATATATATATATATATATATATATATATATAATGCACCCTTATTACCAAGTTCATTGATGGTAGAAATGTCAATAAATCTGATTTGGATTGGATTATATGACCAAACTTTTAGAAAAAAAAGTTAGACTTGAAAAAAAGATCAACAACAGATTAAGAAATCATATGGAATTCGGATTCAAGAAATGACATCCGATCATATTTGAACTGGAATTTAGATTCGTATGTTTAATCAGATTCAAATTTGGACTTATTTTAAAATAAATATCCAATATCTCAAAATCTGTTGTGAAACTTAGTTCTTAAACATACCATAATGCGGTTCAGATTCAGTTTAAAAGAGAATTTAAAAATCAAATTTGGATTGTGAATTCCTATTCAAATCCAGATGTGGTATTAGACTTTTCGTCATTGTATTCAAATCTAAATCTGAATTCCAATTTGTGGACATCCGATAAAACGATGAATATGGTAAAAGAGTATATCTGAATCGAATTCAATTTATTAAGACTCTATACAATGGTATATATATTGCATATTCCACTATATTCTGTTCATCCAAACTTCTGCCATTAAATCTGGCATTCACTCAATCGTTAAAGGTTCACAGCTTTGACTCATGGAACTCCTGAATTGAGTTTAGCAATTTAAAGCTCTCCAATACACATTAAAAATTTTTAAAGTTATATCATACTTTTGGTTTTCTTCAAAATCTCATAAAGGTTCCCCTGCCGGCTCCTTCAGGCTCAGGGACGGAGCTAGAAATTTTTCATGAGGGGGGCCGAATAAAAGTTTCTAAATTTTGACATGGGCCGAAATATCTTTTTCAAAATTTTTATATAGGACAAGTAAAATTTTCTAAAATTTAGATATAAATTTTTTTTTAAATTTTGAGGTGGGCTATGGCCCATGCAGGGCCCCCTTGGCTCTGTCCTGCCGAGGCTCCAACCCTAGGTGAAATTAGAGTCACACGCCATGCCTTAAGTCGAACCACTTGGACATCTATTTCTAGCTTCTTCTCTCAAACCTACATCATAGCACACTTACTTTATTAACAACAAAATTATTGATTCTAACATGGAGGGTGCTATCCTGATCGTGTTGAGAAATATTGATATTTGAATTAGAAGTACTATTATGGAGGACAAATGAGCCGGTTCTTGAACCCCTCTTCTTCCCCACTCTCTCTCTCTCTCTCTCTCTCTCTCTCTCTCTCTACACAATTTTAAAAATTATCCTTCCATCGTCTGAAAATGAACTCCCTTATATTATAGACCATGCAACTTCATGTGTATGGACTCAGCCATGGGCATAGTAGATATTCACATACAAAAATATAACATGTCTCCCTATATGTGAAGACAGGTGATTCTTGTGGTGCTTGGCTTATCTAATGTCTAATTTTTTACTGCTTGAGTGGAAGATGAGCAGAAAACAAAGAGAAATAAGAGTTCTTTCCTTCTTTTTTTTTTCTTCTTAAGAGTTGACATTTGAAATATGAGGTGACACTGGTCACCGAGGAACACAACTCCAGAGACGATATTTTTCTTAAATGCAATTCATAATGAAAGCCTAAGTCTTTATGCTCATCCCACGGCCATGTTTCTGTTTGTTTCCCAACACGAAATCCTAATCTTGTGCTACTAGTCGAGACACATGGTGCTCCGATTCCCATACGCTCTGTTTCGGGTCTGGTCTCGAATTCAGATGCAAATGAAATCGTATTTTTCGAGGCATTTTTTTCCCTTCAAAGCATTGGTAATTTCATTAGCTTGTTATTTTCGAAAAGAAATCTCGAGTGAGGGCTGCTCCTCTCTCCCTTTAAGAATTCACAACTCCTTTTTCATGCCTCGATTATACTTCAGCTTGCATATCGGCGCCCACTTTTGAAACATAGGTAATTGATGATACATGAGTTTAAAACAGAAACTAACTGCTTACAAGCCCCTGCTCCGAACCCACTTGAACATTTCATTGGCTTGATACTATTATTCATGTTGGCAGGCGTTTAAGTCATAGCATCTTATTTTTCCAAATAATGGAAGGCTGATTTTTTTGGTCACCAAAAACGAAATTTATGACTATGGTCATACAATGATCAAGGGTTAGAACTTAGAACCTAATGTGATCCGATTCTAGGTTCGATAGTCAGGTGCAGCTTGGTGTTCAACATCCAAATCGAAAAGCTGGTTGGTATCATGAACAAACATTTAGTGCCTCATTTTATGTGTGAAACAATGCCTTAGGTTAAACTACAATTGCATCTAGATCGAGGGGCAGAGCAAAAAATTTTTCTTGAAGGGGACGAATTAAAGTTTCTAAATTTTGACTAGGGCTGAAATATTATTTTTCAAAATTTTTATGTAAAACAAGTGAAATTTTTTAAAATTTACATGTTAATTAAAAAAAGTTGAGGTGGGGCCATGGCCCAAGCAGGCCCTACCTTGGCTCCACCCTTATCTAGATCTGTTAACTGCTAATCTCCATTTGTATAAACCCCAGTTAGAGTATGTGGTGTTACGTAACATGGACCCATATGAATGTTCTAATTCTAACCCAAACCCTTTGTGTTCAGCGAAATAATATTCCATGTTAGTTCACAATAGTACATAGGAGATACCCCAAAGGGGTGGAAATCTATTTAATTTTCTTTGTTGGTAGGGTTTGGCACCTCGATGAAAAACAATACACCTGTTAACTAGATACACCTGTTAACTAGAGTGTTGTATATGATTTAGAGAGGACGAACACCGATAAATGTTGAACTTACTATCAAACTTTTACCAATCCACCAATTCACCTGTCCAACGAGTGTTATACTATGCTCCACAAGCTCACAAGTATGGAAAGTTTGAAAACTAGTTGGAAATGGGTCAGACTAGGGACAGCTAAACACATTAAAAGTAAAAGTGAAATCTGATTTGGATACGATGCAGTAGAAAATGACAAAGAGACCTCAAACTAGATGCAGCACATTTGCAACGTTATCGAGACACATGGATCATCTCCACTGAATTCGACAAACGTCACATGCATTCGAGAAACACATGCCTAAAGGGGTATTCTGGTCATTTCAATAAGACCATTTTAGTCATTTTGCATGATAAACTTTTTTCCTGGTTCTATATAGAGCACAAGATATAAGTCCTCTTAAGAGAAAGATCAAAACACCATGGATGCATTCTCCAAGAGAATCGCTTCTATCTACAGCGTAGTTATAAATCCTTTAAGAGGAGAAGCAAAACATTGCAATTTTTTTTCGAAATATCTTTTTTTAAAAACTTCAAGTAATTTTCTTTTTTATAAATTGAGGTGCATGCTCTTGGCTCCGCCCCTCCTTAATGCATTTACCAAGAGCAAGACTGGCTTGAGCCAGAAATCAGGGGAACCCGAGTTGGTAAAAGTTTCCTATTAGATGAGCAGAAGGTTCTTCCAGGATCTAAAGCTGCATGCCTGCATGGGTACCAGAGACTAGAAACTCCACATGCTTCAACGTGCATGGAGAGACTCACTTCCTTTCTTATTACAGGGGCATAGACCATCGCGGGGTTGAACTGGAGACACTCCACATAATGCATCCAGCATTTAACTCTAATGGGATGCCATGCATGATCCAACAGATAAAAGTGCGCCAATTGAGGCTCTGGTTGGCTGCTAGAAGAGAGAAGAAATGGCAATCTGTTGGTGGTAAACAGTAATAAACAAAGGAATGACTTTGTCTGTGGCCTGCAATCGAGGACATCGACCTTGGATTTACTTCATAATTTAATACGCCGGCCACCATATTTTCCAAGAAGATTGCTATTTCTTTTATATGGATTGAGAACCAAAGGAAGTTTATAAATACCCACATGACTGGAATGTTGTTTCATTGTGAGTTGAGTGCCTAGCTCTGCTCCTTATATGCTTTCAGGCAAGTGCGGTAGCCATTTCTTGAGAGTCTGCTGAAGAGAGAGGTAGTAGACTAGTAGTGCTGATCATGGTGATCCCAGTGATAGATTTCTCAAAGCTTGATGGTGATGATAGGCATACCACAATGGTTCAAATCGCTAATGGATGTGAAGAATGGGGATTCTTTCAGGTAATTGTCATGTTCTTCTGAATATTTCTGCTCCAAGAGATTGTTCACCGGAATTTACTTGCAGCACAGGGTCACATAATCGCGACTAAAGCCAGTATATATGTGGAAATTAAAACTACATCCTGCTCTTTTGATGTTCTTTTATGAGTGTAGACTTGTCTTGTAGTCATTGATACGCTTATTTAGGCTTTGTCTCAATTCCCATGTTGATATGCCATTTGTCGTTGCTCGATCATAAAGCATCGAGTTGGTATGCGTTTACTAATTATTTTGTGCTGCAGAGAAAAAAGAAGAACTTGATTGTCGCTTTGCACGAGTCATGGGTTACTACACAGTTTCTTTTTGGATCCCAATTTAAATTCATAACCAACAAATTTCACATTTGAAGCTTATTTTTCCGTTCCATCTTAATTTCCAATTGGTGGTTGTAATAAAGATTCCAACTTTTGTTCTGTTGTAGTTGGTGAACCATGGAATTTCAGTGGAGCTTCTGCAAGAAGTGAAAAGGGTGTGTTCAGAATTTTATAAGATGGAAAGGGAAGCAAAGTTCAAAGACTCTGCTCCATTTAAGAAGCTTGAGGATCTCATGGAAGGACAGGATAATGGAAGAAATGAAGTTGCCAATGGCCATGACAGTGTGAACAAGATAGAAGACATGGACTGGGAGGATACAATCATACTACTAGATAACAATGAATGGCCATCAAAAACTCATGACTTCAAGTATATATCTCTCTCTCTCTCTCTCTCTATATATATATATATATATATATATATATATATATATATATATATTGTTATTGTTATTGTTATTGTGTGTGTGTGTTAATCGCAGATATATATATATATATATATACACTTATATGCTATTAACACGCACACACACAATAACAATATATATCATGCCAACTTTTTCTAACTCTGATATGTGACAGGAAAATCATGGAGGAGTTCAGGAAAGAGAAAAAGAAATTAGCAGAGAAGTTAACTGAAATAATGGATGAGAATCTAGGCTTAGAGAAAGGTTACATCAAGAGGGCCTTTAAAGGAGATGACAAGGAAGGATGCCATCCATTCTTTGGCACCAAAGTAAGCCACTATCCACCATGCCCACAGCCAGACCTAGTCAATGGACTTCGCGCCCATACTGACGCTGGCGGGGTCATCCTCCTCTTCCAAGATGACCAGGTCCCAGGCCTGCAGATCCTCAAAGATGGTCAATGGATTGATGTCCAGCCACTTGAGAACTCCATTGTGGTGAACACTGGAGACCAGATTGAAGTCATCTCCAATGGGAGGTACAAGAGTGTGTGGCACAGGGTCGTAGCACTGGAGAAAGGCAACAGAAGGTCCATAGCTTCTTTCTACAATCCATCAGCCTCTGCAACCATAGGCCCTGCTCCCCAGCTCCTCAAACAAAAGCAAGTTGTTGAAGAGGCTGCTTATGCCGCCCATGACCACGGTTTTGAGTACCCAAAGTTTGTGTTTGGGGACTACATGGGAGTCTATGTTAAGGAAAAGTTTTCTCCAAAAGAACCCAGGTTTCTAGCAGTGGGTTCCATGTAGATTCTCATTTGGTTGCCCTTTTCTAAGCATAGTGTCTAAAAGCAATAATGTGCTGGGAAAGGCAGTAATATGTTGGTTGTTTAGTGATAATTAATTCCCAGAGCATTAAAATGTAATGGTCATTAGTGTCTTGTTGAGTTTGGTTTCTTGGTTGTGCTTGTACCAGTATATGTCTTTGAATTCACCTCTAATTATAAGTTTGTAATGTGTTTTCTTTTTTGTTCAATCCTTCTTTCTTTTTGTTTTTTCTGAATAAGTTTCCGGTGCGCGAGAGGGTTATTCCACTACCAGGGTGATCCACTACCAGGGTGAAAGCCAAAGGCCTCACTTTTTCCTTGTCTCCAGGGTCCAGACCAAGCAGTAAGATTGCTCAGAAACATAGTTGAGTTTCAAACTGGAGGCACGCCTTCAACGCACCCCCAAGCCCACCAGTTTGAGCCATGCCCCTCGAGCCTTTCTCTATTGATAAGCTGGAAACAAACTTATGAAGTCGCCCAACATGACAGCAAAAGCCCACACGGCCTATACACCACAACTCGGCCACACCTTTACTGACGTTGATGGCACCCTTTTACTGACATTCAAACGGAAACGTTAGTAAAGATGACTGTTTATGACACGACTTTTTCTACGCGCCATAAATACTTTTCTTAAAAAAAAAAATCTCTTATGTATTCATGTTAGTTTTCAGGGTTAACAAAGAATTCTCGATCTATGTACAACGGTTGAATGGGTGTCAACTGTCATGTGCATTCTTGGAATTGATCTTGATCCGACGCAATATTCAATCTGTGCATCTGTTTTTTACTATGTTTTTAAATGAATGTGGTCATTTTGCATCCATCTGTATAGTCACATTTTAAAAAGCTGAGATCAATATGGATGGCGAAATTTGTTTCTTGTATGTGTACGTGCCGCTCTATGGTCATGTTTACTCGGGATCTTAGAATCTAAGTTGTCTTCATCTCATTTAATATAAGTTGTCCTTTTTTTACACCCAAAAAAAAAATCCAAGCCTACAAAATTTCGGTGCATTTTGGGCCATTTAGGTTTGAATTGCCAAAACGAAATTGATTTATATGGGAATAATGGTAGTCCTTGCGAAAAGAATCCTATATATCACATCCATATGCTTGGATCGCAAAAAGAATAATAAAATCTAATCTCTTTTCATATATATAGAAAAGATTCTGGCGACGATGTTCATTGAATGCAAGCCACATCTTAGCTGCTGAAAGCAATTCGATTGGTTTCATCATACAAAGAAATTATATCTGTGTTGCGCAATTTTGTTACAATCCTAGTAGTTGATTATTCAACTTTTTAAGAAGCATGTTTTCACATTAAAAAAAAAACTAATTTCACAGATGTTCTCAATGAACCATCAATCATCAATGGTGAATGCATTCAATGATATCGACGGATCAAATGGTACTTTAGTTATGCTTTTTGCACGGGCCTAATTAGAGATCTAATGAAATGACCCTTCCAGTATGTGTGTCTGCACAGAATGATGATTCGACATTTCGTGGACACAGGAGACATCAAACCTGTGTAGTTTGATCTGCAATCGGACAGTCCAAATCTCTCTCTCTTTCTCTCTCTCTACCATTCTTCTTTCTTCTTCCCCTTCTTTCTTCCTCACCGGCGAGCCCGCCGGGGCTCCGACAAGCGATGCTGCCAACGAAGCCTCGGCAGGCCCGCCAAAGATGGGAGGGAGAGTCGCCGGGTTCCACCCACCTTCCCTTTGGTGGAGCCCAAGCGGGCCGCTGGCGATGGTGGGAGAGGCGTAGCACGAGTAAAGAAAAAACTGAAAATATATGGTTTATATTTGCAGTTCTTTTTTACTCTCCCTATGGTGACTCTAGAGTTACCAGATATCAAACCATGACCGTCCATCTCCTGGGCGTTTAGATGAACAGCCATGGTTTAGTCTAGAGTCACCATTCATGGACTACGCCCCTCATTTCCTCATTTATATTTATTCATCAACCTGATTTAGTATTTACATTATTTATATTAAATGAGCGTAACAATATTAGTTGCATGTCAGAAGCATATGATTAAGAACTCATTATGTACCAAAAGAATCAATCCACTCACAATAGTGTGGTTCAAATTTCTTGAAAAGGGGAAAAAGATCCTAAGGGTTGGTGCAACGGCTAAGGCAATGTTTAGTAGGTGATCAGCTTTGGCTTTGCTATCTCATAGCATCAACCTTTTGTGCTGCAAACGACAAGACATCGATATGCAAATAGTACATAGTGGGGGCACTACATAGAGACACTAAAGCAACAACATCGATATACAAATAGTGCACAGTGGAGATGCTCATCGAGACACTAAAACCGCTCTAGACCCTAAGGGGATGAGACCAAAGTGCTTTCGTCTTCACTCTGGCTGTAGGATTAGCCTTTAGCTCACTAAAAAAAAGTGGGAGAAGGAAAAATAATTTCTACGAAATAGTTCCGTACTACAATAGTACCAACTCCTTCGTGGAAATGGCTGGAGAATATAGTGCACGCCAGTGCAAAAAAATTATATATCTCCATGCACAAGTGACAGCGTACAACCAATATTATATGATATGATGCAAGATTGCAAGGAGAATCTGCAGCAACTTGCACTAACGTCCATTAACTGCATATTAATGTGTACGATATCTTTTGGAAAAAGTGGGCCAACTTTCAAATTTACTTAACTTTCTACACGCGCCAATAGGGCCAACCAAGTGCCAGTTTAACTTGTTTCAATCTTATAGCTCAGTATCACCCATTTGGAAGAGAATCTCCTTACACTAATATCTCAACTTTTGCTTTTCTGAAATCTTAGAATGAAAACATCTATCTAAAACACAACAACAGCTTGTTTTTTGCTATTTCATTTTCCCCTCTTGAAGAAACAAAATATGCACGAGAGTAGAAGAAAGCACACAAATATAACGTGAAAAACCCTCAACACGAGGAAAGAAAAACCACGGGTGAGGTCTGGTGCCCACTAGCCTCCAGACACTCTCTCTCTCTTCAAAACTTCATTAACACTAAGATTAGGGTTTACAGAGATATAAGTAGTCCTAATTAAGCAAACCGGATCGGGTAAGGATTCGGACCCAGACAATAAAACCCGTCAACACTCCCCCTCAAGTTGGGCATACATATCAAACATGCCCAACTTGGATACATTTCTCTCAAATGGAGTTACACTTAAGGCCTTGGTTAGGATATCAGCAGTTTGGTCTTCAGACGTCATGTATGGTAGCGTTAATTCCTTAGCATCAATTCTTTCTCTGATGAAGTGACGGTCAATCTCCACATGCTTTGTTCGATCATGAAGAACCGGGTTGTTAGCCAAGTTAATTACAGACTTATTATCACAATACATCTTTATAAGCCCTTCAATCTCTATTCCAATATCTGTTAGTAAGATCTTCATCCATAACAATTCTGATACCCCAGTAGCCACAGCTCTATATTCAACCTATGCACTCGAGCGGGAACACACATCTTGTCTATTGCTTCTCCAAACAACTAAATTTTCTCTCAAGTAGACGCAGTACCCTGAAGTAGATCTTCTGGTGTCAACACAGTCTGCCCAGTCTGCATCAGAATACCCTTCAACTTCAATAGATCTTTGTTGCACATATAGAAGTCCCTTCCCGGGAATCTTCTTCAAGTAGCACAGAATTCTATCTACAGCCTTCAAGTGCATATCTGTAGGTGCATGCATGAACTGACTCATCACATTTACAGCAAATGTGATATCATGTCTAGTCAGAGTGAGATAAATCAGTTTGCCAACTAGACGTTGATATCTCCATTTAACTTCTTCACACAATAGTTCTTCATCTTTGCTACCAAGTTTATGCCCAGCATCTATAGGAGTAGAGGCTGGTCTGTACCCCAGTTTTCCTGTCTCCTTCAGTAGATCCAAGGTATACTTCCTTTGACTAAGTACAAGAGTTGTACTTGATCTAGCAATTTAAATACCAAGGAAATATTTAAGCTTACCAAGATCTTTTAGATCAAATTCAGTAGATAGTAAACCCATTAATCTTGCCATCTCTTCCTTATCATCACCTGTAACAATCATATCATCAACATAAACCAATAGTAGAGTAACTTTACTCTCTCTTCTCTTTACAAACAGGATATGATCTCCATTTCCTTGTTTGTAGCCATGTTTCTTCATAACAAGTCCGAGCCGTTCAAACCATGCTCGGGGAGACTGTTTCAGCCCATACAAAGCTTTCTTTAATTTACAGCATTTTTCAGGTTTCTCAAAACCTGGTGGCATGCACATGTACACCTCCTCTTTGAGATCTTCATTGAGAAAGACATTTTTCACATCAAATTGGCACATCTCCAAACCCTTCAGCACCGCCAATGAAATAATAACTCTAACAGTCTTCATCTTTGCAACTGGAGCAAACGTCTCTAAGTAGTCTATCCCATATTTCTAACTGAACCCCTTGGCCACCAATCGTGCTTCGTACCTCTCAATGTTCCCATCTGGTTTGTACTTAACAGTGTAGACCCACTTCGACCCAACCAAGTGAGCTGTTTCAGGAATATCAACCACCTCCCATGTCTGATTTCTGTCTAAAGCTTCCATCTCTTCTTTCATTGCATGAGACCACTTAGTGTCACCCTGAGCCTCTGTAGCATTCCTGGGAATCACAACCACAGCCAAGGAGGATACAAAACATTTATATTCAGTGCTCAATCTAGAGTAAGATATGAAGTTACCAATAGGGTGCTGGGTACATCACCTGACACTCTTTCTCAAGGCAATGGCAAGATCTTCCTTTTCTTTTCCAGTCTGAATTTCTCTTCCAACATCTTGCTTCTGAACATGACTTGGATCATCCAAGGAAGAAGTATGATTGAGATTCAGTGTAACCTCATCATCATTAATCACTTTGTCAGTACAAGCTCTCCTCCTGGAATACACCTGTCCAAACATACGATTACCCTCTTGTTCTGTCACCATAGGAGGCTCTCCCTCCTTCTCATGTTCATGAACATCAGTAGTCGTCCCCTCTTCATCTTTGCCAAGTACCTTGGCAACAGGATTCTCTTCACGCCTGTAATCCATAGTCTGTAAACTGAATTACCTGTGTGGGAGAATACTCTTTCTTAGACATTAACTTCTCCTCCTGAAGAGAATTCTCACCAAAATAGGAGACATGTTTCAAGAATGTGACATCTTTGGTAATGTGAAGACGACCAGTGGTAGGATCTAGACATTTATAACCTTTTTGAGTGGAAGAATACCCAAGAAAGATGCCCTTAATAGATTTGGGATCAAGTTTTTTCACATTTGGGTTGTGGTTATGTATGAAACACACACATCCAAAGACTCGAAGAGGAAGGTGAAAATGTTGACTACTCCCTGGAAGCATAGAGTAGGGAGTACGACCCTTTAGCACACGACTAGGCATGCGATTAATCAAGTAGACACTAGTAAGGATCGCATCTCCCCAATAGTCTTTTGGGAGATTTCTTTGGAACAATATGGCTCGGGTGACATTAAGCAACTGACAATTTTTCCTCTCAGCAACCCCATTTTGAGGGGGGGTATAACTACATGATGTCTCATGAACAATCCCCCTCTTTCGAAAGAATTCTTCAACAATGAGACACATATATTCACGAGCATTATCAGACCGAAAAGTCTTGACAGAATTTCCATACTGGTTTTCCACTAGGAGGATGAAAGTTTCAATAATGTGAGGCACCTCACTACTATCTTTCAACAAATACACAAAGGTACACCTTGAATAATCATCCATAAAAGTTATAAAGTATTGAAAACCACCACGAGAATGAATGCCCGAAGGCCCCCACACATCAGAATGAACTAAGGAGAAAACTTTATTAGAACGACTATTTGAAATTGGATAAGAAGCTCTAACATGCTTCGCAAACTGACACACATCACATAATAACATGGAAAAGTTTAAACTAGAACATAGTTCAGGGAACAAATGTTTCAAAATCCCAAATGGGAGATGACCAAGGCGTTCATGCCAAAACAAAAATAACTGACGACACTCTTCCTCCTTTTTCTCTGTCCTGCTGACTGCTGACATAAGAGCTCTGACAACGCGTATAGGAAGCCGATACAGCCCATCAGACACCAACCAATCCTCTTCCCTGTCACCAAGTCCTGCAAAACACAACGTTTTTCAGAAAATATAAGTTCACACTTCAGTTCCTTGGTAATCTTACTAACAGATAACAAATTTAAGGGAAGATGGGGAACATGTAAGGCATCGTGAACTAAAAAATTATTTAACAAGGAAAGACTCCATTTCCCTGCCACAGAAGTAAAGGAACCATCGGCAAGGGACACATGTTCCTTTCCCGAGGATAGCTTGTAGTCATGGAAAAGCTTGGGGTTGCCAGTCATGTGATGAGTGGCACCGCTATCAACAATCCTTTCACCCATATAAGAAGTACCTTCTGCCCCTGAAACAGCCAATGCCTGATTGATCTTCACCTCATTTGGTGTATCTGCCTGACCAACATCAATCTTGCTCAAATATGTTCGTAGCTCACGAATCTGGTCTGCAGAAATAGAACCTTTCCCATCACTCAGACTTGTTGCAGACGATACAGACTTTTCCCACTAGAAGACCTCCCTCTACTATCCTTCTTCTCTGGATGCAGGTCCCAACAAAAATCCCTAGTATGACCAAGTTTTTTGCAATGTGTACATTTTTGGGGAGAACGATGAGTTCCCACAAGGGCACGCTAACATAGACAGACTGTTCTTCCCCCTTTTGTCAACTAGAAAGCAGCCTTCTCTGTTCTTCAACTTCAACTCGGGAATAGACATCTTCAATACTAAATGATTCATCAGAGTTAAGAATCTGACTCCTTATATTTTCAAAGTCATCATTCAGTCTGGATAAAAAAGGAATACTCTGTTCTCCCATTTATCAGTCATATACTGCATCTGGTCGTGAGGACACCTCCATGTAATATCAGAATGATAGTCAAGGTCCTCCCACTTAGATTTTAATGTTGCATAAAAATCTGCAACCGAGAGAGCACCTTGTCGCAGGGAATACACATCCTTCATAAGTTGATACACACGAACTTTCCTTTTCTTTTGACCATACATTTGCTCCAAAATAATCCACATATCCCTTGCAGTCTTCTTACGAAGAATGAGGGGTTGGATATCCGGGGACACTGAATTAACAATTCAGGTTTTTACCTGGTTGTCTTCAAGAAACCATGTATCCCAAGCCAGACTATCTGGAGCAGGTTCAACCTTTCTCCCATTCACATAGACAATGCGTCCTCGCCCAACAATCTCCATAGTAATCGCAGCAGACCATCGTGAATAGTTCTCCTTGGTAAGTTGAATGGTGGTAACTTGAACCAGTACATGATCAGTCCGCGCAGACACAACATCAGGTAGATTAGTATTGACTGAAGAAGAAGACGAATCAGCCATGATCACCAGTTAGAAGTGGCTGCCAAAGAACACACACAGCAGCAGTAACCTAGAGAAGAGGGGAAATGATGCAGTCGGGAATCAACGGCGGAAGCAGCGGACTGCGCTCGGCGGAAGCAGAGGGCGGAGCTTGGCAGCGCGCGCCGAGAACAGGCAATGGCGTCGGACGTCAGCGTCGGTGGTCGGACGTCGGCATCGACGGCGGAGTCGGCGTCGGCAGAGGCATTAGCAGAGACGTTGGCATCGGACATCGGCGGTCACTACACCGGCGACGCAACAGCGGCGGTCACGGCCACGGTGGGGCAGTGGCGGCAGTGGTGGAGGCAATGTCACGGCGCGGCGACAACGGCGGCGGTGGTGGTAGCGACGGCGACGATGGTAGCGGCGGCAGGCAGGGTTGGAACTTCACAACCCTAGAAAAACCGATTTTGTTTTCTCCAAGTCCGATGGCTCTGATACCATGAAGAAACAAAATATGCACGAGAGTAGAAAAAAACACACAAATGTAACGTGGAAAACCCTCAACACGAGGGAAGAAAAACCACGGGTGAAGAGGTCTGGTGCCCACTAGCCTCCAGACACACTCTCTCTTCAAAACTTCATTAACACTAAGATTAGGGTTTACAGAGATATAAGTAGTCATAATTAGGACAAACCGGATCGGGTAAAGATCCGGACCCGGACAACAAAACCCGTCAACACCCTCGATCCAATTGATGAGCATCCACCGCTCTACCGATGGCTTACGCAATCAACAATGCCATGACAATCTATCACTTGTGAAAATGGTCAAAGATTAACCACGAAAGGCATAGCATAGTTGGTTAGTTTGGTGTGGAGATAGTCCCCATCATTAGTTTGATACCATCAGCACTATGTCTTAGACAATCGGATGGAAGTACAGTACCAATTGATGGTACATTAGATTAACACCAAACACCAACACAACCACCCAAGACGCGAGGAAGCTTCAGCTCTTATTCCAGATGAGATGAAATACTTCTCGCTCACCAGGACAATGGTCAGAAGCTGCCCCAACTATTGCAACTGCTAAAGTATTGTGTTCAGACAGAAAGGAGTCGCCATAATGGGTAAATCTTCGCGGCTATCATTCGTGCAGTCGTTGGCGTTACTCTCCGAGCCATAAAGCTAAGGGAAACTTCCACATCTTCCTCTAGACAAACCATATTTTGATCTCACTCGAATACCAAATCCACCTACCACGTACTTTTTACCTCAAAGTTCGAATGACTTCAAGATTTTCACATTGATATCCTGAAGAAAATCGTAAACTGTATAACACTTTCAGGAAAAGCTGGGGGTGAAAGAGTTAAATGCACCCTCTTAGACTTACAGGGGTTACACTAGCTGCCAGTCCAAGAAAAGAAAGGAAGATAAAATGGATGGTCCACATATTCAACCATTACTGATGGAAGCAACATACTCACCAATCATCCCAGCGAATAAAACAGCAAACAGACAGCTGCACTAAAGAGCATCCAGACCATCTCAAATGTACTGTTACACTGTTAAATGTAATTACAAATGGAAACTATACATAGATCTAGTGCGTCTTACAGATGTAACAAGCTTCGCTTGTTTCTCAAACTGTTTCAGTAACTGCATGCCAAAATTGTAATTTACAGAAAGCTAACCATCCCAATCCGAGGATCATGTAGGAGACCCAGATGGTGGAAACAAATTCAAATTAGTTAGCTCCAATTCGATTATGTACACACCTACACAGTCCACATAAGATTGAAACAATAAACTATTTGTTCTCATTAGCAACTCGAAGAAGACGTCCAAGATTGTCATCTATCTGTTCACCTGAAGGCCTTTCCCGTGCAGAAGATGAAGCCATAGATCTTGTCCTCACTCTTTCTATTATCATCTGCCTTCCTGCTAGATCTTCTTCATACTCAACAACCTGCTGTCATCATTTGTCAACCAAACCAGTGACACATAAGTTCATTCCCCTAGGAATAAAGCACAGGTTGAAAAGAAATGAATCAAGTTCAGATTTGAGAACCTGAGATTCCATCTGGGTCTCAGTGAAGCCATCACAATGCCCTTGATTTCCTTCACGATCTGATGGGTTCTGCTGAGCAACAGGATTTTCTGCCCTGCAGAGCAAATATATATTGAAGGGGTAGACTGAATAAGCGATGGATGTGCACATTTTTGGGGCATATTAGCAGATGCTCACTCGACTTGACAACGTTAACCAGTTCAAGTTAAAACAGGTTGGCGACATGGCAAGTCCATAACTCAACTAGATTAACTTGTTTCCTACCCAAAACTAGACATAAACCAACCAGATTACTTGGTTCTATATGATGTTTTCTGATTACATTTTATAAAATAACTGCACGTTACTTAGAACCGAGATTCCAAAAATTTCCAAGTAAAAAGCATCATAGCATACCCAAGAATTAACTTAAACAAGAAAGCAATAATTGAAAAGGTTTTACAAAAAGTATCCAGAAAAGTCAGGAGACTACCTGTTAAACCATTGCCCAGACATTCCATAAGCAGGCCGAGAATCCGACTTGTTTTGGCTAAGAATTGACTGCTCTGCTGAAAAGAGCTGTAGACCATTGTCATGGACCACAATTGACGACCAAGAAATTTCCAATGGAGTAAAAAAATAGCACAAACTAGATTCCGGCATTCTAAGAGGATACAGTTTGATTGGCAGCTGCAATTCCAGGCTGTGTATCTTGCATCTACAAGAAATAAAATAAAATAAAATAAAATAAAAATCAAAGAAACTGGCAGATTTTTGAAACTCATTGCAAGAGAATTATTATCAAAATGAACATACCTTTCTTGATTGAGCCAATAGGTCCTCGATAGCAGCTGCTACATCAGAAACCATACCTTCACTTTCTGGTGCAGATTCTCCTAATTCCTGGTTTTTCTTAGTTTTCAGAACCTTCGACACATTTTCTTGACAGAAAAATATTTCAGTCAATCCTACATCCTTACTGATGCTGCTCTCTGTTCCCCTCATTCTTTTATTCAGTTCTCTTGACTGCTCTTCCCCTCCTGGAAAGCCGTGGCCATTAATCTTCCGGCGGACCATACCTGAAAGCAATACGGATGACTCAAGTGTAAACTTAGGTAACAAACTGGTTCTGAATAGTAAAAGTATTATCAACCTGGGTCATTTTTCCTCCACTGAGATGAGACCTCTCCTGAAATCAATTGTCCTGCTTGTGTAGGATATTGACTCATGGTGCAAATTCCTGCCTCTATGTCCTGAGCAGTAACTGCTTTGGGCAGAAATAGGTCTGTAGATACCACTGTATCCTGAATGAAGCAGCATTGAGAGCGAACTTAGATGAATATAAAATAAAATCCATCAATTAGCAATACGTGAAGGTACAGCAACAAACCTGTTCAACACATTCAGAGATCCACTCAGCTGTAACTAACTTTATTCCCCAGTTGCAGGCTGCTTCATATTTAGGTCCATCTGTAAATTTGCATATGAGGTGAGTGACCTTCGCAGTCAGTTTTTCCGTGAACTTGGCACCAAGAACATAACATAAATTTCTTAGTAGCATTCTCTCCTTCTTATCATACTGAGATACACAGAACCAGAAGGACTCAAACCCAGGTAAGGGAATCCTGCATTCCAATGGTGCAAAAAGAATGTGGCTACCAGCCTCTCGCATAACTCCCTCCTTCAAGATCAAACAACAATCCTTGTTTAGAATGTAAAACACCAAACACAAACAGCTTCAAACAAAAAGACGAGAACCACTGGCCTAGCAAAAGGTCACTTCTGACAGAATAACTCAACAATGTTTAGGGCATCCATAAAGTGCAGGTGATTGAACTTGGCATAGCTGATGATGAGTTTGAGCAGTGTCTGAGCCTGCATCAGGTTGTGATGCAGGTTCGACATGGGTGCAGTGACCTGCTGAATCTTAAATAGTCTGTGCTACATAAGAACCCACCATACTATGACCTATGACAGCAATCAACTACTAAGAAACATCAAATTTTTCGTGGACACCTTAAAGAAGATTCCCTGTACAGAGAATACCACACACTCCTTTGTACTAAATTTTGAACCTTGATATTAGGGAAGAAACAGGTAATAAAATTGGTATCACATCCTTGCTAAAACACCAAATAGTCCTTTGCAGTCATAACAATAACAGATGGAGAAACTAACTTAAGAAGAATGCTCTAGCCTCTAAATCTCAATTACCCTGTCTTAAAAACTCTAGGAAAGCCAACAAATATGACACAAAAAATTCAATACAAATGTAAAGGATATAAGCAAGTTGAAGTATAGAGATATGTATTTGCTTAAATGTCCGACATAGTAGTCAAACACGTGGGGCAGGCCTAGGCAGAAACCAGCTCCATCTTACGAAGTATTTACATAAAATAGCTGGACAGGTTTTGCTTTGATGACTCTAGCATTCCAAAGACAACTGGATCAATAAAACACACATTCACTTCTGGTTTCCATTATGCATACTGCAGTGAGGGAAAAAAAGAAGCACGTTAACAAACATGGACAGGATTGCCCACAAGAACATAAACTGTAAGTCAAACAAAATTAAACTTGCCAACAAGCTCATTCCGTTCAGAAGAAAGAATTCCCTTCTCTAGCAAGCATGGCTATCCTCATTTTCACAGACATAATATTCCAAGCTCACATTTCTTTAAATCAGTGTTAAGATACAAAAAATAGTTACTATGTCACATCATTGATTACATACATTTATAGTTTTGCTATGATTTCCTTTTGCAGCACTATCTTGCAAACAAGGAATATAAAACTCTCAGGGGCTTAGGCAAAACAGATAATATGAAGTACAGCTCTAAAAGACTAGTTTCATACAAACAATATCCATACAATAGAAAGCAACTATAAATAAGTTTTGATCTGAAGTACTGACAAGCAGAAATGTAGATAATCTAGAATTTCTAAATAATTAAGAGAGTCCAATTATGTCCAAGTCTCAAACTGTGAAGAAACCTTACAAATAGGAAAGAAGACATAATCTCTCTAAGAGTATCTTATCAGCAAATTGCTTAAACGCAGAAGTCGGATTATGTGCAAAACCAATTGCTATCACATGCAAAATTGTGAAATACTTACAAGGCTTGACAAGTAAGAGACAAGATTCAAATCTCCTATGGCATCTATGAAGTAATGTCGTGATTTGCTAGAGTTGAAAGTGCACAGGTATACCTCAAAACAGAACTTGATCCAGTGGCTTGAAACAAGAGTTGATTGATAAACATCAGAGTCTTTCCTGGACTGACCATGACATGCTATGATGAAATCAACATTCTCGCCTGGACCTTCTACCATCAGTCCTCCACTTTGTGTCACCCATTCAATAACTTCAGCTCTCTTAACCAACAAAAACAGGAATCCAACAGTAAGTAAACCCAAGTTCATGGTTGGGCTCATAAGACCATTGAACTCAGAAAATGAGCTAGCAACATACAAGGAGCCATTATCCATAAGCAAGAACACAAGCAAAGAGAAATCACAAAATCATGTATCTATTATTAGTAATGTGTATCTAGCCTCCAATTGCTATTAGCAAATCTCCAAGCGTTGTTCATAACTTCATAAAACATCCATATTTCAAGGACAAGTTAAGCTCAAAGAAATCTACTAAGAAACAAGCATACAAGGAAGCATGAGATGATGGTGCAGAAAAGAGTCAACCAGCCCACCTGGTCTTCAGGATATGACCTGGAAAAACAAAATAGTCTCCCTCCAAAAACACCATTTGCTCGCAGATCTTTACTATTTGGGTGTGGTTCATGCTTGGATTTGATCACATGCTTCGTGTTCCTGTTTGCAGCCAGTGACCTGTTTTCCAGGTCTGGATTTACACCTGGCTCCACTGACTTGCTGAGCTTCTTACTTATCTCAAAAGGCCCACGTTTCAGTCTTGATTCACCACTGTTTTCTGTTTGCATTTCAACTCTTGTATCACCAGAATGCTGTCCAGAGGAAAAGGAAAAAGTTTGTGCAATGTTCTGGGCAGGAACTCCGCCAGGTGTTCCCACTACACCATCCAATGAAGAGGATTCTGCTTCATGAGCAATCAAAATCAGCACATAAAGCAACCACTATGCAACTAGGAGGTTAAGTTCTTTTAAAGTTATCCAACATCTGCACAGGAATGGCTGACATTTTTCTCAAATGCTAAAGCTTATGAATGAGACTAAAAGTGTCTAAGAATAAAGAACTGTATCCCAAACAGACCTTTGGTTAGAAGAGAATCTGAGACCATGTGCTTCAGGGTCACAGGGACTTCTTTTTTTCCACGATGACAATCTTCCAGCCAGTTGCGTCTCACTATGTTAATTACACCCCACATGGCAAGCCGGTTTATCTCTTTCTTTTCGCTTACAAAGACAGACAAACACACACAAAATTAGTTGGAAAAGCCAATGGATGCACCAGAAATTTAAAGAGTCCTCAAGAAGCACTAACATCTTTGTATGACAACCAATCAAGACTGGAAAAGAAATTTCACATTATATAAATGATAATTTATGCTTACACATCTGAGGGGATTCCCACGATTATGTGAGTCAACTTCTCATTGAATGACATATACCGGGAGCCACCTCCTCTGCGGATCATGCTAACTAGTTCACGCATTTCAGATGCTTGAAATCCAGCAAGCAGAATTCTGCAATCTGCCAGATAAAGGTCATCATCTCCATTTTGTGAATCATCAGCAACAAAAGTAGATGGGTCAGATTGTAATCCCTCTCTAGTCAACAAAGCTGGTGAATCAGAGGATTCTCTGACAAAAGTATTTGCATCTGACAGTGTGGCTGACATGGGCTGTGAGAGATTATTCTCCAAGTTAGCAGCAGACTGGGAAACTGAGCATGTTTTCTCCGGGTTGCTTAGCCGCTTCTGACTGATTTGCAACATATTATTAGATGCACTAAAAGCTCCTCTGACAGGGAAAAGGCTTTCATCGAGGCAAACTGTATGTAGCAAGAATATAGCAACAAAAATTATACTTGAAAGAGTGAATTAATATGGAAACAACATCAAAGAAAATTCGATTTATAACAGAATAGCTACAGAAGATGTGCTTGGTATTTACCTCTGACAGCAATAGATTGCTGAACCCAATTAGTATTAACAATATGAACAGAACCCCATTTTCTAGCAACCTTATACTTGTCCCCTTCAGGAGCGTGTATGGGAAATGGGAAGTTAAGACTTCACTAGTAAATATGTTTGTATAACTGGTAAGTTTGAACAGAGCATGTCAAAAACAATAATTTTAATGAGGTAGTATCTTACTGCAAAACAGCACATACTTGAACTTACTGAATGTGCAAAGCGTTAGTGACCAAACAACTAGATGGCAGGCATACTAATTAAAAAAAAAAAAGTAAACAGTTCATGATATATCCATATTTCATAGCAGATGGTAATCCAACAATGACCTCTTAAGATTGAAGAATGAGTCAATGATAGAAAACGACAAAAACTAGCAGCTCCAAAAATACACATTCATCAGATACATCTATCCACACGGAGCATGCTATATCACATGCATAAATGTGCAGGTGCAGGTGCAATATTTTTTTACGAAAAAAACATGCAGTGGGTCCAGACCACACGGACAGACACACACACACACACACACATAGTTTACCTGGCCTAGATAGATTCAACATAGTGTTTCTGAGCGTTCTATGCATAACATATCGTACAACTACTGTTTTGGATAAATTTTTGGAAATAAATCTGACTTTTCAACCCACCATATTTTGATGCATTGTGAGCTGGTCATTCTTTATGCACTTGATCTTCCTTTTTATACAACCAAAAGATGTGACTCAAAAGTTACTATTTATTAAACAATCTGTGTAGATCACTTTATTTTCATCATTTAATCACTTGGTTCAATGGTTTTAACTTTTAAGGATGGGAACATGTGCAGAAAAAGGCATATGTGTGTGTTGTAGACATGGATACACGTGTGAAAAAGGCTTCTATTTATATCAATAAATGAATTCTACTACTTAAATTAAAACATACAGTGTAAATGATATTAGTATATATGACTTAAAAGTTAAAACATAAAGCATTATGTAGGACAACCACCCTGATGCACCAAGGCAGCATTGGCACCAGCAGCCACATCAGTAGTGAAAGGTCAAATGGTACAATGTGGCATATGAGGCACACACATTTGTTAGAAGCACTATACATGTCACGGGCCGACTCCTTCGGACCGCGCGGCGCGGCAAACTCTCGCCAGTAAGCCGCAAGCCTTCGCCTCGTTCAAGTGGGCGCAGATCACTTGAACGCTTTCTCGAAAACAAAGGACACAAATTTGCACAAAGAGTGTGGAAAGAAAAGTCGCAATATATTTCACTTCAGAGAGAATAGTACATCACGAGAGAAAGCAAGTAAGCTATTACACTTTACTTACAAGGATGGCCGAAGCCGCTTACAGAATTCCCGATGCCGACCATCCAAAACAAGGAATCCCAATATCACACTTAGGGAGCTGTTTTGGGAGGGTACTCCGACATAGGTGAACAAACTAGCTTACACCAAGACTTAACATAAGCAAAGCAAATACAACAAAAGCAAAGGACTATACAGACTCTAGACGCAGGGGAACAATACATGCATTATTTGTAAATTCCATAAGCATGTATACTGCTAGTTAGTTGGACAACAATGCAATTATCAGACACAAGCAGGTCAACTTTCATAACAAAGACCTGAATTATGTAAATTCCATAAGCACATAGCCTGCTTGGTTAGTTGGAAAACATTACAATTATCAAGCGTAAAAAGGTCAAGTCCCACACGAAAACCTAGAGTACTATGTCACACGACTGCAGGGTGCAACTGTGGTACTTTCTACAAAAATTTCGGTGCTGGTAAAGCAATGTATGTGTGTGAAAAAAGTAGAAGTAAAGAGAATCCTTTTACAAACTATACAACAAGCCTCTTAATGTAATAAAAAAAAAAAATTTAAGAAGGAAACTTTGTAAAGTGGGTCTCTTCTTGGAAATGATAACAAAAGAAGTTTAGGACAACAAAATCTATAAGTAGCATCGAATATAACCCTTAACCTAATTCAGCCTTGAATATGCGCCTCCTCCTCCTGCCACAGGCCAGGTACATCTTCCTCCTCTTCAGATTCTACTGGTCAGCAAATGACTATTCTAATGCCAAAAACATGTGAACTTATTTAGTATTTTATAAACTCAAGCTCTCAAGTAAAATGAAAAAAATTTAAATCATTTTTTTCCCTTAGTTTCCATATTTACAATCAGTATATGTGATAAACCTGACCACTTCTGACCTCACAAGCAATGTTATAAAAGGCGTAGCATATCGCGTATCGGTCGGGCTGACCTATACGTTGTATTGTAACGTATCGCAAACGTAACGTAACGTATCGTAAAATTAATTTTTTAATTTTAAAAAATATTTAAAAATCAGAAAAAATAGAAAAAAATCATTAAAAATAAGAAAAAATGAACAAAAAATCAGAAATCAAGAAAAATGTATTCAAATATAAAAAAGATCATCATACATAAGGAACATTCATGTGTATCAACAACGCATTCAAAAATAAGAAATCAGATATTCAAAATAACATAATAAGCATCCATCACAATTTTAAACTTGAAATTTTTATAGAATCTTAAGACTTAGAGTCTTAGGACTTGGAGTTTTAGGACTTTGATTACATCACAATTTTATATGTTCAAAACATATATATCATCTTTCATGATTCAACGATAATATCTCCCAAATCGATGAATCCTTGGTTATTTTTAATGAAAATGGGCAAAATTTCTCCCTCCTATGTCCCTTGGAATCTTTAAATACAAGAAGAGAGAGAGGGAGGAGTTTTTAAACTTTAAAAAATAAAGATTTTTTTGTTTTATCTCATATCGTACGATACGGGCGATACGCTTGCGATACGCAAGCGTCTCGTATAGGTTTCTGCGATCTATACGATACAAATAACATTGCTCACAAGCACTCACAGGGAAATAGTTGCCCTTGCCTATTTTTTAAAAAAAGTACAACCTTGCATCTTCAAATATCTTAAATATCTTCATGGTAAGTAAACAATGGATGCAAGATAATGTGAAACAGTGAAACTGCATCAAGAGTAAATTGATGGATGGAACAATTTCATGTTTTATAAATCTTGTGAGTGTGGACTGTTATCCATGATGAAGTTTACCAAAAGAATATTTACAAGCTAGTCATTAGCAGCTCATTGTAAAAGACAACACAGAATCACGTGGAAAAATGAAACATGTCTGTGACAGATAACTACCAATAGAAAAGCAACCCTTTACACTATGCTACTTGCCACACTATGCAACTTACCAGAAAGAAAGAAAAGCAATGGCCTAGGAAAAGGTTCAAGTTTAAAAGGATATGTTGGAAACTAAATGTGTGCACTTCTTTGTTAGATCTGCAGAATATTGACCACCATTTTCCATAATACGCTCACGCATCTCCTTCCGCTCATCTGAGAAAACAAACAGTCAGTAGTTCCTCATTTCTATAAATGGACAAAACTAAAATTTTTAATTTGTAATTTTGAACAAATTCGAACCTGCAAGGATTCCTGTCACGCAGATGGTTAAACCAACAAAAGGAAGAATCCTGTGTGGCTCTTGGGGAACAACATGATGTTCATTCCAACATTCATACAGCCATCTCAAAGTAACAATAGGCTTCTTCAGAACATTTGACGCCCACTACAACAGGGCAGAACAAGTCCGGACTTAAAGATCAGTTTCTACAAGATCATTAGTATATTTTTGACAAAGAAAAACATAAAAAGACAACAAATTCACATGCATCAGTTCAAACCAGTGTCACAAATACCGTTCTCGGGTTTTTAACGGCAAAGTTGTTTTTTTTTTTTGGGAAAATCTCGAGAAAAACTCAGAAAATTTTTGAAAATAAAAAAATTATGTATAAATGAAATAAATGAGAAACTAATAGGAAAACATGAATAAAATTATATAAAAGTGATAAAAGGAATATTTTAACGATAATAAAACTGATGAAAATAATTTACTTTAAGTTTATATTTAAATCCATAATAATATCAATGCTAAAAAATAGAAAAATGAAAAAATCGAGATAATAACACAATAAATATTTTTTCCCGATTTTGTCGTTGTTCTGATTTTGATGCTGATATAGCAATATGTTTGAAAATATTGCAATATCTGTGACACTGGTTCAAACTATACAAGAGGAAGGATAAGATGAGAAGCATGTGTTACCTGAGAGGCACACAAGCACATATAATCTGGCACAAATAAGTTTACTGGTTTATCCTAGGATGCCTCCTAGTTTCTTTAATACCAAGGCATGAAAACGTTCAAATTATAGGATCAAAACACAAAAGCAATACCACACTGATCTGGTTTCAAAATTTTCATGGTGGACAAAGGAACATATAAAAATAACTTCGTGAGACAAATTCTGACTTGCTTGATTGATATAGATAATTTTGTTAACTGTTACGTTTAGTTCATTAAATTTAACAAGAGGTTTCCAAACAAAACAATGAGCAGTGCATTCAAGCATGCATAGAAAGAAGCATGGAAATCAATTTCCTGCTTGCACTAGAACATCTTTCCTTTTGAAATAAATAGCAAATATTGCTATTGTTAAATTAGAAGACATTAAGTTTCTAGATGGTCCTTTGCAATATTTAATAATTAGGAGTTCTCTTTAAACATTTCTCTACTTTTGGTTGATGTTATTTGTAAGTCTCTACCGCTGTTGTAATTTGTTTATTAGTGAGATTAGGATTAGTTAATAAGATGATCTTCTCTCTCTAAGACTGCAAGTTGTAACATGGTATCAAAGCCGGCGATATCCACCCTTCTCTGCCGGCAGCTGACATGACTTTCCAGGGACCTCTTCTCTCTCCCATCTCTTCCCACTTCTTTTCTTTCTCCACCCTTCCTTTCTCTCTTCTCTCTACTGATCAGGACATAGTGGAGCAGCGTGGAACACTAGCGAAGCCAGAAATTTTTTCTGGTGGGGGCACTCATTCATTACCTTTAATTTATTTGGGGCATTTATATGTATAACAATCAAATATATCAAAACATTAACATATGTATTAAACTAATTTTGTAAGGCTGGTGCGGGCAACTGTCTGCACCAGCCACCATGTGGCTACGCCACTAGCATGGAAGGGGAACCTAATCACACGTGAGAAGTATGTGTGATTACGTTTCCAATGTGGATGTAGTGGAGCATGAGCAACTGCTTGGGAGTTACGTTGGCAAGTTGTAAGTCAGATCTAGGCTCGTGGAAGAGTGGTTGTACGTGGAGTCGTGGACCATATTCTTATCAGATTTTTTTTTTTGGCTGATTGTGAAAAAGTGGTTGCAAGTTGGATATACTCTTATCAGATTGATTGTCTTTCTTATATGCATATGTGGATTCTAGTAAGCAATGGTATGAAGCCTACTACGTGGGAGTTTGGTGGACTGATTTACTGAACAATAAGTTGATAATTTTTTTTCAAGTACTTTTATTGATGTTGAACAATTCTGATGCCTAGATCCTCTCAAGTTGATTGTTGTGATTGGTAAATTGATTAACCGAACAAGTTGATAGATATTTTTTAATAAATACTTTTATTGATGCTGAAAAATTTTGCTGCCTAAATCATCTCAAGTTGATTGTTGTGCGCTATACTTCTTGATTGTATCAAAGTGTCACCAGGTTAAGGTCATATTGTCCAGTCTCGCATTATGGCTGATGAAGGCAAGCCAGAGATGCAGTATGAGCATAAGAACATGGCCAATCCCTTTCCTTATGGCTCTACTGTAAAGTTAGATTAATTTAATTATGAAATTTGGTTCCGTGTGTTTATGATATCTGTGATTGGACATCTAAAGGAGCATGTTATAGAAGAAAATGTGTTTGTGATAAAAGTGGAAAATATAATACATGGAAGGAAGATAATAATATTGTCATCTATGTCACATGGGTGCGGGTACGATACGGGTATGTGTACGGATACACGGATACGGCAATTTTCAAAAGTTTTTGAATACGCAGACACAGCAAATTTTATATTCTAAAAAATTAAAAATGATAAAATAAAAAAAAAAACATAAACTTAATAATTCACTCTTAGGATCAAGATGGACGGATTAATCGTCCAATATTCAAACAAAAACATCCCCAAATCGGCAAATCCAAAACAAAAAACAAAAACCCAAATGAAGAACGTGAAACCCTAGCTTCTAATATCGAAAAGAATGAAAAAACCACTTACCTGTCTGTCGGCAGCTGCCGCTGGACACCATCGGACGTCGCAGTGGATCGCCGGACCTTGTCGCCGTCGCCGTCACCCGCCATTGCTGTCGCTGGTTACAAGGAGAAGCAATCGTCGCAAAGGGAAGCATCAAGCATGAAACAGGGACGCGTAAGGAAGTTTAGGGTTAAAATGTCAGGTTAGAAAAGTGGTTCGGATCGGGTCTGACCCAAACCCGATCCAAAACGTATCATGCCGTGTCCAAGTGTCGGGATCCACGTGTCGAAGCGTCGACACCGATACTTGGCCCATTTTGCCATGTCTGTGTGTCGTAGATTGTCATGTCATGGATCATGAATAGTGTGCAACCACAGATTACCTCTACTATTGCATATTATACCTCTGCCAAATAGATGTGAGATTTTTTGAAACAAACGTAGACAAGGGTGTTAGTAAGATATTGTAGGTGGAGGAATAACTTAATTTGCAACAGGGTGGATCAAAGTCTTGCTCAGTACTTCACTTCCATCAAGTCAATTTATGAAAGACTGAAAGCTCTATGTCCTCCATATCCCACATGCCACAAGACTCATGTTGGACAGTCTATGGTGGCAAAGTTTCTACAGGGGCTCTTTTTCGAATATGGAGTAGTAAAGACACAAATGTTGACTGAAGCAGAAATCCCTAATCTAACTGAGGCCTACAATAGACTTAGCCATCTTGCTATGACCCTTTCTCAGCCTTCCATTGGTGCTCTTGGTGCTCTTGCCTCTGCCTTAGTGGCTTCCAGAGGCCATGAGGTAGTTTCTCCAGGAGGAGGGGCACAGGCCAAGGGTCAAGAGGAGGTCGTGGGAGATTTTAGTGCACCAAGTGTGGGAACATAGGGCATTTGAAAGACAAAAGTTAGGATAAACATGGTCGTCCTTCTGTTACATCCCTAGGCAGAGGTGTTGCATCTAAGCAGGGCAAAAATTCATTACAATCTCCTATCAGATCTGTCCAGGCAACTTCATCAACAGTAGAGAGGTCTTCGTTGTTTTTCCATCCGAAGATTATGACAGTGAATATCAAAAAGTCAGAATATGAGCAGTTCTTAACACACAAATCTATTCAGCCATCGGCCTTTACAATTATGATTGATAGTGGTATGTCTGCCAATATTGCTCCATATGATACAGGTACTACTTTGATTATTAATTCAGGAGCATCAAGGCACTTTTGTAGGAGACCTTCATTATTTACCTTGCTCCACACATTACCTTAGACTCGTCATGTGAAACGTGCAGATGGTAGGTCACCTATTATGGGTTATGGAGATGTTAAGATTTCTCAGTCTATGACAATTCTTAATGTGTTATAATATGCTCTAGAGTTTCCCACTAATCTTTTATTAATCGGACAATTGACTAATGACCTACATTGTCATGTTACATTTTACTGTAGTTTATGTTCAAGACTTACAAAGTGGGAAGAAGATTGGTGGAGCTTATGAGCGAAGGGGCATCTACATCCTATGTGATTTTGTGGGTTTTGCAAGCTCCTCGTCTTCATTATCCTTCTCCCTTTAGTGGCGTAGCCGACTAGGCCATCCATCTATCACCTACTTCCTCATCTATCAGTACCAGAGTCATTCCAATGTAAAGCCTATCAACTTGGCAAGCACACTGATGGCAGTTATTCTTCAAGTCTTAGTTTGTCCAGTTGTGCACTATTTGATCTTCTTCATGTTGATGTGTGGGGTCCTAGCAGAGTTGTTAGTAGGTCTAGATTTTGTTATTTTCTTGTCATTAATGATTATTCTCAAGCCACTTGGGTTTTCCTTTCGAAAGAAAAGTCTGAAGTCATATGTACTCTCAAGAACCTTATTATTGAAATAAAGATTCAGTTTGGTATTCTTGTTAAAAGCATTCGCATTGATAACGCTCTTGAGTTCAAGGCATCTACCTTAATGAAATTTTACTCTGGATAGCATTTCCCTCAGTTTACTTGTCCTCATACCTCCCAGCAAAATGGAGTAGTTGAGCGAAAACATCGCCAACTTTTAAATGTGACACGTTCCTTAATGCTTCATACTCATTTACCTGCATATTTTTTGGGAGATGTCATCCTCACTGTCTGTTACTTGACCAACCGTTTACTCTTATCCTCCATCGACAACCAAGTTTCCATTAAAATTGTGTACCCACAACAACCCTTGTTTCCAATCGCTCCCAAGATATTTGGTTGCACATTTTTGTTCACATCCTTGGGCCTACACGTGTGGTCGCTCAAGCAATTAAGTATATCTTTGTTGACTACAAATCATAAAAGTTACAAATGTTTTGACCTCATGACTCAAAAAGAGCATATCAATGTGGATGTCACATTCTTTGATTCTCAGCCTTATTATAGTTTCTCTCCTACCTCTATTGAGATGTCACGAGCATCCAAACCACTACCTATCCCTCCCAATACATTGGAGTCATTCCCATGTGAGTCTTCTTCTGGTGTCTCCAATCGACAAGACCCCTCTCATGATCATTCTCCAACTTCTTCTTAGGAGGTAAGTACATCTGAGGTGAGTATACATAGTCCATCCAAGCCCACTATAGATATATTTGATCCCTATCAAGACTTACCTATTGTTATTTGCAAAGGCAAGTGACAATGTACTTTGCATCCCATTTCTCATTTTGCTTCTACTAACGATGTTGGTAAAAGTATGCAACAATTTATTCAAGCTTTGACTGTCCATGCAATTCCTACTTGTCACCGATAGACTTTATTAGATACTCAGTAGAGACAAACTATGCAAGATGAGATGGATGTCTTGGTTCAGTGGGGCATCTTGGAACTTGTTAATCCTCCTCCTGATTGTGACATTGTTGGCTCCAAGTGGGTATTCATCGTTCTATGGAAAGAAACAAAGCTAGGTTGGTTGCCAAGAGCTACACGCAAACCTATGGTGTTGATTTCTTTGATATTTTTTCTCTTATTGTCCAACTGAGAACCATAACTATGGTTGTATACCATGACTGACTCATGTATCAGCGTGATGTCAAAAATGTCTTTTTGTATGGTGGTCTCGATGAGATTGTCTATATGCAATAGTCACCAGGGTTTGAATGATAGGGAAAGTGTGGAAAAGTGTGCAAACTGAAGAAGGCTATATATGGACTCAAACAAAGTCCTCGTGCGTTATTCCACAAGTTCTCTGAGGTGATCTCAACGTGTGGCTTTGCGAGACCCTCTCTCTATCATTCTTTGTTTATCAAAAAGAATTCTAAGGGTATGACCATTTTAGTAGTTTATGTTGATAATATTATCCTGATAGGATAGGTGACTCTGATCAAAAAATTTCTGATACAAAGTTGTTTCTCCAAAAACACTTTGTAATGAAAAATCTAGGTCAACTACGATATTTCTTGGGAATAGAGGTTGCTCACAACAACGAAGGTATAGGTCTATCCCAACAGAAGTATGATCTTGATTTATTGCAGGACACCGGGATGCTAGGAGCTAACCAGCCACTCTACCCATGAATCCACGCATACATCTTATGATGACCAATCAAAATTTAGTAGACTCTCGATCATATAGATCCCTTATTGGGAAGCTGCGTTATGTTACTATTACCAAACAAGACATTAGTTTTGCAATAGGGAAGCTGAGTCAATTCATGGAAAGACCTAGCAAAGTTCATTGGAATGCAACATTAATGGTGTTCACAAAAGGCAAGACCTTGGAAATGGAAGTCTATAGTGATGTTGTCTATGCTGGCTCAGTTGAATACAGGAAGTCTACCACATGAGTCTGTGTATTTGTAGAAGGCAACCTTCTATCCTGGACAAGCCAAAAGCAAGGTGTGGTGTAAACATCTAGTGCAGAATCTGAGTATAGGGCTATAGCTCAAACTGCCGCTAAAATGACTTGGGATAAATCCATGTTATCTAGCCTAAGTGTGTCAATTCTTCTTCCCACGAGAATGTATTGTGACAATAAGGCAACCACATACATTGCAAACAATCTAGTATTTCATAAGAGAATTAAACATATTGAAGTGGACTGTCATTACATTCGGGACCTTGTTCAAGGAGAAACCATAGCCACCATTCATGTATCATCTAAAGATCAAACTACAAATGTCTTCACCAAAGCACTTCCTATTGGTGATTTCTCTAGATGTTGTGACAAGCTGAGCATATTTAATATGTATGTTCCAGCTTGAGGGGGAGTGTTAAATTAAAAGACTTTAAGTTTCTAGGTGGTCATTTGCAATATTTAATAGTTAGAAGTTCTCTTTAAACATTTCTCTACTTTTGGTTGATGTTATTTGTAAGTCTCTACCGTTGCCCCAATCTCTTTATTAGTGAGATTGCGGTTAGTTAATAAGATGATTCTCTCTCTAAGACAGCTGGCTGTAACAGCTATATTATGATACAAACATTGAGTTTTCATTCCAAACTACGTAATCCACTTTAATATAGTAGACAATCTATGTAACACGAGTACCACATATTTGGTGAAGCGCCACACCGGTCGGCTGTGACATCGGTACAGGTGCAAGTACAACATCGAACAAGGCCTCAGTGTGAGTCAATAGGTACCGGGCACAATCAACGTACCCAAGTTCATATCCATCCAAAAACTTGACCAAGTCCATTTTCATCCGATAATTAGGGTTTTTTTGGTTTGCTGCAACATATCAAAAAGGACAAAACCAAGCCGTCCACTCTTCGAGGGCTCTTGCTCTACCAGATTTTGTCGAGGAGGAACATGGCCATCTCCCGTGGCTATTTCCTACGGCAACCTCCGGCAACTATTTCCGACATCTGGCGATATTTTCTGGCAAACGTTGGCTGATTTGGGTCATCGTTAGCTGCTTCAAAGTTGTCAACTGATTTGAGCGACCGATATAGCTTCAAACTCCAAACTCGGCAGCATCGTTCGCTGCTTTGGGAGTCCGCCGTTTCCAATGTGTATATATCATTTGTAATATAGTTATTTAATTGTTTAGGAGTCTTAATTATTTATATTCACATATAAACTTTTTGTATTAGAAATAGTTTACTCAAATGTGCATTTAAAATGGTCAGTTTTGGCCCGATTTAGTTGACTGCATGCATGTGCTATGTCGAAAAAGCATCAGTGCAAGCACCAGCATCGACATGGATGTGACACAGGTGCAAACAATTGTTTAAAACCACCCATGTGTCATACGCTCGGGCCCTTAGGGTCGGCAAAGCCTTCATAAATTAGCAAACAAGCCAGCCCGACCTGACCTATTGCCCAGCCCTAGTCTCAAGGCCGTGCGTCTTTTTCCTGTTTCATGGACACCTCTAGCTCTTGGCATCCCACCAAATAGGAAACAAGTGCCTCTTAGCAATGGTGCAAAAACTTAGAAAAGAAGACAAAGTCTTGTTATAAAATTCAGGAAAAAATAGATATCCAATAGAAATTCATTAAATTCACATAAAAATCAGTAACATTCTCAAATCTCAAGCCTCTACAGACATTTATGCAAATGAAAGAATTTGACAAAAGTGAAGGTTTGTAACAATTTCCATAATTGTTGTAGTGACCCAAGCAAATAAGACAAATGTAAGAAGACAAAGTCTTGTTTTAAAATTCAGGAAAAAATAGATATCCAATAGAAATTCATTAGATTCACAAAAAAATCAGTAACATTCTCAAATCTCAAGCCTCTACAGACATTTATGCAAATGAAAGAATTTGACAAAAGTGAAGGTTTGTAACAATTTCCATAATTTGTGTAGCGACCCAAGCAAATAAGACAAATGTAACATTATGGAAAAAATAAATATCAAATCAAACAAGATAGAATACCCAGTTAATCAAAAGTCATCATGTCATGATATTGCTGGGGAGGTTCCAAACATACAATACAAGCATGTATAGATTCAAAAGAACAAAACTACAGCCTCAAGGGTGGACAAGTAACTTCCCATGGAAGAAGAGTTCAAGATTAAGAATGGCTGAAAATGACCAACACTTCATATTAAAAACAAAAAACTAGATAAGCAGGGAAAAGGAAATTCCAAAGTCACAACCGTTGAAGACAACCAGAATTCCACAATAGATGCAATAGAACTAAAACATATGGTATCGGTATAAAAATTACTGCATCACACCTTATATTTTGCAGCCAAAACATCCTTCACAATGACAAAGCTGATATCTAGTGAAACTTTTGCAAGCAAAACACCGGACATTGCAGTCACCATCATGTCGATTTTATCCTGTAACACTTACAACATAAAACAAGAGTTACAAAGTGGTCCATATTGATCTGTCCATCTGATCTTGATAGAACAACAATACTGTTCCTGTTTTCGTGCACATAAGTACTTTATGTGCTCGTAACCATGTAACTAGATATTGTGATGAAAGAGTTTAGCTCCACATGGACTAAAGATGCAGAAATTGGGGCTCACAGAGACGACCACTTGTGGTTCAGAGACAAGGCTTCTGATAACAACAGACACACTACAAAAATTTTCACGCTACCAGAATATAAAATTTTACAATAGTACGAGTACCTTCTCCTCTTGATCAAAGCCAGACGCAAGCACCTTCGCCCCATCCATTGCAAAGCAACAAGTATAGCCCTGTTTTGGTAAGGACCTACGCTCCTTAGCGCAGGACAGAACACATTCTGGACCTGCCAACAAATATTACAAGAATTCAAACTTTCTAACTTGAACTGTCTGCCGTCGTCTATCGCAAGATCAATTCAAACATTCAAGATAAAACATGAAGAGTGAACCAATCTGGAAAACTAATCAGCATTTTGGAGAGTGGGATTTAACGGACCAACTGATTAATTTGGAGTAGCATTACGGTCGAATGCCATCTTCCAGCTTCTCCCACTTTCCAACACAAACGAGGAAATCAGATTTCCTCGTTCTAGAATTTTGTTTATCAACTTAGGCAGCAAAGAGAGCAACACACGTGCACGTGCAAATCAGCTAAGTGCTCTAATCTAACAAAAAATAACCCTACTAGTGATACTGACCGAGAAATTCAACCGCGGTCAACGTCATTACAGACCTTTAAGCTTTTCAAACAAGAAATCCAGATGATCCCCACGTGATCACAACTATGAGGTTCAAAAATAAAAGGGAACTCCAGTAACAGAAAAAGCGAACTCACCTACCAGAGTGCATCCATTCCTGCGGAGCACCTCGAATTTCTCCTGAACGGAAATAAAACCAGAGATAGCGAGAGAACCATCAAACAAACGGCCCAGAGGAAGGGGGGAAATAAGAAGAAAAATTAGGGTTTAGGTGTCGGTGTGGATAGAGAGAGAATGAGACTTACGTGAAGGGATGAGGAGACGACGTGGTAATCGTCGGGAGAGTTGCGCGAGGGGTCACAGCAGAGGGCGACGCGGGCGCCGTTGGACCGTAGGGCGTCGTGGACGGCATCGAAGACTTCGGGGGCCACGAGGCTCCTCGACAGGAAGACGTTCGCCCCCTCGAACGCCATTCCGCAAGACCTCCTTTCCGTTGGGATCCGCCTCCGAGTGTGATCCTGCAGCTGCCCTGAAGTCGTCGGATCTGGCAGATGAGGAGAGAAGAAGAAGAAGGGGAGTGGAGGAGGAAGAGCGGGAATTTCTCCGTCGTAAACGTTGGCGGGAAAAGCCTTGGGATCTCTTAACATCCAAAATGACCGTGGTCGGTGGTTCGCGCGGGTTTTGATACAGGTTCGAGTGCGTATCATTTCTTAGCCGATACGTCCCACATCGATCTACTTTGTTTTTTTATTAAAAAAATATTTTAAACAATACAACTAAAAGTACACAAACGAGATATAAGTAGAATCAGCCTAATACTCAAAGAGTCATCAATTACAAGAAAAAGGTGAGAGAATCAGATAAAAAAAAGTTGGAAAAACCGGTCTCATTTTCTTGTAAAAATATTTTTTCAACATATGTCAGCTTGTCGACAGAAAGAATAAACAATAAAAATTTTAAAAATAGACTATGAAATGTAAAAATTATGAGAAACAAAAAAAAAGGTGCTTCCCGCACATAAAAAACACACTAGGACATGACAGTTAGGTCTGAACAATCAGACAAGCTACTCAAGCTCGACTCGTTAAAGCTCGGTTGGTGAAAGGGTTTGAATCGAATCATTTGCTTAACGAGTCGAGCTCGAGTTTATGAGTTGACTTGTTCAAATAATCGAGTTGAGTTTGAGTTTACTAAACTCAATTGTTAAAACACGACTTGGCTAAAAAATGATGTGTAGCGATTTTTAAAATATTTGACTCATTTTTTAAATTTTAAAACCGGTATATTGATGTTAAGTAATTATATAAGTTTTTACAAAAACTCATTCAAGTTTGTCCAGCTTTAATCAAGTCAACCTCGATTTATGGCAAAGTAATAGTCCATATATTCAAACGAGTTTGTCTGTTGAGTCAAGCTTGAACTGCGGCCAAGCTCGAGCTCAAGATTTCATTAGTCGAGCCAAGTTCGAGCTAACTGAATTCAAGCTCGACTCGGCTTGTGTTCATCCCTAATGACAGTGGTCACTCAATGATTCGAACACGAGCCCTTGTAGGAGATGAACTACCTTGCCACAGCCTTCGGTTTCGGGGTAGTTTCTCCATAATTTATTTTCACTCCATACTCTTTAGTCATTTATGAAAACTTCATTTCTTTTGGATAGGATGACAGCCTAGGAAAGGAATAACACAATAAAATGGACAATCAATTTTCATTTAGAATGTTTAGGACATCAACTTCCTTTGCTATAAAAAGATGGGGTGCAGATATGAAAGTTGAAGTATAGTAAAGGTGTTACCACAAAACACACCAAAGATGGTGGAAGGGTAGAGGGTTCGACCCTCTTGGTAGCGGTACAATGAAATATTTTATCTACCTACTCATCAACACTAGAATAAATTTCAATATTTAAGGTTGATTTTGCAACTAACATCTTGTTTTCCTTCCTGATGCCGAATGCCAAGATTGGAATAAAAAGGCTGATTGATTAATCTAAGCAGAACAGAGATTAGCTGTTCTGAGATACAGAAACAGATTGCCAGGCATTCACTCTGTTCCAATCAAAATGTTATGTAACAAGGATTCCCCATTTTGACTCAAGCATTTACTAACTCCATATAATCAAATCTCTGTTTCTGCCACCACATCCATTTGGTATAAGTTCTATCCTTAGTTAAGAAATTAGACAACTAAAAATGTAGGAACGCCTCTTCAATCTTTAAAATCTTCTGCAGGAAAGTCGCAGCAATTGCCGAGTGAAATTTTTGGCAAACAGAAAAATCATACCATCATCCTGTTAAGACTTAGTGCAATCTCCAACAGAAACATCTCTTCATTCTCTCAGTACTTCCTCAATATCATCCACCATACATCATGTGTCGTATGATTCTTGCTAGTAGCTAAAAGCATTGATACTTTGCGGTCAGAATCTGCCTAAAGATATGCACATAAATTTAATATGAAACTGGTGCAAAAAGAAGCCAGAAAACGCATGCAAAGTTAATGATACTAACAATAAGGCACATGAATAATGAGAAGCCCTCCACAAGATCAAATTATATTGACAGTTCAAAGTTTGCCTCCGACCATCCACCTTTCCCATTCACAACAAAAGGTATTCAACTGAACAACAATAAGCAATCAATTATGCAACGCATAAAACTGTCGAAATCGAAGTTCAAAATCCAATCAAGACCAATACATTAAGGTTCTTCAGAAAGCCCCTCTTCCATCTGATCGATCGCACTATTAATTTAGTTAAACACATCCAGAACGAACGCAGAATCAACAAAAACCTCAATTGAATATAGAGCGATTCAGAGCTTGATGCATTCATAAAATCCAAGGTTCAGTAAAATACTACCAACATGTTTACCAATAAATTATCACTTCATTCCATTGTGTACAATACTACCAAATAACACCATATCGTCGGCCATGAAACTAGAACAGAACGCATATACACTGCAGACTCTGTATTAACGAGTACCAACTCCCCCAAACCCTAAAAATTCAACGACCAAACTCTACATCTTAGCCATAAAGTGCACCCCTTTGCTGTGAAACCTCTTCATGATCCTCCCCACCTCCCCACCGTCTCCATCGAAGCACGCCAAATCTGCATTCTTATCAGACCAATCTCTCCAATCCGGCAACAGAGAGGTCAGGAGATTGATGAACTCTTCCCTGGCTTGCTCCTTGGGCATGTCCCCAAGTGCCAGCCACGCCTGCTGCATCGCCATGAAGCTATGGTCAGATGGGCACATGGAGAGATGCAGGGGCGTGCAGGGGCCATCTATGGCCTGTGACTTGTAGGCAAAGAGCATGGCCTTGGTGTTGTCGTCCAAGAACTGCAGTGTGGAGGACGGGCCTTTGCTCAAGAAGAACATGGCTTTCCTCCATTCCTGATCCTTGATTGGAGGCTTCCCCTTTATGGGTATGTCTCTTCTCTCTCGGTTCTTCTCTACCATGTTGGTGGTAATCAATTGGGCGCCTTTGTTCTTCTCTCCTTCTCCTGCAATTAAAGGAAGTGAAAGAAGATCGAAAATTCTCTTTTGGATAAATGATTGAGGCCAGGTCTTGGGCGGCTAGGCTTCTCCTATCTGTTCCTGCTGTTTGGCTTGGCCAACCATGGACCTTGCCGTCCATCTTGGAGATGGATGGCGTGGCGGGAGCTTTGAGAATGAAGCACAAGAGCGGCTTTCAAGATATGGTTTTTACCGTATGAGATGCACCTAATTGTCTTTTTCAAAAAAATCAAACGTCACCGAAGATTAGGAGATGATCAATAACACATCTAATTTCTTAATATTATTAAAAACACGTTTAATTTTTTGATGACTAATGAACAAAGTTCACAATGCAAACTAAAAAACGTGAAATTTATTTACGCTAAAAGTTTACTTATTGTCTTATTAATTCAAGTTAAGTTACGGATAACTTACATTTAGGAGGTGTTTAATTACTTTCGAATTTGGATCTATCGATTTGATGTGACTACTATTGATGGCATTGCAAAAAATTGGCACTAACATTCATGGGTTAACATACTTAAGTTCCTCGTTTGTTTTTCTTTTTTTGTTTTTTTTTAAGACTTTGTCATTTGCTTTCTCTTAGTCTTCCAAATAGTAAGGTTTCTAAGATTTAGACCAACGATGGGCCACCTGCCAGACTCTTGACCAATTAAGTCCACCCAATCCTTGAGTAACATTTGAGTACCAGGAACTAAAAACCGAGGATTAAAATTGTTGGGTACTTAGTACTAAGTCCTCTTTTGGTGGAATTTTTATCCTACTTATCATTTACTTCTTTTTGTTTGATTTCATGGAACTTTTAGTTCGGGAGGTTGAAAAGTTAAACATTTTCTTCCAACATTATAGTTCTACTTGAACAAGTGAAGCTATAATGCAATACTAAAAATTATATAATGGCCCTGAAACTCCCAGCACCAAAGTTTCATGTTTGTTTGTTAAAGTTGGACGTCTGGTTGGGTACCCGACCCGATTCGTGCCCAAACTTGAGCCCGAAAAAAAGGAAAGGCCGGATAACTTATCAGGCTGCCCAGATTTTGCTCAATAAGATTTGTTTAATACATATTTTATTAATATATATCTATATAATTATAATATTTTATTACAGTTAATTATATTTATACAATATTTATATTAATATATTTTTTTTAATTTAATCAAGCTTGGGCCCGAATCGGCCTTGAGTTTTAAATGTCAAGCTGAGTCCAAGCCCTGGTTTAAGTTAAAAAAAGAGCACACACCAACTTAAGAGAAACACACAAATGTAACGTGGTTCGGCTAAAATCAGCCAACGTCCACATAGAAGACTCTCTCTTCTATATTTTGTATTGCCACTAGAGAGTACATATATTTATAGTCACTTTATACATTTGAGATCCTTGATTTTAGGATCTAGATTCACACGACAGATTTGGGCTCGATTACAAGAGTTGATAGGGAAAATGATTTTTTTCTTATCTAAAGAAGATTGGTCAGTTTTGGATGACTCTTGATTTTTGAAAACAATGTCCAGTATATCCTTTCCTTTGCAACTGACCGTATCCTTTCATGTGTAACCGCAACCGTAGATCTTATCATCCCCCTTCAAGCTAATCTTGATGTCAACAAGATTGAGCTTGTTCCTTAAGCTCATGAATCGTGGCTCAGTAAGAGCTTTTCATACGGCGTCATATGTAAGTTTGCAATAGGCAACCTGTTAATATGATGAACAACTGTTCTAAAAGCATCAAACTAGAATTTTTGTGGCATACTGACATGAATAAGCATGGTAAGACCCATTTCCACAAGATGCCTATGTTTTTTTTCTACGATTCCATTCTGTTGAGATGTGCCAGATGTTATTACCTTGATGTTCAAGAAATGTGTTAAATTCTTTGCCCATGAACTCCCCTTCTCCATGTGAATGAAAAATTTTCATTTTTGTCTCAAGTTGACATTCTACTATGCTTAAGAAAATTTTAAAACATGGAAACATATCACTTTTATTTGACAAGGGGAAAATCCATGAGAAGCAAGAGTAGTCATCAACTATTAAGAAATAATACATGTACCCTTCTTGCGAAGCACATGGTGCTGACCCCCAAAGATCAGCATTTAACACTTGAAGAGGTTTGGTCGTATGAAACTCAAACTTAGGAAAATGAATCTTATGCATTTTCCAAGCACACATGAAGAACACAAATCCAATTTATGTTTGTCATCAACAAAAATTAAATTAGCAACTTTCAATGAGTTCAATAACTGAAAATGAGCATATCCTAGACGTAAAAGCCATATCTGAAGATCTGAGCAATAATTTTGTGAAACTAAAGAAGTATTAGTAGTCTTTAATTGACCATCATCTTCAATACTGATAGGATTACTTGCATATTCCTTTCTCTCTCTCATCCATCTTTAGAGTCCTCATTTCTCAATCGGCCATGTGTGAAGGATCTTGCCCGTCTACATATTCTTAACAATAAAACCATTAAAAGAAAATTCAATAGAGCATTGATTGTCTTTGGTAAACATTGTTACTGACATAAAATTCTTGTGTGACTTAGGGGCACGCAACACATTTTTTAAAACAAAAGATGACATTTTGATAGGTAGGGACACATTCCCTATATTTTTAATTAACATCTTACTACCATTGCTAACTATAATAAAATTTAGATCCATGTTAGAGAACTCTATCTTCCATATCTTGATATGAGTCTGTCACATGGTGGGAGGCACCTTTGTCTAGATACCAAGTTAAGTCTGTTGACAGTTTTTCGGCTACTAGATGCATTGTTAGATTTTCCCATGTTGAGTTCCATGGCCATAAACGCTGTTGGAATATCATAGCATCGTTGAACTATGTGATTCCTTTTGCCACAATAATGACAAGTTACTCATTGGCTAAACTTGCTAATATTATTATTATTTTGACCATAGTTTCCTCTTCTTCCATTACGGCCTCTACCCCTACCACTATTATAGTTACCACGCCCACGCCTTTGACTGGCAATAAAGGCATGCCCATGCCCCTGTTCAGTAATAAAGGCAGTGGCTGTAGCTTCAACCTGAGCCAGTTGGGGTGAAGAAAGCATTCCAAGTCGCTGCTCTTGAGTAATTAACATATCATATAGTTCAGATCATGAACACAAATCTTTAAATGCAATAACTGTGGTGATGAAAGATTCATATTCAAAACTCAGTCCATTTAAAGTATAGAGAACAAGATTTGTATCTAAGACAAAATGTTGGACGGTGCTAAGAGAATCATGTAAAAAACTAATATGTTGAAGGTAATCAATCATAGACGTTCCTCCTTTCTTGATGTTTTGTAGTTCTCTTTTCAGTTGAATAATACGAAGATTATTTTGTGAGGCATATTGTTTTTCAATGATGCACCAAGCATCTCTAGCCATGCCAACACGAACCAGTTGTGACATGAATGGCTAAGTCACAGTGACTTTGATCCAACTTAATGCAAGGGTCTTCATGATACCATGAATCATAAGCAGGATTTTTTTGTGTGTGTGTTTCATCAAAATTCAGGTGGATCCGAACATTTTCCATTAACATACTTGATCAGATTTTAACTTTTCAAAACACTTTTAATTTGAGAATGCTAAAGAAGATAATTTGATCGATCAAGCTTAACTGAAATCAAACTTGAGAAAGCATTCCATTGTGTACTAGGTGCAGTAGGAGCAGTTCGGGGGACACTAGAAGAAGATGATGCAGCCATTTTATACTGAATCTTCTCCCATGGCAGAGCTATAGCCCCGAGCACAAGAACTCCTCTCAAAATCTTTAGGAACAGGGAATGTAGCAGAATGGCGGCCGGTTCTGAGCAAGAAAAGACTGGGGAGATAGATGATGGGAGGTAGGAACAACAGGAATGAAGAATGAGGAACAAGGGATGCAACAGAATGAGCGGCTAGAAAACTAACGATTCTGGCTGGCACCGATGTCGATTCCGGTCGAGCACTGGACCATTGGAAGCGAGACTCCTGGAAGATGTTGGACGTCCAATTTCACGTTGCAAGGCCTTCGGTGGAAACAATGCTGAAGGATCTTGTTAGAAAAGAGGAGGCGGTGATCGCAGGTGTTCTTCTGCAAACGGGCGGAACTTCTAAAATCGGTCGCTCTTCGCCGGCTGCTCCAAAGATTCTGAGATTGTAGAGAGTTGATCCTCAAATGCAAACAATTCTATTGAACCCTTGCTCGACAGCTAAGGTGGTAGGAGTTGACAACTTCAACTAATTTTCTCACCATTAAGAGTCAGTATTCTCCCTGTTCAGCAATACTTTGATGCCGTTGTGGTGAATACCAAGTTAAAAGAAGTGCACACACCAACTTAAGAGAAGAACACACAAATGTAACGTGGTTCAGCTAAAATCAGTCTACATCCACACAAAAGACTCTCTCTTCTATATTCTGTATTGCCACTAGAGAGTATATATATTTATAGTCACTTTATCCTTGATTTTAGGATCTAAATTCACACGAAAGATTTGGGCTGGATTATAGGAGTGGATAGGGAAATGATTTTTTCCTTATCTAGAGAAGATTCGTTAGTTTTTTATGGCTCTTGATTTTTGGAAACAATATCTAGTATATCCGTTCCGTTGTATCCGACTGTATCCTTTCCTTTGTAATGGCAACCGTAGAATTTATCAGTTTCGAGTGTCAGGCCAGCCCGAGCTTGACTCCTTATGGGGCTGGGCAGATGCCCAGGTTTATTGTTTGTTGCTGAACTTTCCATTAATTTTGAACTAAAGTTCCATATCTTAATAAAGTTTTGTGTATTGGAAGGCTTAAAATCCGCTTAAATTCTCATTTTACTTTTTAAGAAAAGTACGATGTAAGATTAGAAAAAGTTCTCATCTTAACTCTCCTTGAAACGGTGTATTCGGGTCTCTTGGGATTGTCCCATATAACTGGACTAAGGTACACCTAAGTTTAACCATTAAATTAAAGTTTCCGTGGTAGGCCGACCTTCCCCTTCATGGGAGCCGCACAGCACAACGCTGGAAGTCAGAGTGTCAGACCCTTTGTGGGGGTATACACCCAAGGGAAACCCCACATATATTCGCCCCGGTTCAACTGAAATGTGATGTCTAGGGGCTTATCGAGACAACTTCATCTAGTAGCAAACAGAACAGATTAGTGGTCTTACCTAAACAATATATTTATGAAATATTTTTACCATTGAAGCCTTTTCATCTTTCCAAAGTACTAGCATGTTTTGTCTGTCTTTTCTATCCATTCAAAACATTTGAACAACCATTTGACACACTCCACTCTAGGGGCGGAGCCAGGGGCACCGCATGGCCCCTAGTCCCAGCTCAAAAAAAAATTTTAAAAAATTATATGTAAAATTTTACTTGTCATATATAAAAATTTTGAAAATTGATATTTCGGCCTGTGTAAATTTTAGAAACTTTAGTTCGACCCGTTTCATAAAAAATTTCTGGCTCCGCCTCTCTCCACTTGTCTATGGGCATATCTTGACCATAAAACTAACATCACCTGCGATGTGACAAATTGTATCGTTATTTATTATCCAGTCATCCACAAGATAATGACCTACATTTGTTGCTTTGCTTGTATGGATAAGTTTCATCCACACTTTGTAAAGCCACTTTTTGATAAATTAATGTTTGACTGGTGAGATAGCTTTTACTTCATGTACAAGTCTTTGTAGCTATTTTGACCTTATAGAGCCAGTTATGTTAAATATTAGTGAAGAAAGAGCACATAGCCTCGGATTTCAAATTCACGCTATGCCAGATCTATCCTCTACGGAGGCCGTGCGCCTATCAAACACTATATCATGACATTTTTTCATCTCAATGATTTTTAGGGAATCTAAGACTTATAAAATATAATTAAAAATATGAATAATATAAAAGGACTTGCTCTATTATATCAAAACCTAGTTTTTTTTTTCATATCAACTTAAAAAAAAACTCTCCAACTGCCATTAGAATTTGATTTTAGTGGGCATCACTTCTTGTGGTGGCCAAGGTTTTACCACCATTTTCACGTATTTTGGTCACTTGTGTTGGATGTATAAATTGATCATACTAGAAACGACTAGTTTAATAAAGGAGTCTAGCTCAAGCTTGGGTTACAATTCAAGTTATAAACAGGCCGAGTACGATCTACACGGGCTCAACTTGTTTAAACTCGACTCAATTTGTATCTTCCTTGTTTATTAATCTTTAGAGGCATGTTGATAATTATTGATGAAGTTTACTACCATTTTTGTGGTTTTTATTTTTATTTACAGAAAAAAGAATATATGAATCAAGTGACACGAGTGTAAATGAGTGGAGCTCGAGGTTAGACACAGTTTACCGAGTTGAGCTTGAGCTCACCTCATAAAGCTCGATTGGAGCTCGTGCCAAACAATATGTTATTAGGGGTGAACACGAGCCAAGTTGAGCCTGAGTTCAGCCAGCTCGAGCTCAATTCAGTAGTTACGTGTTGAGTTCGAACTCTACTCGATTAAGGCTCGACAAACTTGTTTGAATATATGAACTATTACTTTGCCATAAATTGAGCTCAACTCGATTAAGGCTCGACAAAATTGAATGAGCTTTAACAGTTCGAGTTCAATGAACTCGAACTCAACTCAATTATTTGAACGAGTCGACTCATGAGCTCGAGTTCGACTCATTAAGTAAATAACTCTGCTCAAACTCATTCACTAGCCGACCTTTAATGAGTCTTGAGTAGATTGACTGGTTGTTTACCCCTATACGTGACTCGAGCTAGGCTGGAACTGACCAAGCTCAAGCTCGGCTCGACGTACATTCATACAGATTAGGGTTTCACAGATAAGGGTTCAACTATATTAGTCATGATTTTAGATGCCAATTAAGTCAATCAGGAAATAACATAAAGCAATCTGGATCATGCTTTGGAACCGGTTCCACCATGGGGTTTCTTATCTGATTTTGGAAATGCGCAGGTGGGAACTTGACATCACATCTCATTGGTATCCCATGTTTGGATGGAACTCCGGGGATATTATCTACATCTCCCAAAAAAAACAAAGAAAAACAAGGACAGGATTATATCCGTTGGGCACAAGCAACGGCAGCAATTCTTGCATGACCCACCGAACCCTTAAGAAAAATGCTGTCCACAAGCACGTGAATTTGGAACGAGAAAATTCCTAGAACACAATTTTTGTTTAAATTTTCTCAATTCTTATTTCACGTCATCAATAAAGCTTGTTTTATATCAATAAGTTTATTTTTCTTTCATTCGATAATAATATTCAATGATTGTTCATTAAACTATCCAAATATTTTGTAAGATTTACAAGGTACCACCACTGGCCCTGTGGGGATCACAACATCGCTTTGAAAAAAAAAAGATTTACTTATTTTAAAAATTAGATAAGTGCGAGGTAAACAATCCGCCATTAAAAAGAGCTAGACTCGAACTCGACTGGTTTATAAACAAGTTGAACTAAAGCTCAAATATAAACTCAAAATGTTAAAGGAGTCCAGTTCAAATTATAAGAATTCTACTCGGCTTGATGGCATGATAAATATTGAATTATAATGGGAAAATAATTAAAAGAGTGGCAACTAAACAAATTAATCAAGTTCAATGAGTTGCTTGGGTTAACTGAGTTAAAAAAAACAAGACATGCCTAATATAAACGAGTTAAACAAGTTAAATGAGTCGAGTTCGAGTTTTCTAAGTTGAGTTGAGCTCGACTGTGCTATGCCTAAAAAAAATAGCCAATAAAAAAGAAGAAGCAGTTCTCTCTCTATATATCTGCCCCCAAAACAACAGTTAATGAAGATGAATGCTGGTTCTTGTCTTGAGTTCTAACATTCAAAGTTTGACTGGACGATCAGATCTACCTAACTAATAAGGTCAGCCCATGTTTGTGAGGTTGGCTGGGTACCTTTACTGCTTTCTCTTTATGAACCAACACAGAATTCACTTGAAAGCATTCAAATCAATTGGCTTCCTTCCCCTGAATGAATCTTGCTCGATGTTGACTGAGCTCTGCAACTTGGTCCACCATTACCTGCACCTTTTTTAAAGAACTATGGCCGATCTGTTGTCAGTCAGTGCTAAAGCTCACTAGAATCAAGCTCGAGTTTGACCGGACCATTTGGGGTCGCAAAATGAACTTTAAGTATTAAACAAGGGAAAAAAAAGTCAACGGTGGCCCGAACCAGACGTGGGTTCATGTGAGAATGCGCCATGATCTTGGTCCTTTGACCGGGACGTGGCGATTTCGTGATATTAGTGAAGTAGGGGACCTTTCAAGTTAGAGGGAAAAATCTTTTATCCTTACAAGCCGGATAGGGAGACAACGAAAGAAAAGAACAAGAGGGAGAGAAACGAAGAATTTTTAGAAGAAGATCAGGAGCGGAAAAAGATCCGATGGACGAGTCGATATAGGCTATTAGATTTTCTCGCGGGGCTGAACGAATTTGTTGCTGGTTAGTTTGGCTCTTCTATTCTTGGCGATGCTTGCATGCAGCTGTTCCCCTTCTTTCTACTGCTTTCTTAGCCTCAGGGGCCGGCGGGTCGCCGTTGAGTTGAACTATGGCTCCTTCAAGTTGCCGCCTCTCGGGAAACTGCATAATCCGACGGTTGTTCGGTGGAGGAAAGGTGGGTATCGGCTGAAATCAACTGCTGAATCGGGAGCGTCCAGTTCCATTGCTTCTCTTGTGGAGTTGGACTCTCAGGTGAAAGTTTTGCTCATTTCTGGTACATTTTGTTAAAATTGTTTCAATACTTCGTATAATTTTCTTGCTTCCTGCTCTTTTTCTGTTTTTTGTGAAGATGGGTTTCGATATTTGTCTTAGTTACTAAGTTCTTGTTTTTTGTCATTCTGAGTTTAAAGCTCGTGATAATGGGAAATATTGTTAGATGTTCTTCAAGAAATTAAGCCGTCCCTTAGTGTTGATGCAGGACAGAATCCGTAGTTTTGTTCATTTGGCTTTGATATTAGTCAATGGTCGCCGTCTATGTTAAGCAAAAATGTCATTATAGTGTTATTTTGGCGGCAAAGAAGTTTCTTCCTTCAATCTTGGGAAGGTTTAACCTTTTGATGCATTTTCGTAACTTCATCTCTTGCTGTTCCAATTCGTGCCTCGAAAGAAAGTTGTCGCTTACGATCTCGAATTGTTGGACACTGTTTTCTATCAATAAGTCGCCTTATTTTTTTGGTTTTCTTCAACATGTTATTTGTTCGGAAGTTGTCAGTTCTGTTTCTTTTCTTGTTTAAAATTTTGCACTTATCCTAGTTGAGTGACAAAAAAGTCTTTGTTTGGATTTTATGTTTATGAGAATGGCAATCCAGACGCACGGAGTTTCTTGTGACTGACATGATGAATTTAAACTTCTTTTTTGCATGCCATTCAGAACTTTTACCCTACAGACTTTTCCCAACTGTTGTGGGTTGGCCCTCTTCCTGGGGATCTTGCTGAAGTCGAGGCATTCTGTCGAATATTCAGAGCAGCAGAGCAGCTTCATAGCGCTATAATGGAAATCCTATGCAACCCAGAAACAGGGGAATGTGCAGTTTCTTATAAGACTGCATCTAGCGAATTACCATTGCTGGAAGAGAATGTCGCAGTTGCTTTAGGATGCATTGCAGCCCTACTTAACAGGGCGAGAGAAGATGTTCTTGCAGGAAGATCTGCTGCTATGGTCTCATTTCAAGCTTCAGATGTGAATGTCTTGGATGGTAAAGTTCCACCTCTTGCAATGTTCAGAGGTGAAATGAAAAGGTGCACCAAAAATTTGCAGGGAGCTCTTGAGCTCTATTTTTCAGCTTTTGAAAACCAGAGAAGCTATATATGGAGAAGATTACAGAGGTTGAAGAATGTCTGCTACGATGCAGGATTTCCTAGGGCCGATGATTCCCCTTCTCAAGCATTATTTGCAAATTGGACCCCTGTTCACTTGTCTACCAGGAAGGATGATATTGACATTGAAGAGTCTGAAGTATCTTTTTGGAAAGGTGGTCAGGTAACAGACGAAGGTCTAAAGTGGCTAATAGACAAGGGATTCAAGACAATTGTAGACCTTAGGGCAGAAAATGTGCTTGACGATGATTATCAAGATTCTCTCCAGCTTGCTGTTTCGTGTGGAAAAATCAGGCTGGTGAAATTTCCTGTTGAAGTTGGAAAAGCACCATCAATGGATCAGGTTGAGGAGTTTGCATCTTTAGTATCAGATTCCAGTAGTAGGCCACTCTATGTCCACAGTCAAGAAGGAGTTTGGAGAACTGCTGCTATGGTCTCAAGGTGGAGGCAGTATACCACCCGCTCAACATCATCTTTTCATAGTCTGACTACTTCTTCATCCACGTATGCTGACACAACTGAGACGTCAAATGGACACAGTAGAAATGTTTTCTCCAAAGAAGGCCTTGGAAACACAATGGAATCAGAAAATGGTTCAGTGGAAAAGCATGCAGACACCATTCTTGTCCCCACAGAAAGTTTGCATGAACAAGGACCTTCCATCCTTGATTATCAGGGTGAAAGCGAGGCAGTTAATGGTTATAATGGCAAACCTGCTAATGATGCTGGTGCTACTATTTCTGTTGAAAGTGATGAAAAATATCATTGGGAAGTTGACCCATTTAAGACTCAGGTTCCAACTTGCAATATTTTTTCAAAGAGAGAAATGTCTAATTTTATTAAGAGCCAAAAAATATCTCCAAGAAGTTTTCTTGATCTCCAAAAAAGCAGAGTTGACTGGTCATCTGCAAGAACTAGCCGTGCACGTAGGAAAAGTCAGAGTCAGTTAAAGCATGCTAATCCTGAGGCTTCAAATGGTGCTGTTGGAGATATAAATTTGTCTTCTGGTCTTGATGGTGTCTATAACAGCATTGAGAAAGCTCCACCTAATAGCTTCTCTGCTTTTAGTGAGGGAAATGGTCATGCCAATTCTGGTCAAACAACCAGCATTGTAACAGATGATCCAAGAAAGGACATAGCATCTGTTGCATCGAAAGATCGAACTGAAAACTCATCCGTGGCATTGCCATCAAAAATTGATGGTTTGGAGGTTAATGGGAACATGTGTGCTTCAACAACTGGAGTTGTAAGGATTCAGTCAAGGAAGAAGGCAGAGATGTTCCTGGTTCGAACGGATGGATTCTCTTGCACAAGGGAAAAAGTGACAGAATCTTCACTAGCCTTTACGCATCCTAGTACCCAGCAACAGATGCTTATGTGGAAATCATCTCCAAAGACTGTTTTATTGTTGAAGAAGTTAGGAGACGAGCTCATGGAAGAAGCCAAACAGGTACTAGTAAAAAAGTTCACAAATTCGCAGAAGCAAATCCCAGTAATGCACTTGATAGACTATTCTCAAAGAGCTTGAGCAACACAAAAATGCACAAGGGTGAGCATGAATGAGCTAGCCATTGGAACCATTTGAGCTAGCCGCAGCCATGTGACATAGGTGTCAAGTACCTAATTTTCAAAAGCTTGATGTATTCAGCAGTTCATACCCTTATCCAACGTCGACACCCATATCCATGACCAAGCAGCACAGTCTCTGATGAGTTGCAACAATGGAAATGTTTATCATTCTTATGATGAATACTGTTCTGCTGAATTATTTGTGTCACAGGCTGACTAGTTTTTCCTGACTGTCATTGAACTGCATGCTATGAATGCCAGTCCATGATAATTTGGTTCTTTATTGTCCCAGTTTCCACTAATTTGATGAATACTGTTCTGCTGAATTACTTGTGTCACAGGCTGACTATGGTCTAGTTTGTCCAGACGGTCATTGAACTGCTTGCTGTGAATGCCATCTGTGATAATTTGGTTCTTTATTGTCCCAGTTTCCACTAATTTTAGCACTATAATGTTTAATTTATAGGTGGCAACTTTTCTGCATTATCAAGAGAAAATGAATGTTCTTGTGGAACCTGATCTGCATGATGTATTTGCAAGAATCCCTGGATTTGGATTTGTTCAGACTTTTTATATACAAGATACCAGGTGAAGAGATATTCCTGCCAGAAAAAAAGGACTTTTTTTGTTGAATCCATTGCTTGGCTAACCCCCTGCCTTTAATGCAGTGACCTTCATGAAAGAGTTGATTTCGTTGCATGTTTAGGGGGAGATGGCGTTATATTGCACGCATCCAATTTATTCAGGGATGCTGTTCCTCCCGTTGTCTCGTTTAATCTTGGGTCTCTTGGATTTCTTACATCACATACTGTAAGGTTCCAAACCTTTATGGTCTGTGCATTTTATATAGAATTTTTTTTTCTCAGTATGTAATTATTTGGGTGCACAGTTTGAAGATTATAAGCGGGATCTGAGGGCAGTCATACATGGAAACCACACCATGGAAGGAGTTTATATTACTCTTCGCATGCGGCTCAGATGTGAGATTTTCCGAAATGGAAAAGCACTGCCTGGGAAGATATTTGATGTCCTGAATGAAGTTGTTGTTGATCGTGGTTCTAATCCATACCTTTCTAAAATTGAATGTTATGAGCATGACAGGCTTATAACTAAGGTATGTAGCTAGTTTTGTCGGTTGTTATGAATCATGATTATCCTTTTTGCTTGGCCAAAAAAATTACAAAAACTAGGTTTTTACTTGCTCCTCTTTTCTTTTACTTGGGTACCTAATTCATATTTGGTTCTTTTTTCCTCCCAGGTGCAAGGTGACGGAGTCATCATAGCCACACCAACTGGGAGTACTGCTTACTCCACTGCAGCAGGAGGTTCTATGGTTAGGATTCTACTGAAATTTTCTTTCTTTGCTTTGATCCCTAGGTTTTCCTCATGAATTTAAGTTGGCTTACTGGTGAAGAAGGGATAAAAAAAGTGCATAATGTGTATATTGTTTTGCCTATTTTAGTTCTTCAGTTTAATTTTTTCCTGTGATCGAAAAATTATATTTTCTTAAATTGGTACATTGAAAACCAGGTGAAACTCATTGCATTTTGTGAAAAAGAAGCAAAAACCTAGAAAGATGCTTGACATTATGAATTTCTTGCATAGACAATTAGAATGCACTGAAATAGTAGTTAATGGTGCCTGTCACTGCTGAGAAGCTCTTTACATGATTCTCTTTCCATCCAGTGTGTTATAGGATCCTAAGTTGAGATATGCAAGAATTGTCGGATTTGTGGGGCTCCACTCTAAATCTCTGGTTGGAAGTCACTACAAGATGGGGAACATTTCTTATCTTTGTGAATTTTTATGGAGACATAGCATGACACTCATGGCGAGAAATGTTGACTTTTCATGGCTTAGTGTGGCTCACTTGTTTCAAAGATTTAGTGATTTTTTTAATGAATAGTTTTTTCTGTTGATTCTTGGTGTGTTTCTTAGCTTACATGCTGGACACTTTGGAAATCTGTCTTTGTGCTTAGGAAACTGCAAGTTAGAAGCACCATGTGCATGTGCTGAGATGTGCACCAACATGAAGAGGGGACTGATTAGATAACTTGTCCTTCCTCCCGGTTGGTTCTACATTCTACTTTACCTAGGAAAATGTCCACTAAGCATTCAATTTTTGCCTTTCCAGACAAGTTGATGACATTCAGAAGGAGGGGTTGAAATACTATGAAAGCCAGTTTTTTTCCAAGTCCTGTTTGTTAGTGTTTGTTGTCATGTTCTGATTACTTGTACCTATTTGATATGCAGGTGCATCCTAATGTTCCATGTATGCTGTTTACGCCTATCTGTCCACACTCCCTGTCATTTAGGCCTGTTATACTTCCAGATTCTGCAAGGCTTGAGCTAAAAGTAGGCGTGCTGTTTTATTTATCAAACCTTTTTTCTTTTTAAATATCTTTGATATGCACTGTTGTTTCATTTTATTTTTCTTGGAACTGTTCGTTTTTCTCCTCTGCAAATATAACTTCCATAGTCACATACTTGTCATTTATTGATGTTAATGCCTTTAAGATATTGAAATGAAAAGTTTAGGCAGTTGATACATGAGATGTCATGCTGGTTACTAATGGTTTTGATGCACAAAATTCATTTTTCTCTGCAAAAACATCTTTTTCTGCTGATCTTTCATCCTAGTTGACCTTAGAGTTATGGTACCAATGGCTAATGTTCCTTTGGAAAAATAGAATCTAGTGAGACATATTATGAAAGAGTGAAATTTAAAGATAGATACAGCATGTAATGGATAATTTCTAGTGCAAAGGAGCTTCAGGATGAGTTCTTCTGGCTATCCATTTCTCCAACTGACTATACTGTCTTCAGTTTCCAGTATTTAACTTTCTCAAGCTTTCTATTTTTGGCTTCCTGATTTGTGTTACATTTGGCTATTGTAAGTTGCCATTCATGGACTCCCGGTATAAATGCTTTGGTCTTTGAATCTGAACAAGTAGTGACCGGGATATCTTGATGTGATGTGAATTTGGCTCTAATATGTTATAGTTTACAGGTGGCACTTATTCATCTTCGCCCTTCTTGCCTTCCTAACGTTTAACCTCTCTTCATGCTTTAAGTACTTCACTTTCAATCAGTAGGTTCCTTTGTAACTGATTCACGTTCTTTACCTATGTTGGCTGGAAAATGATAGCATCCTCATTTTTTTCATTCTCCTGTTACTTTTATTCATTCTTACAAAGAGAGTTTTGGAGTTTCCCTAGTATATGTCATGAGATGGCCTCATATGATTAGGGTTGTGCAACAATTTGCTGGAGGCAATACCGGTACTTTATCAAACACAGCATGGTTAAACTTTCTAATATTCTAGGTGATGATGATGTTCTTTATGTAACACAATAATATTCAAAATGATGCAAGGTTAAGCTGGGGTTGAAGTTTACTTCTGTTAATACTGTTACCATGTACACAATTTTCATAATTGTAATTGGGAAGCTTTCTGCAATGGAATTTAAACATTGATTTGTGCTTGAGATGCATATAAAGTTTTGAGCTACCACCCTGAAGTCTTTTTGAACTCACTTTTAAGCATAAGAGACTCGTCTTGTTTATGTGTTTACCGGACCCTCTTCTTTGTTATCTTATTATATTAATGTGTACCGGACCCTCTTCTTTGTTATCTTATTCTATTCATGTGTTTTAGGAAAAGGAGCTTGTAGCTTAGTTTCATTGTTAAATTGTCACCAAGCTGCTACCATCAGAAGCACTTAGGGGCTTTCAAATTTTTGAATCCCTTGATTGTATATGATTCATGTCCAAAATGCTGGTTTTTAGTAATGTCATCAATGAAAATGACACAAGAAATTGATGGCTATAACATCATAATCATCTACGCAGAAGATTTAGAGGTGCAGTCACACACACACTCACACACACACAGACCGCATGTCACAACTATGAAAATGTTTTGGAGATAGAGATTACATTTATTCAAAACTAACAAGAGCTAAGGATTTTAACACTATCGTACACAAATGCTCATGAAATGCATCAACATTCTCTTCAGCTGCAACTGCCAAAATCTGAGCATGCTGATTTTCAGAAGTTAATGAGGTCCAAGTGTCCAGGGTCTATACGTTACGATGGCATGTCTTCCTATTGAGCATGGTTCATGCAACTGAGTTTTTTAAAAAACAGATTACATTGTAAAGAAAGAAAATGTAGTTCTCAAAGTAATTGACAGCCCTATGTGTAAGTTCTAGCTTCAATTTCTTGTGGTTTCTGGTAGATAGATATCTGGTGTTCTTGCAATTCTTCTACTAACGGCTGATCATAAATACTTGTGTTGGCTCTTGCATGTGGGATGTCTCAGTTTTACTATTTGAATAATGCAGATACCTGAAGATGCTAGAAGTAATGCTTGGGTTTCCTTTGATGGGAAGAGAAGACAGCAGCTTTCAAGGGGAGACTCTGTAAAGATATTCATGAGTGAGCACCCATTGCCAACTGTGAACAAATGTGATCAAACAGGTGACTGGTTCCGAAGCTTGATCCGTTGCTTGAACTGGAACGAGAGACTGGATCAGAAAGCCTTATAGGCACAATTTGACGATGCCAATTATAATCTGCTGTAAATATCCTGTATATGTTTATGTAAGTAGCAACAAATCATCAATAGCAGAAGAAGATGCAGAAATCACATCCGCGAGTTCAGCTGCCTCCCCTTCCCTCCTCAGAATTGCTAATATACACAATTTTGGTTCCTGATTCTTTACTATTGATAATATGTCTGTACTGTAAAATATGTAATGAAATTTAGTTGTATAAATCAATTTTAGAGTATAATCTTGATATTTTTTTCTTTACCCTTAAGATGGACTAGTAGTGAACATTGGCAGCGTTTGATTCTGCTTAAAATTTCACATATGATGTTATCTGATATAATTGGTACACTTGTTCCTATATTTTGAGCCAAGTACTGAGGTTAATTAGAATGGGTTGCATTTTCTTGGTGCTATACTATCATTAACAACGCACTTATAAATTCAATTTTTATTATGTAGCGACTTTGAAAATGGCTTAAGTAGACTATCTTATTGTTACTGTATACAAAAGAGTGAACACTGGACTATTTTATTGTTAATATCCATCCGGCAGCCAGACTCTACCCGCCTTGATCACAAGAGACAGAGCTCGGGCCAGGTCCTTTTTTTTTTGGGTTTTCAAATATATAGTTTCCTAATTATTGTTATGTAAAAATATATAATATTTAACTATTAATGAAAGCATGCCCTTCTCTATTTTCAGTTCTTTTCATAAAAATTGTACCAATGCAATATTTTGATGTTCTTATCGAAAATGAAGTCCAAGGAAGTAAAGAAAGCATGTTTCTGATTGATTTTTTTTCAAAAAAACTAATTTGTTGCTAAACAGTGGATATCAGGCATAAGATCCACATTTTGCTGGTTAACCGACGACTTGCTTCGTTTCAGGGTTTTCATTCCATTACTTGCTCTTGACCTTCAAGTCTACTGCGCCGTTAAGAGTCATGACCTTATTGTCTGTGGATAACTCAGGCAGGCTGGGCCTCTTCCAGGCCGTTAAATAGAGCTGCAGTGACTCAGCCTGATATCTGCCCCTACTGGCACGCCAAGGCTGCAAGCCTAAGGTGTAAACTGGGGTTGCAAATGAGTTCCATTTGGCATATTTCTTATTACTTGAAATCTGATTCCGGTCCAACCAGTTGTTAAGGGTGGGCATCAAGCCAGGCCTGTGCCAGCTATTCGACCAGCGGGTATAGTTAAAACACATTTTTTTAAAAGAATGTGATAAATTAAATTTCCGTTTCAAGCTTAAAAGAATAACGTTTTTTTTAAACGTTGAAAATGAAAAACAAGTTTTTAATGCCATTTTTTTGCGTTTTTTTTTACTTTTTAATGCCAAACAGTTTTTTTGTTTTTTATTTGTTGCAAATATACTCATCTTTTGATGTTTGTGTTATTAGTTTTTTATTTATTTTATTTTTCTCCTTAGTTTTTTTTATTTTTAAAAATTTAACATATTTTCTCATCTTGAATTCAAGTTCGCTGTATTATACTCAAGAAAAACTTCATCGTTTAAAACTCCAAAAACAATATTTGTAATTATGATATATATATAAACTTGCGAGCTCTAGTCAGGTAGGGTCCTACTTGGCTGATAAATGAGCACCCGACTCTCCGCCTTTTTTGTTTTGTTTTTCCCTTTCGCCTTTTCATATACTCGGCTGAAAAAAAAAATCGTGTTGGTCGCACCGCCGCATGCGTGGGTTGGCCCTTGTTAACTTTGGCTGCTTAGTTGCTCAGCCACCTTCGTTATAGAAACAAAGAAGAAAAATCCTTAGCTCCCATCCCTGATCTGTCCTCTTTATGTTGTCTCTACTCACATGCAAATTTGTCTGCATTTCCCTTTCTCTTCAAACATTTGGCTGACAGAAGACAAAGTGTTGTGCATGGGGCCAAAGAAAGTTGAAAAAGGGAGAAGCATTTCAAATGGTTTTATTCTTTTCACATGGAGAAAGATATGGCATCTCTTGAAGCATTTTCTCTTTCACACTGAAGAGGATTGCTATTATTCTTTCATGTACTTCATTAAGGTAGTCATGTTTCTGTTTGCTTTAGAAAAGCATGTTATTCAACTCATGCTGTTCCTACATGCAAATTCTTATATGGAACTCCCTCTCGCTTTCTCTCTTTCATAAAAAATAATTAGATATGACAAGCAATGCACATTAGGAAGCATCTTTAGGACGTGTTTCGCAAATAAAATACTTTATAATTGTTCCATGTCTCTATCTCCTAGAACACAGATTCATAAAATACTTAAACAAGAGTTCTATGAATCTACATGGAATAATTACAAAGTGTTCTCATTACCAAACAGCCTCGTAGGTTGATGACCGATTCTAACAATATAGGTTGCCAACACATTTAGGGCCAGCAAGTTGAACAGAGCTATAAAAAGTCACTGCTGATGCATTATATGTTGATTACAGAGACATTGACATATAAGGTGAGAATTCTAGCTCTTCTTAAGTGATACCGTAACAAATTGGCACCTAAAACCAAACAAGATACTCCATAGCAAAAAAATTTAGTCCAAGGCCATTGCTTGGATGTCTAAGTTTCACTTGCATGCAATCAAAATTTTAGAAAATTCTTAACTGTCAAAAGTTCTCATGGTGAATTGCCACACGAGATGCCAAGAAATCATTAGGGTTTCATAGCAAAAGCAATAAATTTTCATTAATAGAGGGTTATTATGTAGCTTAGGTTAGTGACATGTTTCATATACCATGCACTTTTGGTCGTGCTGGCATGTTTATAAAAGTCTAATTATCATCAGTTTGATTCATGTGGGTGTTATGACATGAGTTGTAAGACAAAACCAAGAAGCTCAGACCCTCGAAAACAAGGAAAAGAAAAAGGGTTGCGGCGCAGGGGGGGGGAGGGTTTTGGCTCTTGCTTCGGGTGTTAGTGACACAATATGCTCAGACTTAGACACCCATATAATATACCAAAAAACTGACATATATGACACCACAAAAATAATTTTGAAAAGAACAAATGTTCAAAATCACCGAGTCAGGCTGATTCGTATCGGAGAACTTGATCGTATCGTTTCAGTCCGATACGGTGTTGGCATCAGCGGCACTTTAATGCACAAAGAACGCTGAGACGTGTGGAGACCAAGTTGTGGGAGTCCACGTGGCGCGAGCAGATTGGGTTGCCCGATTACCGGGAACGTTTAAAAGAGCTCGGTCGCCGCGGCTCCTCTGAGCACTGAAAGAGCAGCCAAATCCTCGCGATACTAAATAAAGGCCGACAAAGGCAAAAAGAAAATCCACACAAGGGTGACAGAGAAAGGAAATATCAGAGAGCAATGGCGGAGCGCCTCTCCGCGGCTTGCCTGGGCGGACGCCTCCTCCCAACCGCCACCACCACCATCACCAAGAGTTCCATCGTCCTACCTTCTTCCTGTTCCTCTTCCTCCACTTCTTCGGCCCTTCCTACGCTCAGAGCCTTTCCTCTCTCTATGCCTGCCTCCATCTCCCTCTCCTCTGGTTCTTCGCCTTCTTCCTTTCTCTTGTCGGTACGTTTCCTTCCTCGTCATCGTCCTTTTTTCTTTGTCTTTAGTCTGAAAGAATGCTTGAAATGGGAGTTCAGTAGAATGGGACTTGACTAAGCCAATTATTGTTTTGCAACTGGAAAGCGGATTGAAAATTTAGTAGAATCCAGTGGAATTAGTGTTTTAAGTGCCGCTAGGTTTCATCGAGGCCGAATGCGAATTCAGCATCCTGTTCTGGATGTGGCTTTGGGAGATCAAGGCGTTGGATTCTGATATTGGGTTGTTTGGTAGAAGGGAATTGGTGGAGTCGTGTAATTAGGAAGGGAATACGTGTACGGATGCCAATTTGTTCCAAATTCTTGCTTTGGATTCTTTAGTTGGCAGCATGGCGAAAGCTGAAAGGTCAAAGTCCTTTTGAGGACCGTCTTTCGTAAACCTCGTGGAAACACTTGGGACGAGAGAACTCCACCAATTGCTTTGGTACCAGATTCTTCTGAATAACCTCCAAGTAATTTTCTGCCCGTTTCTCCCAAATGCCACTTCCCGGAAGCAGGTTGAATCTTTTCCATATAGCCAAAAACGAGTTGGTCGAATTGGATGGATTCCGTTGCTTCTCGAATATCCAGACAGGCCTTTGGTCTTTTCTCTCTCTCTCTCTCTCTCTCTCTCTCTCTCTTTTTTTTTAAAAAAAGAAATTTGTTGTGCTTTACACTGTGGCGATTGTCTTTGCATGTGTTGTTCTTACTTGGTTTCTTGTTCACGATTGAAGCGTGGAAGGAAAAGGGCGCTTTACTTCGCAAAACCCAGCAGCACCGTGTCTGTTAGATCCGCCGCATCGGATCCTGAACAGTTAAGGAAGGCCAGGGAGGACATCAAGGAACTCTTGAAGACCACGTTCTGCCATCCAATTCTGGTATCTCTCAGCCAATCTTTCCCTTTTCATCCCTACCCCAATGTCTCCTTTTCCTTTGGCAATTTTGCTTCAGTAATATGTTTTCGCCACTTCTGAGGATAAGACTTGAATATTCGTTTTTTGCTTATAGCATGTTAAATTTTTAAGGTGCACGTGAGGATGGTTATTTCTATTTCTAACATTTGGAAACCTTCTTTTTTGGTTTCAGATACTGACTTTAGAGATTGACATGTTCGAAATTGAATGTCTGTGGACAAAAATGTAGGTACGATTGGGATGGCACGATGCAGGTACCTATAACAAGAACATTCAGGAGTGGCCACAATGTGGTGGCGCTAATGGAAGTTTGAGATTTGAGATAGAGCTGAAGCATGGAGCCAATGCAGGTAATGATCTCCCCTGTCATACACGATGGCTGGTTTCCAGTTGACAATATCCTCACTAATCTCACGAGTTCACACTTCTAGGCCTGGTTAATGCATTGAAGCTGCTTCAACCAATCAAGGACAAATATTCTAGTGTTACATATGCGGACTTGTTTCAACTGGCCAGTGCCACAGCAATTGAGGTTCTCTGGAATGTCTTATTATTTCGTTCCGCCTTTTCACCAGCATAGATTTTGACCTTCTTCTGTCCAATTTATTAGGAGGCTGGAGGTCCCAAAATCCCAATGAAGTATGGGAGAGTAGATGTTACAGGTCCTGAGCAGTGTCCGGAGGAGGGAAGGCTTCCAGGTTAGCTCCTAACTGGTTTCCAGTTTTGCTTATGTTACCTTGTCTGAGTTGCAAATTCTCTCAAGATTTGGTTTTTGGTCGATGTTAGATACCATGGGCCTGTTCAGAAATCTCTGTTTTCCTGACACAAATCAATGTGATGCATCATTTTGTATAATACATCTTATGTGGTCCGTGTTTCTGCAAAATGAACCAAATCACCTTTGTCATTTTATTCATTTATGACGAATTTCAAATTTCACCATGCACAGAACAAAGATGCTAAGGATTCTTGAAAACCCATGATTAGTTGGTCGGGCGTCAGCAGAGTTGGAGCCATAATGGAAAGTTACTAGCCAATTGCTTCTTGTCATTTGTACTGTGACGACTGCTTGTCATCCTTACATGTTTTGGTCCTTCTCCCACACCTAACTCCCCTTTCGTAAAAAAGAAAAGGATTTCATCTGGACCCGAACGCTTATACTACGATTTTTACTTCCAGATGCTGGTCCTCCTTCACCAGCAAACCATCTACGTGAAGTTTTCTACCGGATGGGACTCGATGATAAGGTACTTTATCTCTGCAAATTGGGAAGTGCATAACCTGCTTTTTGTTATGTTTTACCTGCTGATTATAAATAGCGTTCACCTTTTCTGCAGGAAATCGTGGCACTATCTGGTGCCCATACATTGGGAAGATCCAGGCCAGAGCGAAGTGGATGGGGAAAGACAGAAACCAAGTATACTGTGGGTAGATGCATCCTTTCCTCGCAATGCAGATTATATTTATAATTTCCGTTGATGATCTTTTATCATGTTATCCTTTAGAAATATCACATTAGCAGTTCAAATTACCTGGCTGTCTAACAGTGCACAGGCCTTTCATTTATAACATAATATATAAAATAATTTCCTGTTTCTGAGTTCTCCTTGGAGTTTTCTCTTCTGCTAAGTCTGCTACTCCACCACTCCAAAGATTTAGTAGCTGTTATTTTTAACTTCAGAAAGGATTTTCTACCCTCTTCCATCTGGCGTTTCATGAAAACTAGCTAGGCAAGTAGATAATTCAAGAAGGAGACAAAGTTTGAAAGAGTCAATGCAACAGTCATTACTCGAAGGTTGACTTCAAACATGCTGATTCCATTTGACTCATAGATTGACTTGAGACTTTCTGAGTTCATCGACTAGGATCTATTCCTAGTTGGCCCGCAAATAAAGCCACCATGTTTAGCTGATATAAGGCATCATGGATTCACGGTTTTGGATCCATCATTTCTGGTCTTTCATGAAAATTTTAAATTGATCTGCCAATTAAATCAGACTGTGTGTATGCGCTAAAACTCTCAAATTTCTAAATATTAAAAGGAATTTCTTAAAATGGACAAAAGTATTTTTCTGTTCAGAGAAATGATCTTTCCATAAACAAAAAAAAAAGTTTGGTCTGAATAGGAATATATTCTGCTTACATATGGAGAAGTTCTAGCGAGGAAAGGGCGAACAGAGTTTTGAAGTTGTTAAGCAGTTAAGTGCTCTGTTAGTAGGCTTTTTACCACCAAAATGCTCTGTTAGTAGGTTTTTTACCACCAGAAAGTGTTCATAATTTCTCCCGGCAATTTGAAATGCACTTGTTGCTTCAATTTTAGTAATTTCACCCCAGTTTGCATTTGATGTACTCTTGATTTTTTTTGCATATAATTCTGCAAAAACTGCTTAATGAAATACATAATTATATACAATCCTAGGTTATGGGTTTGTTGACATAGAATATTTAATGGACCAAATACCCATGAATATTTAGTCATTACCGACTCAAAGGATAGTTTGCAAGGATGGAATTTGCAATTGCAGCAGCCATTTTATGGAATCAGAGTTATAGATTTTCTTGCAAGTCTTTCAAGATGATCTTGTTCCACAAGTGACAGTGACAATGTTTATCAGAGCTTCATTTTTTTTTTCAACTACAACCTTCTGGATTGGCTAGAATGAGAAATATGTGCCCTGATTCTTCTTATATGTGGTAGCATGCTCCTTCTGGCTGCATAGGGTAGGACGTTTTGCTACCTTTCAGTCTCACATCACTTGACAAGGGTGGCTTTGACTTCTAGCTCTCTCCATTTTTGCTTTCTAGCCATGCTTTGATTTCCTCTATAATTTTTTTTTTCTTTTGGCAGAAAGATGGACCTGGGGCACCTGGAGGACAATCCTGGACTGTGGAATGGTTGAAGTTTGATAATTTTTACTTTAAAGTGAGGAGGCAATTTCTGGCCTTTCAATCTTTGGCTTTCCCTCTGTCTCGGAAGCTACTTACTTTGCATGCGAAACATTTAGGATATAAAGGAGAAAAGGGATGAAGATTTGCTGGTTTTACCAACAGATGCTGTTTTGTTTGAGGAACCAGGATTCAAGGTCTGCTAAATGCTGATGTCTGTTTCAATTTTTCATTCTTGAACTTTGTTCTTATGTTCATGGCAAGTGAATTGTCCGCTTCCTCCACTGTGGTCCATTACAGGGATATGCAGAAAAATATGCTGTAGATCAGGATGCATTTTTCGAGGACTATGCTGAAGCTCATACAAAACTTAGCAACCTGGGAGCAAAATTTGATCCGCCAGAGGTCTATCAATTTCTCCTCCTCTCTAGATCAGCCGATGTAGAACTTATTATGGTTCAACTTAGTTGTATACCCAAAGTTCAAACACACATAGAATCTTCAATGTTATTATTGAGAAGATTTCTCTGCACTCTCTGGAATGTCCTACTTGGGAAAATGGAAGCCTAAAAACTTTTCAAGTCTAAAAAAGTAGGAAACAATAAAAGAAGTTATGATTTATCAAGAGCAGGTTCCATGGTATTGTTCTTGCAATAATACAAAGGGACATGCAGTAAAATATTCAAAGCGTTAAATAAATGAAAATAGATAAACATATGTTGAACAATGTAGAAAACGTTTATATGGAGAGAAACCTATTAGAATAGTGATAATTCCAGCTCTTTCTATATTTTGGTAATTTCTCGATCTCTTGTTTGCAATACTGTTGGATAATAAATGTCGTGGTTCAACATATCTGATCATAAGGAAGCCTAACTCATCACATGTTATTTGCTAGGTAAACTGTAGAAATCACATTTACAGTTTTGGATTAAGCAGAAAGCACATCAACCATGTTCCCTTATCCTTGCCAAGTCAATAGAAAACTGATCTATAACTTCCTATTCTAGTTGATGTATCATTTCAGTGGTTTCTGACCCAAAAGATGTTTTTCTTTTCTTGTGCTGTAGGGTTTCTCAATAGATCAAGAAAGTCCTGTTGCTGAGAAATTTGTGGCAGAAAAATATTCATCTGGAAAGGTTAACATGCTAGAGCTCTTTAAGTTTATCCCAGCTTTTTGAAAAATGAACGTGCATAATAGATTGTTCATTGATTTGCAGGCTTAAAGTAAACAAAGAATCCTATTTTCTACTGGTGTCTTTTTTAATAACGGGAGGAAGGTTTTGAAACACAGAATAAAGCTCAGCTTCAAACTCATGGTATTAGGGCCCAAGGAAACGATAAATAAATGTTGGTTGTTACATCTTTGACTGCAGAGAGAGCTCTCAGAAGCAATGAAGCAGAAAATCCGAGCAGAGTACGAAGCAGTTGGTGGCAGCCCAGATAAACCTCTAAAATCAAATTACTTCCTCAACATTATGATCGTGGTTGCTGTTTTGGCATTTCTGACATCTTTGCTTGGGAACTAATCCTTTGCAGCTCCAAGCTACTCTCTTGCAATCTACATGTGTTCATGTTGCTTCCTCCAATAAATGGCGCTATAGAAGTAGCAATGAAATATCCCAGTAATGACTTTTGGTGATTTCAAGACCAAGTGCCTTTTTTTTGTTGTGTGTGTGTGTGTAACCTACAATATGCACCTCTATTCTATTCACATGGTTGTATAATTGAATATTTTGTTCATGAGCTAAAAGTTCACAATCGGCTTACTGGTTCCATCTTGTTCTGCCTTTCTATGAGGTCAAGGAAAAAATCTTTATCACCCAATTTTTTGCTCCTAATTACAAAGAATGGCTTCATCTTTGTGGATTTTCACATGTCGACCATATTCTCCTTGCAATGGGTCGGAAGGCATTTCTACTGTCATGCACAAAATCAAGTCAAATTCTCGTTTAAGTTGAGATAGATGCCTTAATTTTTAAACAGGACTAGTCCATCCGGCTGGGCACCAGTTAGAGCTGCTGGGCCATTGGGGACCAGTGATCAGCCGACTTGGTCAGCTAGCCAACAAGAAGTCGTTAGCATAAGCCCATTAAAAGATCATATATTTATGTATTTTTGTGTATCTATATATTCTAAATGGCACCAAGCATACACACAAGCACCGTCAGTGGGTACTCCAATAAGGTCTATGTACCATGTCGCCGTACTTTACTTCAATAAGGTCCATGTATCATGTCGCTGTACCTGTACTTAAAGTAGGTACTTGGAGACAGTTGGGTACCTTTAACTTGAAGCTAATTCAAACTACTTAATTTTACTTGATTTATTTTTTTGTAACTCAGTTTTTATTCTGTTTTATAGAGTTATTGTTCACTAACATGTAATGTTTTTATTTATATCACTTGTTTATTTGAAAGTTGTTTTCATTTTGATTTTTTTTTTGTGCTACTTTGCCTATGTACACATATATATATATCCTGCAGTATCTTTGTACCTACATTTTTTAAAGTTACTATGTTCGTACCCATGCTTGTATTCAATTGTATCGGTACTCATGTGACTTAGATAAATACACATACACACACAGAAATAGAAATAGATGCACGAGTTAGAGCAGCCCATCAATATTTCCTTTGTCTTTATTTGTCCTTTTACTGATCTCTCTCTCTCTCTCTCTCTATTGTTGTACCTTCAGCTGTTGAGAACAACATACGAGAATTGGATTCTCTGGGTTGAGTTGATTACAGATCTGTAACTGGGCCTTTGGAGCGGGGCTGTGGTGGAGCCAGAAAATTTAGGATGAGCATTAATTAAGGAACAGTCATATCTTCAGGGGCAATACTACTAATATTATATAAATAAACAAAAACCTGAATAAATCATTATGAAAATGGAGAACTTTTATGGGGCTTGCTGTCATCAATGTATGGCCACAACTGCCCACAACTGCCTATATGTGGCTCCGCCATTGGTGCAGAGTTGCTCAGACTATACCGGTGGACGTTGCATTGCCATTAGGTCACTCACCATATCTATATCAATGGCGCTACAGCAGTAGCAATGAGACATCCTGCCGGCGATCTACGGCACAGTGGAAATTTCCACCTTTTGGATGCAACATGCATGCAAAAGATGTCGCTCAATTGTTTCTTATAGTAAAGCTACAAAATCATTCATGCCTTCCGTTTGCCAAATGTACAAGCCAGCTCCATAGTGTGATGGGCGCAGTGTGTACAAGCCTTGAGAACGAATTCACCACCATATATGGCTGACTAGTGATTACTAGCGACCCCCTCGGTTCATAAAGGGGCCCGTAAGTTTTTCTTTTTTTCTTTTTTCAAAAAAGAGGTTATTTAGAAAATTTATAAATCAAAGTGTGCTTTCGGAAATTGGTCTTTCAAGATGGGTGTGTCTCCTCTCTTCTTTCGAATGTAAACAGAGGGAGTGAGAGTTTGAGAGGACGAGAAAGGGAGAGAACAAGAGAGCAAAAGCAGGAGAGGTGAAGAGCAAAAGCAGGAGAGGTGAAGAGGGACAGAGGGAGAATGAGAGAAGAGACGAGGAAGAAAGGAGGGCATACAAGAGATTGAGAAATAGAGGAAGAGAAGAACCGTAAGGAAGGTAAGGTCATCCGAATTTCAGTTTTTGGTTCAAGTGGATGTAAAATTTCTTTTTAGATTCGAAGTTCGAATGTCTGCCCATTAATTTAAGATAGAGGAATCTGATTCTTGTCAATCTTAGCATGTGATTTATGATAAGAATGATATTTCATGTCTATAGAGTGCTGAAGGGGATATACGGTTGAGTTTTGAATGCTGTTTCTCTAAATCCGGTTATGGATGGTTGAGAATGAAGTATTAAGTGAATAATGTTGGGAAAAGAGAAAAATTCCAGTTCCGTGTTATTCTACAGTAGGCTGCAGCTGTATGGGTTCTTTTTGGGTCCTAATTAAGGTTAAATTGATGATGAAAAGGGAATCGTGCATGTGTTGTTCTTGTTTGGACAGTATGTTTGATTGGTTATGATTAGTGAGGCTGCTAGTCCTGTAAGAGAAGTAGGTTAAGATCCTTCAAGAAGAATGCTAATTTTTATCTATTATCTATTTGCTTAGGTGGGTTGGATCGCGAAAAAACACTCAAAGATGTACCTGAAGAATCTTCATACTAAATAGTGTTTTGTTTTTCGATGAGCAGATTTTAGTATAATTTCTTTAAAGCATGCGTGTTGGTTTGTTTAAAGTTTTGTCACAAAAAACGGGGACGAGTATTAAACGGCGAGGAAAAAAACGGGTATAATACGACAAAGTTTTATATATCGGGAATAAAACGGAAAAAGTTTGGCAATTTTTTTTTTAAAAATTAAACATTTAATACATCTTAAAAATTATAAAAAATAATAATTAATAAAAAAAGGACAAAAAACGGGAAAATAACGGCAAAAAAACGAGAAAATAACGTATAATATGAGTATTAAACGGGTATTATACGCGTTTTTTGTTTTTTGACTTTTTTTTTTTAAAAAACGAGAATAGTACGGGTATTATACGACAGAACTGTTTTTGGCGTTAAATACACGTTTTTTTTTTAAAACGGCGTTTTTTGTGACAATAGTTTAAACCGCTATAACATTGATGGTTATGTTTTAGTATGCAATATATTGTTACAACAACAATATTTTAAATGCCTAGTTATGAAATATTTAATTATTTTGCTTGTTATGAAATGAAAATGACAAATTCATGAAAATTTTAATAAAATCCGTACATTTGAGTTTCTTAATGATCTCAAATCATTTAGGATCTCATATGTGAGGCTATCAAACGCTCCCTAAAGACCCAATATGATTATATAGTCATAAATGTTAACCTTATTTGTATTAGACAAATTTAGATTGAGATTCAAAAATTATGGTTTAATCCTGTTTGGAAAAGTGTGATTCAAATTTGAGTCTAAATCATAATCCCACAAAATAGGGTTCGGTTCAATCAACTCAACAAAAGAAGCAGGTTATGTGCATGAAAAAATTATATGCAGCATGTGCACTTTCATTAAAATAACAAAAAGAAACTTTTTAAAAGAATAAAAAAGTATTGTAAAAAAAGTTAAAAGCCTATAATACCCATCGTTTATAAAAAAATTTCAAAAATACCCTCCACCCTTTGGTGCAGACTTGTCGATCCGCTCAACAAAGGAAGAACCAACAAAAACTTGAACCAATTAGATGATCGATTCCTACCGTCTTACCTCCAACACTTTTTTTAGATCCAAGCATCCCGAAATATATATAACAAATTTTTTCCATGTGACTTACGGAATGACTCGGGATTTAGTTGTGCACTGTTCATGGGAAGTTTCCCTGCACCTTATAAGCCAACCTTTTACACATGAGTACTTAATAATGGAAGGGCAAATGGGCATACATTGGTTCATTCTTTTTGCCATAATTTTGAATAGAGATGTCAATATATCTGATTTGGAAAAATCAGATATAAAAAAAAAAAAGTTAGTATTCGATGGAGAAATTGGATCAGATTCAAATTCAAATGTGCATGAACATCCGATTGGAGATGAATTCAAATCAGATTTAGTTTTAAATAAATATTATATATCCAATGCTCTTACCTCTTGAAAATCGGTCGGGTTTCGTTCAAAATTCAGATTTAGATATGAATGTAAAAATGAGATTCAAAATGTAAAATTAGATTTCTAATTCGGATTGAAATGACTTTTCTTCATTCGTATTCGAATGCAAATTCGAATCCAAGTATATGAATATCTGAAAGCAGATATAATTAATAGTATATCCAGTTGGAATCCGACATGATAACATCCCTAATTTTGAATATGAGGTCATATATTTTTAATGCTCAAGGATTTCTCCTCATTTGTTGGAAACTAAAAAAAAAGGTCTCAAGTAAAATCATGTTGTATTGAAGTACCAGAATAATATTGGTTCTTCTTGAAGGCATTGCCCCCCTTTTAAGTGTTCTGAAGAATAATCTCTCTCCCCCGTCTCTCTAATTCCCATGCACAGTTATATACACACGTAGGCATGCACACACTCATATACACAATGTATATTCAGATAGCCGTAGATGTCTATTCCAATCAGGGCTGGAAGGAAGGGGAGGCTGGCAGGGGCTTAGCTTAGATTTAAAAAAGCTTTAAAAATTTATATGTAAATTTAAAAAACTTTAGTTTAATATATATAAAAAATTTGAAAATTTTTATTTTGACTCATGTTAAAATTTGAAACTATAATTTAGCACACGTGACAAAAATTTTTTAGCTCTGCCCTTGATCCCAATCACTGTTGATCAACACACATGCATTTGGCCTCTTACTGATATATATATATATATATATATATCATGTCGTAGAACTAAAAATCTATTGCTGCAAATACTATAAACCATTGCCAAAGAATACCATGTATTTGCAGCGGAAAAAAAGAAGAACAAGCATTATTGACCTGTCAAAAGCTATCACTATTGATCATAACGCAGTTGTTTTTTTGTGAACAATTTTTAAGCATCTCACACTATCTAACTTCAGGCAGACGCTCATACACATAAACGGTTTAACAACTCACAAAAAAGAAAAAGTGAAAAGACTAAAAACAGACATTTTTTTAATGCTTACGTCCAGGCACACGCAACTCACTCATATTCTCTGCCCTCAAACCCCGGCTGCAGGTTCGACCCAAATTCAAGGAAATTGCCACGTGATTGGAAAGAGGACTGCTTTTGTACGGGCAAAAGTAAAAAAATAAAAAAGAAAAGAAAAAGAAGGAAAATGATGGAAATATCCAATTCCAATTCCTGTTCAGGAATAATGAGAACAACTTCTCCCACAAACAGTACGGGGCCACTCAACAATTGCCAGTAAATGTTTTACAGCATCAGAAACACAGTGCCGGCAGAAATGATTTTTTTTTCCCGTTTTGGAACATACTAGTGATGCCATCAGCTCCTTTTTTTTTAGTGCCCATATTAAAAACAATGTGACAATAATTGCCGGCAGAAATGATATTTTCGGAATGAAATGATTTTTTGATTTTTTTTCTTTTTGGATCATACTACTGGTACCATCAGCCCCGTTTTTGGAGAAACATGCCAATTAAAATGCTGTTGTAGACACATACCTATAGTTGGCAAACTGGGTAATCAAATGGAGATCACGACTGCGTTAATGGGGTCAGCGATAGACTTATCCGCGAACATGATACTGAGCCCGATTAAAATAATTTTTTTTAATATAAAATAAAATTTTTGAATATAAAATATATTTTTAATAATAATATACATTATTATTAAATAAAAATAATAGTAAAAAAACTAATCCGGTCATCCCTACCAGGCCGGCCCGATATATTGTCGGGCCGGCTCGAACGGTTTTTCAGGGCCCAAGCCTGATCGGGCCAGGTACTGGGTATCCATGGGGTACTTAGGATCATTGCCCAGACTTAGTAAGCGATTGACTCAATGGCTTGGCTGGGTCAGATTGTAAATTGTTATAGTGTTTTTTGCTGCTGCATGATCTTGGGTGATATTTGTCAATAACTCTAACTATAAAAGAAGTCATGAATGTTAGAGCAACTATTGAGCTCATTTATGATCTCTCTATTGAGCTCATTTATGATCTCCCTTCCTCTCAATCGGGCTACTGGATGTTCACAAATTGATGGTGAAAATATGTTCATAAATGGTTGGACTAGCATTCTTTCACGTCCTTGAAAAAAACTCTCATGAGGGAAAGAAATAAATAAAAGATGGTTGAGAACTTAGGAATCAAAATGAATTTTCATCCTTTAAAACAGCTCGAACCAAACTTGGGTGATTCTGATTTGAGTCACAGTTCCAACGAGTCATCTGATTCTTAACTGAATCACCTAAGTTTTGGTGCTAACTCGCTTGGGTCCTGACTCATGACCTAGTGAGAGAATGATCATGATCCAACTTAAGTGCTAGTTTTGCCAAAAATGAGGTACCTCCCTAAGAGTGGGGTCAAGGAAACACATGTCATCAGAGGCAGAGCCAAGGAGGGACCCTGATTCTACCTCTATTTTTTTTTTAAAATTTACACGTACATTTTAAAAAATTTCACTTGACTTATATAAAAATTTAAAAAGATGATATTTCGACCCTTGTCAAAATTTAAAAACTTTAATTCGACCCCCTCATAAAAAATTTCTGACTCCCCCTTACATGTCTTGTAGGGATGCACTCCAATGCACATAACCACCTCTCCTTTCAACAACGTAATTGAGAATTGATGTTAACGAATTGAACGCCTAAAAAAAGAAAAATAATTGATAATAACTTCCATCTCTTGTTTGGTTTTCAAATCCACGCTTTATTTTTGAATTCAATGCGTCTGAATGGTTGTCGTGAAGCTCATTGAGAGAGTGGTAGATGGAACTTAAGCCATGGGCCAGCCAAATGTGGGCATTAGTTGCATGTCCATTACTTGAAGGTTCAACTACCAGTGCTAAGAGAAACTTGAGTACTCTGTCTGATGCTAGCAAGCACAAAAGATACCAGAATAGCAGGGAGGCAAGGAAAGAGATAGTTAAATGTATCGGGGTGAGCACTCGGCTAACGACAAGTGGACCTCTGACCCACTTTCAGGATGCCCCCAACCCACTTTTAGGTAGGGGTAAAGCCAAAATTTTTTCATGAAGGCGGTTGAATTAAAGTTTCTAAATTTTGACAAAATTTTTATATAGAACAAGTGAAATTTTTAAAATTTAGATATAAAATTTTATTTTTTTTAGAGGTGGTGCCTGGGCCTAAGCAGGCCCTACCTTGGCTCTGTTCCTGCTCCTGGGGGTAGTGTCATACACACAGGCTTGTGCACCTTTGTATCGCGCACATGCTTATGCATATAACCAGCTTCAGACAAAAGGAAGAGGAGATAAGTTAAACTATAGCATTGACTAAATCAAGGAGATTTTTAAAAAGAAAGGTAGAGCAATATACAAGGAGGTTAGGGCTCCGCATCCTAGGCTACATTGGCTTGCATAGGGTTGATAACTATAAAAATTGAACTAGTGACTGGCTGTTTACCAAATGTTAGTCTAACCGGCCATTCCGAACCTCTTTGAGCACAACATCACTTTGAGGTTTTGTTAGAACATTTTTGCATGATATTTTCTATGTGTGTGTGTGTGTTTGTGTATGCATGCATGCACAAGGGGCTTGGCAGTGGCAAAGCTTGAAAAATTGGATGGAGCGGCATTTGTTTAAAAATACTCATATTTGGTGAGGTGCGCGCACGCGCACACACACACACATACATACACACACACACACACATATATATATATATATATATATATATATATATAAGAATAAATGTTTAAATATGTCAATTTACCAATCAGCATGTGGCCCAGAATTACACGCAAAGACGGTATCTACAACTTGTTGAATGGGTTCTACGCCTCACAATTATTCATAAATGGAGAAAATATGAACAAATAGTTACTTCCATAATTATCTTCCATGGACAACTTGGGTAAGGCCCATCAATTTGCCTAAATAACCTTCCCGTTGACAACATGGGCAGGGACCAGCCCTCCCGTTTTCCTTACATTGTAAAGGGGAGAGACTTTGTTAAGTTGTTGATGTGAACACATGATTTTGGCACGCCGACAAAGTGCCGCTGCTACAACATATTAGTGGTTTCGCAAAATTGGCTTAGACTGCCCAGAAATGTGACAACGGAAAATTATCACTTTTAAATGGATATCGGATATTGTAAGTCATCAAAATGGCTGAAGGGATGAGACAGGTGTTTAGTCACACTCGTCCAATTTAATGCTTCGGTAGCGATGGTTGGACCGATGAATGAATGGTCATAAGAATTTAGTATATATATATATATATATATATATATATATATATATATATATATATATATATATATATATATATATATATATATATATATATATATATATATATATATATATATATATATATATATATATATATATATATATATATTATATATATATATATATATATATATATATATATATATATATATATATATATATATATATATATTATATATATATATATATATATATATATATATATATATATATATATATATATATATATATATATATATATATATATATATTATATATATATATATATATATATATATATATATATATATATATATATATATATATATATATATATATATATATATATATATATATATATATATATATATATATATATATATATATATATATAGTTATTCAAAACAAAGAGAAAAATATATAAGTAATACTAGATGACGAAAATGCTCATCATGGATGGATGTCCTTCTTTAAATAACAAGACAGAGTCACTACTCAAATTTTCTTTTATATATATATATATATATATATGTATATATATATATATATGTACACACACATACACACACAAAACTAAACAATATTGATTATCTCATTTGAAAAAAGAAACACTTGGACACTAAAAAGATAAAGTCACTACTATATATATATATACACAATTAAAGCACGGGGAGGGGAGGGGGAGTCGAATCCTCCCATCAAAGAGGAGGCCCAATAGCTCCCATTTTTTGCTTTCTTCCCTCTTTGTTGGCAAGGGGTGGCATTGGCCTCCTAATGCCAATGCTGGATTTCTTTTCAAGTGAAAAAGGAAGATGGTTGTTCAAATGGACAGCATGAGGCCAGCTGCTCATCGAGAGTAAGGAAGCACAGTTTTGAATATATCTTTTCAATAAAATTAAATACACTTCTAGCACATTAATCCATATTGATATTATCTTTACCACTTTTTCAGTTTTAAAAAGTTATAGCATGTTTGTCGGTTTAGAAATTTTGGGTTGAGGGGCATTAATTTAAAAAATATATATATATATGAGTATGTGAATGATGACTTTGACTATCTAGAGCCATCCAACCATATGAGGAAAACCATTTATTCAAAATATTATTTGAATTAGATGAAAATTGAGAAAAAACAAAGAGAAAAATATGTGAATTAGAGTCTATAGTCTTCCTTTTTTTTTCTTAAATATTCATTCATGATGATAGACGACCTTTATATATATATATATATATATATAAACTAATTTATTTCGTACGGTATTCTTTTCTTGTTCATGCGTTGGGCTTTTAAGGACGTGGACTTTTAACATCAGGTAGCTTGTCCAAGGGGCCCACTACTTAAGAATTGGTTTGTTTTACTTCCACAGCAGAATGCCTTCACTCTTAGGGTCCATTATGAGACTGTTGTTAATGCTACAGTACATTATGTTCCACATGTTCAATAGTGAACAGTGTAGTGAACAGTGTAGCATCCAAGGAATTCGTCTTGAGCCGAGGGAGCTGGCCGACGCTGGGTATATGCACATTCCTGTGTATGCATATATATATATATATATATATAGGGGTGTCGAATGACTAAACTACCCGTGAAAAAGTGCAAAAAAAAAAAAAAAGCTTTGAAAATGGATAAAAATAAGATTATAAAAAAATAAAAAACTAAAACTACCCCTCATGATAATTTTCTTTTAAAAAATGCCCCAACCGTTTCTCTCTCTCTCTTTTTTTTTTTTTTTTGAAGGGTGTATACTTATTGCGTGTACACGGTTGTCGGGGGCTTTGACTGCTGTAAAATAGTTAAAATATTTTACCTTTTAAAATATGTGAAAAATTTGACCACTGTAAAAGCTTGGAAAAAAAAAATATGTGTATTTGGCAAGTTACAAAATGAAATTTACCTTGTCGCCTTCCCAAAACTTGGTCCCTCGGGGGCAAGATCATCTCTCGATTCCCTGCACTTGACCTCATACAACATCATCTCTTTCTTAAGTCCAATGACAATGACAAAATACCTATCGTTCATGTTGGGTAAAAAAAGTAAAATGACTATAAAGGACGTGTTTTATTTTTAAATGATAAAAGCATCCTTTTTTTTTTACCGCGCACACGCATAACAGTGCATGCAACCTTCACTACTTCAATGCACCTGATTGAAGTCACGGGCCAAACATTTATGCTTATCTTTTAAAATACTTCAGCCTTTATAGCAACACTTTATAATGGGGCCAACCGAGTCACTTGGCTATGGCTGAATGATTTTTTTTTTTGTTTATTTTGCATTACTAAAAACCATTGCACAAGATGTATTTTGCGATTAAAAATTTATGAATAAGCAATTGACAGTCATAAATGCAATTTTTATGATAGTTTTAGCAATACAAAATACGAAAGGAACCATTTGATATGTATATATATATATATTAGCCCCTAGCTTTTCATTTATTATGATAGATGGTTAAAAGAAAAAAAAAAAAAATAATGAGCATTTTTGTCATTTACTATCAGTTTACAATTTTTGATCATGTTTTCATGCATCAAATAGACGGCTCTAATTAGATAATTGTATGATATATATATATATATATATATATATATATATATATATATATATATATATATATATATATATATATAAACAAAAATTATCGGAGTATCTGACCTCAACACAGAGTTATAGTGGTGTAACAGTTATCGTGCTTGGGTTGCATGGAGAGAGACAGAGAGCAGTCGAAGGAAGAGATCCCCAGCCTCTGGCAGGGAGGCAGGAGGTCAACCAGCTCCACCATCGGCCGCAAACTTCCATCCTCCCGTTTCAAGGGCGTGGTTCCTCAGCCAAACGGGAAATGGGGAGCTCAGATTTACGAGAACCATCAGCGCGTGTGGCTGGGGACGTTCCCCACGGAGGCGGAGGCCGCGGCGGCCTACGACGTGGCGGCGCTCAAGTACAGAAGCGAGGAAGCGGCCACCAATTTCCGGGTGGTGTGGGAGGACCAGCACCAGCTCTCCTTCCTCAAGTCCCACTCACAGCAAGAGGTCGTGGAGATGCTCAGGCGGAATACCTACTACCACGAGCTGATCCTTTTCAAAGAGTCAGCTCGATCTGTCGGCTCATCTCCCTCGCCATGGAAGAGGCGCGAAGTTCGGGTAGAGAAGAAAGAGCTCTTCGACAAGGTGCTGACGCCGAGCGACGTCGGCAAGCTCAACAGGCTCGTGATTCCCAGGCGCCTGGCCGAGCAGTTCTTCCCCTTGGACACCCGGCGCTGGAAGGACGGCATTCTTCTGAAGTTTGAGGATGAAGGTCGCCGAGTGTGGAGGATCAAGTACAGTTACTGGAGCAGCAGCCGCAGTTACGTGTTGACCAAGGGCTGGAGAGGGTTCGTGAAGGAGAAGGGGCTTAAGGCAGGGGACGTGGTCTTCTTCTTGAGGTCGGCAGGGCCTGAAGAGATGAACTACATACGTTGGAAGCATGTGGAAGGAGAAGATATTTATCAGCAGCGGAGATGTGGACGACAAGGGCCTGCGTTGGAGCCACAACAACGAGGTCAGTTCGTCAGGATCTTCGGCGTCGACTTAAATTCAAGATCTTAGTGCCGGTGGTAGTGATTTAGAGATGGTTCGAGGTATCATCATATCAGATACCTTGTAAGTTAGCCATGATTTCTTTGTTCCTGCATGTTATTAAATCTAATGGTGTCAAAGTCGGCAACTATCCATAATCCTTCGTTTTCTGCTCGAATGCTGAACAGCGTGTTGCTAATTGGCAGGTATGCCATGATGAGGTTATGAGCTTCACCATGAATGGCAAAAATCAATCTACTTTTTCTTTCTCAGGTATTTCTAATCAAGATTCGAAACAATCTTTTTTGATGAATGAATCAATTTATACGGTGCAATATTAGGTAATTCCCACTCGAATCGGTAAGGAAACGAATACCATTTGCAGTTGTTGAAGTTCCTGTTCTAAAGGTTTCACTACTAGCAAACCTAAGGCCGCCCTGATTATCATATGGCGACCAAATTCATATGCAAAAATGAAATCTCAGTCAGCCGTTGCTTTTAAATTGGAGAACACCCTTTTCCAAAGTTTTCCTTTACCTTCAAAGGTTTCACCTCTCTCACAGATGAGTTTAGGCTCTGTATGCAATCTGATTTGTCAGAGCAGACACATGAAAACATATAATTATGTTGGCAATCAGTTGTGATGCAGGCAGCAAATTTAGACCAGTGTGGGAGAAATGTAGAAATTTTAGGTTGGCGACAATATATGAGTGATTCCTAGAAATGAGTGATTGGTAGAAGCCAGACCAATAGGTTAGGGACAAAAATTAGACGTTTTAAATATGATATTTAAAGCGTTTTTTTTTTAATCTAACCTTATGATATTAATGATAGGTTGATGCATGCAAAATATATATTGAGTAGATCATTTTTTGGGTTTTAATAGTATTTTTTATAATAAGTAAAGATAAATGGCTCCCATAGCATCAACATTTTGATAATATAAAAATCAACATTTTTCATAAAAACAACTTTATTCAAAGCATATTGTATATCAAAATAGTTTTTATAAATGTGTAGGATGTTTATATTTTATTTAAAATTACTTTTTAACAAAAAATTAAAGGGTCTTGTTGTTGTCCCAATTTCTCGTGTGTGTGTGTGTGCACACACACAACAAAAGCAGATATATACACTTAAAAGAAAACCAGTTCTGTAATGCGATTGGTTTTCCTGTTCTCTTCTCATCTTTTGGATTACCAATTTTAAAAGTGAAGAGAATGATTGTCGAGAAGGCATAAAAGAAGGAGAATAAGTGAAAGGAAAAGAAGAATCAGTCCCAGATGAGTTTAATTAAGTAATTTGCAGAGAAAGCCATCCCTTCATAATTTCCAGAGAAGACTTGGGAAATTAGTCAGCATTGCAAGGCCCATGTTCAAAGTAGTACAGGAAAGTAATAAATTTTCATTTTCAGGACATACTAATGAAAATATTGTACCTTTGTAAAAAAAGGGTAGAGTTAAGGTTGGGTCAGGTCACCCTAGTTCATAAAGCTAGGGCTAAACAACGAGTCAAACCAGCTCGAGCTTGACTCAAACTTGCTCGTTATAAATGAGTCGAGCTCGACCTCAATGTGTGCTCAAAATGTTAAACGAGCCGACTTTAAGTTGTAAATACTCGACTGTTTTAAACTCGACTCAGCTTGACTACATAATAAATGTTGAATTATAATGAGAAAATAGTTAAACAAATATCTACTAAACGAGTTAATCGAGCTAAACAAATTAAGTTAAAAAAGTAAGACATGTTTAACATAAACGAGTTAAGTGAGTCGAGTTCACGCTTGGCATTGTATTATTGGGTTGAGCTCGAGCTTGACTGAAGTTGGAGTTGAGTTCAAGCTCAAGTTTTCTGAGTTGAGTCAAGCTCGAGCTGTTTCAACTCGAGCTCAACTTGCCTCGTGTGCAACCCTACATAAAACCAAACAAATAGGGGCTCAACTGCCTGCCTAAACCTGGTACAGGCCTGGTTAGATAGTGTCTCTGGTTGGACCAATGCAAGCCAAGCCCAAGTTCAGCCCAATGGTTGAAAAAAAAAACCCCAAGCGATAGCAAGGGTTTCTTTCACATAAAGAAACACTCGCTGATTGTCGAAGTTTTTGTCACCTACAAAATGTCAAGGGGTCTTCGTAGCATAGAAACCCCCAATGACTATCAGGGCTTTCTCAAACATAAAAACCTTTGGCATTGTTGGTGGTTTCTATTAAACAAAGAAACCTTTAATGACCATCGGCATCTTCGGTCACTCATAGAGACAAGGCTGGGTCGAGTCCCTGGTACCAGAACCAATGAAATTGGACTGGACATCTTAATAGGCGGGCCCATCCGGATGCGGCTAGGAGTCTAGGTAGGGCTGCACAAGAGCTGAGTCGAGCTCACGCTAACTCGATCTCGAACTCAACTCGAACTGGAGTCAAGCTCAATACAACAAGCTCGATCTAGACTTGACGATACAATGTCAAGCTCGAACTCAACTTGTCTAACTCTTTTAGGTTAAATATGTCTTATTTCTTTTAACTCGCTTAACTCATTTAATAGCAATTTGTTTAACTATTACCTCATTATAATTCAACATTCATTATGTAGTCAAGCTGAGTCCAGTTCTTACAACTTGATGTTAACTCGTTTAATATTTCAAGCATACATTTCAAGTCAAGCTCGACTCATTCATAAACTAGTCGAGCTCGAGCTTGCTCAACTTGTGCCAGACCTAAGTCTAGGTAGGAGCTGATTGAGTGCTAACACCAGTAGCTCTTCCGATGAACATAGAGAAAAAAATGAGGCCTTTCAATTATCAATTTGAGGCTGATTTTAATGAATTAAATAATTATGTTCTTCGAGTGAACATAGTCTACAATCCACATGCATCCATCTATGTATGATCTTTCCATCTCACTTACAACAATGTTCTTCGGGTGAGCGGAGCTTTGACCGAACCCTGTTCACCCGAAAAAGTCCTCCACTACTGTATAGGGTGTGCTTTGATGCCTAGAAGTGTGGCCTCCATTGTGCTTGATCAACTTGCATGTTGGTTACCTCTCGTTTGCAGCACAATGAGTTGGCACTTCAGGGAGTTTAAATGACGGGTTGCCTGTCAGCCCCTACTGGATCCCATTGTGCCAACCCCCTTGAGGATATTTACTACCACTTTATTCAAGAACGATGCTCTCAATGAAATTCAGCATATGCATTTGAATGGTACCTCCTCACGAAGAATGTAAGAATAGCCTTGAAAGTTTAAGGTGGCAAGAAGAATAATACGTAAAGTTTGCGTTTAAGGCTGCAGACTGCAACAGGTTGAGAAGGCGGAACGGCCATCTTCATAATGTTACGTAATTTGAAATATTAACTGGCCGTGAAATTAAGGAACCTAAGCTGCCTTACCAACTTGCCAAGACGGTCTGCGTTCATGCATGCTTACTCAATAGTTAAAGACATATGCATGGCCAGCTGAAAGTGTCTCTGCTGCCATCCATGAAAGGTGATTAACTTGCTTTTAATTAGTGGACAAAGTGCATTAATTTTCATTTCAGCAGCACTCAAATCAAATGAACGTTCTGATCACGAGTCAAATGATTTAGGATGAAAATATGATTTTTTTCATTTAATAGGCTATGATAAAGAAAGCACAAGCAGCATAACTGCAATGATAACAAGATCATTGCTTATAGAAAAAGGAGTAAACAAATATTGGAAATTAAGTATGTAAAAAGACCTTAATTAGCTCTACAAATTAACTTATATATGGCACAATGTAGAAGAATCCAAAAGACTCTAGAAGCCACTCTAGCCAATTAGAATTGAATTATAAACACAAAGAGAAACTCAGCGATGCTTATACCAAGGAAAATGGTGTCAAAAGTTATCACCGGTACATAATATACCGGTGCCAATCATTGCCGGTATAAATAATGGTGAAGGGTATCGCCACTTCAGATATATATACCGTTGCTAATACTGGTGAAAACATTGTTAGGATATGTCATCTTTTTTTTTTTTTTGCAGACCTCAAAAATTTGAGCAAATATTATATCATGGAACTCAAAGGAACAATATATGGACACTCCATTGCAAACACTACAAAAGAAGTGTTCTGGATTCAATACCTGCTTAAAGATATTGGGATGACCTTATCTAAATCTCTCATTATTTGATGCAACAATGTGTCAGATATTTACATGATAGAAAATGCCACAATGCAGGGCAAAAGCAAGCGTATTGAAATAGATATATATTTTATGGGAAATCAGGTTGCCCAAGGTAAAATTCAAGTTGGACATATTCCTTCATCACATCAGCATGCCTACTCCCTTACCAAAGCTTTGCCTGTCAATATTTTTTTTCAGCATCGAAGCAAACTCACGGTCTGACCCATTGAGTTTGAAGGGGGCTGTTAGGATACAAGAACTAGATCTCTCTACTGTGAAGCTTGAGCTCCACACACACACAGACACACAGACACAAACCGCAAACCTCTCTTGATCCGCAAACACAAAATGAGGAGGCTGCCAATGATAGAATAAAACATGCGGCAACCAAGCATTATTGTTTTAGGGATTATAATTGTAATCAAGTACAAAAAAAAGTCAAGGAAAGAAATCGATCATTGAAACAATGATAGAGCCATAAAATTTAAGTTGAAGGGTACTAATTCAAGAATGAGCATACCTTTAGGGGCACAACTCATGTATATAAATAAGCAAAAAAATGAATCCATCAATAGGAAAACAAAGAATTTTGGTGAGAATGGTGTGGGCAACTGCCCACAGCTGCTTATATGTGGCTCTGCCACTGCTTTGAAATGTAAAAGTCTTCTATCCAATCATGAATGAATTACCTTCCAAGTGAGCGTTAATAGGAAGGATCATGCACATAGGAGGTTGATGCCCTGTAAATGACATTAACATTTTCATGGGTCTCAATTCTCTATTTCCCCTCTATCATGACGTGTTTATGCCTTTTTGTATATATATTTGTCATCTTTTGGGGCTGTTTGGTAACACTAACATTCTGCTACTGTCCTATGAACCTGTCTAAAAATAAATGGGCAGATTCATAAAACTCCTTTAAATGTTCCACAAATGTGCTTCATTTTTTTGAGTAGATTCATGAGACAATAACGATGTGTCATTGTTGCCAAACAGCCCTTTTGAAAACAATAGAATAGTCCAATTTAGAGAAAACCCTTGGAGAAATAAAGGGTGGAAAAGGAAACCCTAATGGACTATTGATATTGGAATTGATCTTCCTCAGTCTATGGTCTAAGCTGGCTGCGTCCACTATTGGCCTTGGTCACGATCGATGGCTTAATTCCCCACCTTGGCTTGGTAGAGTGACTTTATCAATAAAAAGCTCACTGTGGATTGGCTTGAGATACTTGCATGTACATTTGTTAAAGGGGAACCTAAAGGGTAAAGGGTGTAGCCATGGCCACCTTTGAGTTTTTTGAAAAATCAAAATTATACCACTAAAATTTATAAAGTTTCAATTTGGACCTATGAGTATGGATTTTGAAAATTATAAAATGGCCCACCCTTGGGAGAAATCTTTGTACCACCGTTGCTGGTCAAGGTACATAAACTCATGACAAAGGAGAAAATAGATTGAGGAAATGTGCATACATGGACCATGACCTTTTTCATGCAGTTTTTTTTAGTTATAAGGTTAAGGGAAGTTTAATTTATGCGTTCCATTGATAGCTAGTTTCTATGAAAAGCGTTGTGTGTTTCACAAAAATTGCAAAAAAGTGGTTCTTTTTATTGGAAATTAGAAGACGTAGGCTCATAAAACTAAGAAATGTAAGGTATAGTTTGATAGCTTAGAAACTTGGAACTACTGGAAACTTGTCTCTGGAAATTTCATTATGGTATCATTTGCTCCCTCAGGAACCAGCATTCTGAAATGTTAATTCCAGTTGATTCTAGAATTGTGAAATCAAAGGCATAATCCCTAATTCTAGATCTGATTCATGTTTGTAAAACGTGTTTTGGTTTCTTGGAAGTCTATTTCCATGTTTGATTTGCAAGAACAGGTAAAAGCTGGAATCAAAACATGTTTTGATTTTTTTTTTAAGGTTGTGGGATTCTGGTGGACATTTTTGTATAACAATATTTTTTAAAGATCGAAAAAATACTGGGTTGTTGAGGTAAATTCTTGAAAAAAAGGCTGCACCTTTTTAAAAATTTTGAAATATAGTGGGGTACTGGATGTTAAACTTTTTATATTATTTTTTTTTATAAATAACTAATAGAGATTGTCAGTTGCTTTTTTTAATCATTTCCTCACTTTTTCTTTGGCTCTCGTCTCCCCACCGTTATAAAGCGATGCTGCTGCAGCAGACTGAAGGTAGCTGCAATCTATTGATGATTCTGGCGATCTTCACTTCTCACTCTCATCGTCTCTCTACTCACACTCTATTCTATGCATGTGTCAAAATCAGCCGAACCAGTTCCCTCACTGCCAGATGCCATCTTCTAACAACATACCTCTCTTTTGATCTCTCTTTTGCTAATTCTCACTCTATTATTTGCTGTTGGTTGGATTGCAGCTTGGGGAATACGTCCTTCCCCTCATAACAACAAATAGTAGGCGTTGGAGGTGACGACAGCATATAGCTTTAGCCGCTTGGAGATCGGTCGAGCACTTGGTGTGGCTGCCGGGAGCACTACATCAGTTAGGACTTTAAGAGTGGGGTGAGCGAGGCCTAATTGTGCCTAAATTGTCTATGTTTTATGTTAGCACATGTATAATTATTATTCAAACATACTAGATTCAAGATTGGATGACTTAGAATGCACATTAGAGACTTTGTTATATTGGAAAAGGTTTAGGACTATTTTAGAGGGATGATGATTTATACATATAATTATTTTTTCAGTATGAATAATTGAAGCGGTTAAAAAGCATGGTAGAGATTTTGATGATGTTGAGAAGATTTAGAACTATTTTCGCAAACTAGTGAAGTATATTATTGTCAATGTGCATATTACGTCGCTTGTTGGGAAAGAATATGATTGTTGGGAAGCGTAATTATTGGGAAGATGCCTCAACTAAGAAAACAAGTGAGAAACATATTGGTGATAGGTTGAACAAAAAATCTGGAGTTTTAACTGTTTGGTCGTGCCTGAAGGAGTTCGGAAGAGGCCTAATGGAGGGCTTTATGGGCTGATGCTACATGTCGGCACCTTCTTGAGGTGATGACCTACACCTCAATTATCCTATTTTGTACTTTTATAGACTTTAAAGAGAAACGAGTAGAAAACTTATTGCTTGAATATTTTTGTAGGTACACTGGGCACGTCGAGTAGACCTTGACAAGATTTGAAGGCCGAGACATTTTGAGTATTTTGGTGACGCGCGACAGGTATGACGACATTTTAGGGAAATCTTTGCCTGGGGCCAAAGTTAGAATGCATACTTTTTCAAGATCATTGGATCCTATGATTGTGTTGTGTTGAATGAATGTATGTGTATGAATGAATGATTATGAGATTGATTTTGTTTTTAAAATTACTATGCAATTGCATGTGCATGCTAGTAATGATAACTGCCTCGGGGAGATTAGACGGGGTATCGAGTCGAGTATCTCTTCGAGCTTGATTGTGCATTAGAAAGTATCATAGAATGATAATTGTATATGATAGCTACGGGCTAATCATGGATCGAAACTACTCACAGTGGTTTAGCTATGTTTTGTACGATGTGTTTAATATGTTTGATTGAGTGAATGTTGCAATAATTTTTGTGTGCATTGTTGTGGGCATGATGCAATTGAATGAATTTGGAGGGTAGATGTACCGTAAAGTTATGACGACCAGCTAAGAGTATTAACTGTAAGTGTAGCCATCATAGGGAAGTGTATTGATGTAAGGTTGCACTGAACCAACATCGTGTGCTAACCGGTCATTTTGTGGATGCACTTTCATAATGATAAGTTAATAAATAATAATAGATGAGAGGCCAGTGGGTTATAACACTGTGTTTGAGAGATGTTAAGCGCAGGTGGTGCAATGCCCCAAGTTATCGTTCTATGAAGTGCTTGAAGCGTTAGGCTCCCGCTTTCCCAACTTAGGTGTCCTAGGGAAGGCAGGAACAACTCTCCTTGCAATTCACACATCCATAGATGATTATTCTATCGCTGCAACGTGAACAGATCCATATCATTTTGAGCCACCACGGGGGTTGTCTCCTTACTGTAGGTCACCCGTGGTGTGCACGCGCCTATGTTTTGCATCCACAGGAGCTGTCAATTCACTGAAGCCAATGTAAATGAAATAACTATAAATAAGACAAGTGTGTATGAAGTGAATATGCATGAAGTGAATGTGATTATTGAGTGTATTAATTGTGACCATTGAGTGGTCTATACATGTCGTGATATATGTGCGGGGTTTCCATGACAAATGTGACTGTATACTCCTATCATGACATAATAGTGTTTTGTTTTCGTATTTGTTATATCCTACGTTTGAACCCTTACTTTAGAGGGTTTGTATTTATATGGTTTGTTGCCATACTACGAAAGCTAAGCCTTTTGATGTTTACTTTTTCAGGTTTTGATGGACCCAGCTCAGCAGGTTTATCAGATGACTCAACTCATCCTATTGGAGAGATTTTGGGTTTATTGTAGTTCCGGAGCATCATGTTTTGGTCTCTGTGATGTCTTATTTTTGTTAGACATCAATGTTATGGTTCTGTGATATTTTTGTCATATGTGTTATTGAGAAACATGAAGTGATTTTGTATGAACTGAATTTATTATACAATGAAATGTTCGCCCCTATTGTCTCTTAATGTGCATAGCTTCTTTTGAATTGTTGTGTCGTCGCACCTCAATGTTTTACTTTTTAATAAAAAAAAAAGGTTATTTGGGGGTCAAAGTATTGGGCTGTGAATGGCTAGCATATATGACTGAAATAGATACCTATACCGTTACTAATACTAGTGAACACATCACTAGAATATATGAATTTTTTTTTGGCAGGACCTCAAAAATATGAGCAAATATTATGTCATGGAACTCAAAGAATTCAAACACTTGTCGCTAAAAGCCCAATACACTATCACTATTAAAACTATAAATTGTTGATACACTATGAACCATTACAAATAGTGATCCGGTCATGTCATGTTGTTTTTAGCAACCATTTTTATATATTTAATCATCTTGAACATCCTGCTGCAGACTAATTCCAATTTAATTATATGTAATTTAGTCATCCGGCAACATTCCACAGCTTGCTGGTTTCAATTCCGCACAATTTCTCACTTACTGCTATATATTGTTGGCTTCCTCGTTAAAAAGATTTGAGTGGTTCTTGTGAAGCTTGTAATAACAGAGTTAAAGATTATGCCAAGAAGCACAAATATGTGAAATGTCAGTTTGCAGATCTAGGCAGAATGGTAATCTCCAAATATTAATGGTTGTGTATGTTGATAGACTGCTAAAAGGAAGGAATTTGTTCACCAGCGTGGAGGAGGAGGTCCCCTCCCCCTCTCACATTTTGAAAAAAAAAAAATTATAATTATATTTTTGAAATTTTTAATTGGGCTCATGTAAAAATTTCGACAAATATTGTTTTGCCCCCGTTCAATTTTTGAAAATACTATTCGCCCTTCCTCTAAGCGTTGCATCAGCCCGACCCAGCCCGATAAGGAACAGGGTTCAGGTCGGCCCGGTACTCGAAACTTGGGGCCGGGCCCAGCTCGACCATTAAAACCCGAGCCTGAGCCTGGTTCGATTAAATTAATATAAAGTAATATATAAATGTAATTAATCGTCATAAAATATTATATTTTAATATAAAAATGAATAAAATAAATATTAAACACAAATTATTGGGCCCACCTAGGCCAGCCCGATAAACTATCGGGCTGGTCCGGTGCCCTTTTTTCTGGACCCAGGGTTGGATTCTAGTCGGTTCGAGTACCGGGTACCCACTGGCCGCTCGGCCCGGTGCCCAGCCTTACCCTCTTTCCCCCAAAGTAAAAAAAAAAAAAGAAATTTCTAGGTTCCACCAAGTTGTCAATACAGCTAGTTAAAGCATGGCGGCCAGATGTCGGCATTAGATGTCAGCTTAAAAGGTCAGCTACCGCATCCCATAGATTCATTGTAGGCTTAAAAAAATTTGACATAGCTACCTGACCTGGTAGGTGGCCAGCCAGTCACTGATTCTAGAGTGTCAACCCCTCCTTGGATAAGCACAATGCACATGAAGCGGGTTATGTACGCCGTACTGTGCATGAATTTTTTTGTGCGTCGGAATGGTTAACAACAAAAACACCATTGGTTAATAAAAAACAAAACTTTTTCTAGAGACAAAAAAAACTGCAAAAAATTAAAAGACTAAAAAAGATATGTGTTTTTAAATATTTTTCAAAATATCCCAACTCCTTAGCCTTTTCTTTTGGCGTATATGGGTTGCGTGCAACCAGCAGCTCATACAACTCACTCTCCAATGCACATGTGGTGCAATGTACATTGAGCTTTTATTGTTAAAAGACTTTCATATAATCTCTCTCTCTCTCTTTCTCTCAAGAAGGTTAGCACAGGAGATTGATGGGTACTCAAGGGACTTATAAAGGTCAGTACCAACAACTTGCAGTACTGTCACCTCTCAGAACTATCTATAAATGAAAGGTCCCATCAACAGGGAGTGATTGTCCCATATCACTACGTCAGGGACAAAAACCAGACTGTTCACATATAAATAATAAGTTGACAAGAAACATATATTAAGGTAAACCTTTTTTAGTTTAATGATAAGTCAAACTGAGTGGTTCATACAATAGGGCTGCACAGGAGCGGAGTTGAGCCCGAGCTTGCCCAGCTCGAGCTCGAACTCGAGTCGAGCTCCTCAATACAAGCTCGAGCGCGATTGGATTATACAACGTCGAGCTCGAGCTTGACTCGCTTAACTCGTTTATGTCTTTATTTATTTTTTACTTGTTTACGTCAACTTGTTTATCTCATTTACAACACCAAAGCAAAACTTGTTACCTCAAGTCAAAAGGAAAACTTATTGTTGGTTTTCCTGCGATACAAAGTAGGGTATGCTTGTTCTGTAGTACAGAGATATTATTTTTAGTATTGTAAGTTAAATGAGCAAACGCTGCAACATCATCAAGAACAAATTCTATGGTACAACCATGAAAACAAGGGGGTTCAACACAAAAGAATGCGAACAAGATTGGGGAACAATTGAACAAGCAATCAAACTGATGTCATAAGAAAGGGAAAGCGTGAGATGGTGGAGAGAAAGGGTGTGGCATACCGGCAGCAGCAAAGTGCGTTGGTTGAGAAAGGCTGAGGAATACCAGCGGCAGCAAAGTGGGTTGGTTTCATTGGGTTAGAGTGTTGTTGCATTGCAGCGTTGGGTTCTACTAAAACCGACAGAAAGCACCACCCTTGGGTCCATTCAAAACCTGCAAAAAGTGAAAGAAAGAGGCGATGGCTGAAAGTTTGAGTGTGAGAGAGAGGCAATAGGCATATATACTAGTAGGCAGCAGTCCGGCTGAGACCTGGAAGTAGCAGGGAAGTCAGATAGTGGCTGAACTCTGCCAGGCGGATGGTGGTAGTCATGGCTTGTGCGTCGGCGAGTCGGTGTCGGTGGTGGAGAGGGGAGAGAGAGAGAAGTCGAACAAAACAAAAGAACGAAAAAGGTTAAAAATGGAAACCGAACAGTAAACAAAAACACTTAACCTAAATCGGTAAATCGGTTTTTGGTGGCTCGTGAACCGGTTTATGTAATTAGATAAAACGATTTTCAGTAGTCGAGTTGAGCCGAGCATAAACAAGTCAAGTTGTTACAACTCGAACTCAACTCGTTTAATGTTTCGAGTATAAGTTTAAACTCGAGCTCGGCTTGTTTACAAACGAGTCAAGCTCAAGCCGAGTTTTTTCGAGCCAGTTCGAGTCGAGCCCAAATTGGCTTTGACTCGTTGTGCAGCCCTTTCATACAACATCAAAGTCAATTTTTTGAGTGTGGAGTAATCCCCATTTTTTCTATAAACAACTTAAATTAAAGCATATTTTGTATTCATGAATATAGTAGGATTTTTTTTTATTTTATTTAAAATATATTGCTTTAACAAAAATTTTAAGGATCTGGTTTTTTCTCCTGACCCTAACAGGTCTGCGATTTATCAATTTCCTTCAACAAGGACTACAATAAATATTGTCATAACAATATTTCAGACTCTTGAAAGTCTTTCCACTTTAGACAAATGAACTTTTTTTGGACAACTCTTAATGCTTGCCGACGGACACATGGTGTGCCTTACCATATTAAAGAGAGAGAGAGAGAGAGAAAGTTTGATAAATTCATGGCATAAGAGTATTCTTAAAGTTTGTTATACTACTTTCAGGTGAGTGAGAGTATTACGACTCACTGCCTGGCCAAGAGTAAAAGTTTCTCTTTTCCTTTACCTTTAAAGTGGGTTTTTTTAGATTTTTAATTGAGTGAAAAGTTACTAATTCATCATTCCAAAAAAAGTCAACAACTACAATGCATAAAGAGGTGGAGCAAAAAATTTTACATTAAAGTTTCTTAATTTTGACAGGAGCTGAAATATATTTTTTTAAAAATTTTATTAAGACAACGAATTTTTTTTTAAAATTTATATGTTAATTTAAAATTTTTGTTTTTTTTGAGGGAGAGCCAAGCTCCTTGGCTCCGCCCTTGACTACCACGTATGTTCAGAAAGGTGAGCACAGCCCACAGTTTGTCTTTTATACATTTTAAATGATTTTTTCATAAAAAATAATATAAATTCTATTTTTTTTGAAAATCTGGAGGCCCCCGCCCGATGCCATATGCATTGAGCAATTGAAGATGCTCTAACATTTTACATTTTTTGGGCACATTTTAAGAGAATTTTCAAAAAATAATATACATATAAAATTAAAAAAGAAAAATCTAGCACGTGGCTTTTTCAAGTCTAAACACCACATGACTAATGGGCTCCTTCCTTGGTGCTGGTGGTTGGTGAATCCGACCAAATGTCCGTCGGCCCTCTCCGTATGGTTGTTTGACAAAGGCATTCCGGACAATGTCTCCCTAGGTCGGAAGTGTTATTTATCATACGTGGAACGGGTGGAACATGACATGCTGCAGCATTCTTTCATGGCTCATTTTGTCATTTTGACTTCTCAAGTGGGGCAAAAGCTGTCTCGAGGGGATAATATAAATAGGAGTAGAGCCAGAAATTTTTCATGAGATGGGCTGAATTAAAGTTTTTAAGTTTTGATAGGGGTCGAAATATCATTTTTCAAAATATTTATATAAGACAATTGAAATTTTCTAAAATTTACAAGTAAATTTTTTTTTTTAAAGTTTTTGAGGTGAGCCAGGGCCCATGCGGAGCCCCTCCTGGCTCCGCCTCTGAGCATAGCTAATCCCGCTGACAGGTCAGTGAAAAATTGACCATCACTTTGAATCATGTAGATGTTAGTCGTTAAAATTACAAAGGGTGACAAACTCTATTGTGGAGTTGCTACTCTCAAGTTGTTGAATGGAATAACGACAAGTTCACTTGGTCTCATGCAGTTTTGGGCCTCAAAAGAAGACAAAAGAAAGGAGGGCTTCAGCCTTCTTTTCCTAATAATGGGTTTTCTCCCACTCAAAAAAAAAAGAAAAAAAGTTCACGCCCCCAGCTCTAGCGGTCCATTATTTACTAGAACAGAAACATGCTGCAGTACCAGCATCCTTTGAATGGAACACGACCTCATAATAGAGGATGCGCTGGTGAACATGAAAAATATGACCCATCCAATTATTTTGTCCCTCAAACAGTGGGAAACCTGAACATGGCTATGTAATGTTAACAGTTCAATTCCTTAAAAAAAACCCAATGTAAACAAAGCTAGAATTTGTTATTGTTATAAACCAGACTTGATGGAATCATCTAACCAAAGGGCGGAGCAAAAATTTTTTTGTTGCATGGACTAAATTATAGTTTCAAAATTTTAACATGGACCAAAATAGAAATTTTCAAATTATATATATATATATATAACTATTTTTTTTATAGTTACATATAATATTTTAAAATTTTTAAACTCTGAAGAGGGGCAAAGCCCCCCCCTTCCGTCCACCCCTGATCTAACTAAGACTGGGCGTCGGGCCGGGAAAATCCCTGCCCAGGCCCAACAGCCAGGCCCGGGCCCGACAGCCAGGCCCGTCCCGTTTAGGCCCGGTAAGTTAAAAAAAAAAATATATATATATTTTAATTTTTTGTTTTAATAATATTTTTTATTCTTAATAAATATAATTTATATTAAAAAAATGTTATTTTATACTTAAAAAAATATTTTTGAATTTCAATGGGTCAGGCCGGGCCGGGCTGGGCCCGGCCCGATACCCACCCTTAGATCTAACCTGTTTCTTTTAAATAGATCAATGGTGTATGTTAAGTTGTAGATATAGAACCAAGCTGGTTGTTTGAGAGAAATACCTAGTAAAGGAGATGAGATTTTGTTCGAGGAAACTTATTTGTTTCCCTCATTTTCTCTCTCCTCCTTTGAGGGGTATTTTAGATTATTCTTCAAAAAATGATTTAGCTTTTAGATTCATATCTTAATTTCTGCTGTTTGACTTTGAAATCGACAGTGTACATGATTTCCATAGAATTTAGTATATAAGGGCCCATTTGATTGCCTACAAATATGAAATATTACGTAGCCAAGGAAAAAAGATCCTAATTTTTTAATTTGAACTGGGGATGATAAACTTAAACGTTAGAGCCTGATTCCCAAATTCTCAAGATTCCCTATAGATGGTTAATGTCAGTAGAAATTCAATATTTTGTCTCAATATTTCTTCAGTATTCACCAAATCTGCGTTGCACTGCTATAAGTTCAGTGCCTTCCCTTTTAGCTACATCAGCATTCTTGTCACGGGCCGACTCCTACGGACCATGCGGCGCAGTAAACTCTCGCCAGTATGCCGCAAGACATCAGCTTGTTCAAGTGGGTGCAGTTTACTTGAATGCATTTTTGAAAACTCAAAGATAAAATACGCAAAGAGTGTGAAAGGAAACTCGTAATATATTCACTTAAACAGTTGAGTACATCATGAGGGAAAGCAAGTAAGCTTTACACTTTCCCTACAAAGGATGGCCGAAGCCACTTACAGAATTCCCATGCAAGACTATTCAAAATAAGGAATCACAATCTTACACTTGTGGCCAGTTTTGGGAGGGTGCTCCAAACACAGGTGAACATTTGAACTTACACTAAGACTCAACATAAACAAAACAAGTACAACGAAAGTAAAGGATGACTGTACGGACACAACACAAGGGAACAAGCTCCTCCCTTCAAATCAAGCGCCGTCTTCGGTGCTACTAGCCTTGCGGTAGATCTTGACTTCTTATGGATGACATCGCCTTAAACAAAAAGCATACTTCCATGTTGATTGGTTGTCATCTAACTACTTGACCAAATATCGCTTCGGTTCGTCAAGGTAGTTGACATTGTGGTGAAGGATCTGATCTAACTGTCGGTCAGTGGCTCGCCAGGTCGAATTGGCTCATTGCAAAATTGGCTCCCGTTGTGGCTGGCTTCTCTCCGAGTCTTCATCGTCGGCGTAGAAGGGCTTAAGGTTGCAGACGTGAAACACAGAATGCACCTTGAAGTTTAGTGGCATGTCTAACTTGTATGCTAGCTTCTCAATCCTCTTAACCACAGTAAATGGCCCTTCATATTTTCGGATCAGTGCTCGTTGTCATCCACGGAAGATACCTAGGTAGTCTGGGTATATTTTGACAAGAACTTGGTCTCCCACTCGAAACTCGGTAGGTCTCCAATTCTTGCCAGCCCATTTCTTCATTTTTTTGGCAGCTTGTGCAAGAACGTCTTAGCTATCTCTGTCTGTTCCTGCCAGTCTTTGACGAACTGGTAGGTGAAGGTGAGTCTTCCCTTCTCTTGGGCAGCAAGAGTGTGGGGCATCAATGGTTGTTGTCCGGTGGCTATCTCGAAGGGGCTATGACCTGAAGACTCGCTCTTCTACAGGTTGTAACAGAATTGGGCAACATCGTGCAGCTTTACCTAGTTTTTGTAGTTGGTCCTGACAAAGTGCGAAGGTACTGTTCCAACAAGGCATTAATGCGTTCGGTTTGGCCATCAGTCTGCGGGTGAAAGTTTGTGGAAAATAACAAGTCTGAGCCAAGCAACCGAAACACTTCACGCCAAAACTTGCATGTGAAGCAAGCATCGCGATCGCTCACAATACTCTTCGACACACCCCAATACTTTACGATCTTTTTCATAAACATATCCGCCGTCTTCTCCGTTGGACTCTCATTCGTAGTTGGGATGAATGTGGCATACTTAAAAAATCTATCCAAAACAACGAAGATAGAGCTGTAGCCATCAACTCTTGGTAGCATCACAATGAAGTCCGTGGCCCACGGATGCTCTAAAATAGGAAGAGGCTTAAGCAGGCCGACAGACTTCTAGTTACTCCCCTTGTCCTGTTGACAGATGAGGCAAGTCTTCACAAACGCCTCCACATCGTCGTGCATCTAGGGCCAATAATACCTTTGTTCGAGAAGTGCCAGAGTCTACTCTTGGCCTGGATGGCCAGCCCAAAGCATATCGTGGCACTCCTCTGTTAGATCTTGTCAGAGATTACCCCACTTCGGCACGAAAACGCGTCCGCCCATGTTGAGGAGCAATCCATCTCGTAGCCAGAATTTTCGAGTCTTTTCTGCTTCGGCCAATGCAACCGACTGTTGGGCCAATGAGTCCTGCTGCATTCCTTCACGAACCCACTCAAGGAAAGCACCCTCCAATTGAACTTCGGAGGTCTCCATTCGAGAGGCTGCAAGTTCTGCCTTTCGAGTCAATGCATCCGCTACCACGTTGGTCTTACTAACATTGTACTCCAAAGCAAAATCAAACTCCGCCAAGAATTCCTGCCAACGAGCCTGCTTCAGAGTTAACTTCTTCTCAGTCTTGAAGAACTTGTTGGTACATTATCCGTCTTGACGACAAACTCTGCCCCCAGTAGGTAGTGCCTTCATATGCGCAAACAATGCACAATGGCGGCCATTTCCCTTTTAAGCACCATGTACCGCTTCTCAAGGTCCTTCAGCTTCCAGCTCTCATAGGCGATCGGATCACTGTCCTACATTATTACGCCACTGATGGCAAAATTTGAGGCGTTTGTGTGTACTTCAAAGGGCTTTGAGTGATCTGGCAATCAGAAAAGAGCTCTTGTACAAGGGCAAGTTTCAAGCCTTCAAAGGCACTTGGGCAGACTGAGTCCAAATCCAGAATCTATTTTTTTTAAGTAGGTCAGTGAGGGGCGTCACTATCAATGAATACCCCGTGATGAACCGCTGATAGCAATTGGCCAACCCAGAAAAGGACCGCAATTCAGGCACATTTGAGGGTTCCAGTCTTGAACAATCTTCACTTTCTCCAGATCCATTTGCAGCTGGCCATTTCCTATCTTCACATAGAGATTGTTTTCTTTGAGTACTTGGAACACCATCTTCAAGTGACCAACGTGCTCCTCCAAGTTGCTGCTAAAGACAACAATGTCATCAAGGTAGACTACCACAAAGTTGTCAAGGTAGGGGTAGAATATCTTGTTCATGAGGGTCGAGAAATTCGCAGGGGCATTCGTCAACCTGAATGGCATGACTAGGAACTCATGCACTCCATAGCGGGTGATGCGAGCTGTCTTCGGTTCATTGCCTTTTATGATTCTGACCTGCCAGTAGCCGGAACGAAGGTCTAGCTTCAAAAAAATCATCGCTTTGCCCAATTGGTCGAACAAGTCCGCAATCAAAGACAACAAATACTTGTTCTTCACTGTCACTTTGTTCAAAGCGCGGTAATCCACACAGAATCTCTTGGAACCATCGTGCTTCGTCTGGAACAATACAGAGGCTTCAAATGGTGCCTTAGAGGGACGGATGATCCCTGACTCAAGCATATGATCAAGCTGCTTTTGCAGCTCCTTCAGTTTGGCCGGACCCATTTTGTAGGGGACCATAGCTGTGGCTTGGCTCCGGGAACCAAATCAATCTCATGGTCAACTTCACGCCTAGAAGGTAGACGTTTGGGCAACTCGGACGGCATCACTCTCTCGAACTGCTTTAGGACAGGGGCTAGCCCTGGGGGAATGACTCTCGGTTGAGAGTCATCTTCTTGAATACGTACAACCATGAGGAATGTTTGTTCCCCATGATGCACACCTTTCTTCAGTTGCATTGGTGACAACTTTAGCTGGGACTTGCTTCTAGTGGAGTGGCAGTGCACAGTATGGAGCTCATCTGCACCCATCAACATCAATGTGTTGAACTTCGGCAATATCGTAGCATTCTGGCCTTTGAGGAACTCTATCCCAAGAATCACCTTGGAATCATCCAGGGGAACTACACCGTCCAGCCCTCAATCTGAACTGTTACACCCATTGCTTCTCCAAGGATGAGCCTAGCTTCAGAGTTTACCGTTTTAAGGGTCTTCTGTTGCGACACAAGCTTCAATCCCACTCTCTCCGTCTCCTCTTTTGAGACGAATTTATGCATTGCCCTGGAGTCTACCATCGCAATAGCAGACATTCCATTCAAAGTGACATCTAAGTACATCAACTCCTTGTTCACCATGCTGCTAGATACCGCGCGACTTTGGATAACATTGATTGTCTGGACGGCACCATCCGTGTTTGTCTTCTTCGGTCTCACCTTCGGTAGCCCTCAAGGCATTGACCTGTCCGGTAGGTCTCACACGTTTCAGGCATACGCGAGCTTGGTGCCTTCCTCCGCAGACTCAACAAGTCACTTCTCTTGGTGGCCCAGTGTAGTCTTTGCGAAAGAAAGACTTTCTCTCGGTTTGCTTTTGGGACAACAATTCATTTTTGTTGTCTCGCCGTTTCTCATTCTTACCACCGTGGTCGGACTTCTTCGAAAACTTGAAGGTATCAATGTAGCTTTTGCATTGGGTGTCGGCCAAGGTCTCAGTTGTCACATATGCTTGCTCTAAAGTCTCTGGATTCGATCTCTCCACGTCGGCTTGGGCCCAAGATTAAAGCCCTATGATGAACCAGTGAAGTTTATCTTTGTTTGACATCATAGGCACGTCCAACATGACTTTTTTGTAAGCGCTGACATAATCTCTCAAGGCACCTATCTGCTTCAGGTTCGCAACCAACTGATAAGCATGGCTCTCGGTATCCACGGACATGAAGTATCCCTTCAACTGCTTGCAAAAATCATCGAAGTTACTAATTGTGCAGTCCCCATTCTCAATATCCAACATTTGCCGCCTCCACCAAGCTACAACATCTCCCTCTAACAACATCGCTGCGGTCTTAATCTTCAAGTCATCTTCTACTCCGTTGTGCAAGTCCAAGTAGTAGTCTACTTGGAACAGAAAGTTGTCGATCGCCTTGACATATTAGCTACCACTGTACTTCGCCGGACGTTGAACGTCGATCCTATTGGTCCTCTCTTGACTACTACTAGCTGAGTTAGTACGTAGCAATCTCTGGTTTTGAGCTCGAAGTCCAGCGACTTCATCCTGTGGGGTCTTCACCAAGTCAGAGAGTGATCGGTTCATGGCCACTGACTCAGCCATCTGTTCTCGCATCAACCTCATCTGCTCCTTGAATCTCTCAAAGATTTCGATAGTGAAGTCGAGGGCTCCCTCATGGGTGGCCATATCTGCGACCAACCGATTCATCGTTTCCTCCAGGTTTCCCTGGTCATGGGCTGGGCTCGTCTCTTCTAGATGGGCTGGCTCCTTGCCTTTGGCACTTCGCAGATTGTATTGTGATGCCATGATGTCTTTATCAACAGCAACAAGCTGACTTGTACCTCTACACCGACTTCCCAATCGCTTTCCCAGCTTTGTCGCAGAACAAAGTTCTGATATCAGTTGTCACAGGCCGACTCCTCCGGACCGTGCGACGCGGCAAACTCTCGCCAGTATGCGGCAAGCCTTCACCTTGTTCAAGTAGGCGCAGTTCACTTGAACACTTTTTTGGATACTCAAGACAAAATACACAAAGAGTGTAGAAGGAAAACTCGCAATATATTCACCTAAATAGTTGAGTATATCACGAGGGAAAGCAAGCAAGCTTTACACTTTATTTACAAAGGCTGACCGAAGCCACTTACAGAATTCCAATGCTGACCATCCAAAACAAGGAATCTCAATCTTATACTTGGGGCCAATTTTGGGAGGGTGCTCCAACACAAGTGAACATTTGAGCTTACACTAAGACTGAACATAAACAAAGGAAGTACAATGAAAGCAAAGGATGATTGTGGAGACACGACATAAGGGAACAATTCTAATGTTGCAAAAAAATGGCCGAACTATTATGTGCTTATCTTTTTACCATATTTTCCAACTTTTTGGACTGAAAACGTTCACATGTAGTCTAGATGTATGTCTTCATTATTTTTCTGGCTTCATAGAATGAAAACATGTTATATGGTTTTTCAAAACAAAGTTAAATGCTACAGCGGTGCTGTAATGCACCGGTATTAAGACCACTCAAACCAGACCTCTTAAATTCGTGTTGATAAAATTAGAGCCTAATTAAAATGAAATTTTCTTACAAAATAAATTTTTTCCTTTTACGTTGTGCCACTGACCCCTTTGCATTTTTTTTCAAGCAAGAAGTCAATTAAACACTAGACTAAGCCAAGAACCACAAATATTTGAAATGCTAGTTTAGAAGATCAAGGCAAAATGGCAATCTCAGAATGTATGTTGAGAGACTGGTAAAAGGAAAGTTTCTTTGAAGGGCCGAGGGAAGGAAGCGCTAGCAGGGGCTAGAACTCTCCTCACATTGCGAAAAAAAAAAATTATAATTATATGTTTTGAAATTTCCTTTTTTCTGGTTCATATAAAAATTTTGAAAAATATTGTTTAGCACCTGTACAAATTTTAGAAATACTATTCAGCCCCATCCAACAGCTGAGATTTAAGTGATTAATTTTCATAATTATAGTTAACCAAATGAGTTTAACTTGTAACCAAAAAGTTGAATTCTAGCATTTTCACGGTCTCCCACCAAGTTGTCAATACAGCCAGTTCTTGCCCTCCCCAGTACTTAAAAGCATGCCAGCTAGAGATGTCGAGACTAATAAAGTTCAGCTACAGCATCTAATAGATTCAATACTGTAGGCTTAAAGTAATTTGACATAGCTACCTGATCCCGTAGGTGGGCAGCCTTCTAGAGTGTCAACTTCTTGCACAAGCATAATGTGCATGTGGTAAAATATACATATGATCTTTTATTGTTAAATTTTTTTATATAATCTCTTTCTTTCTTTTTTTTTTCTCTCTCGCCAAGTGATGAGTAGCGCAACCGATTGGGTTGGAAGGTGTGCAGTAGCCTTTATGAGGTCTTATGAGCCACGTCTTCAGTTGGATTATGAAGGTGCTATTATGATAGTATTGAAAAGTAATGTGCTCTTATTATTAGAGTTGCCATTATGAGGTCAAGTGAATCTATTCTTGTCTCCCCTCTCCTCTTTCTCTTCTTCTGGAGGAAGAGAAGGTTAATAGAAGGAGATAGGCTAGGGAGCTATACAGGCCAATACCAGCAGCTTGCTGTCATGTGAAGTCCACCTCTGAACCATCCATAAATGCCGAAAACTGGAAAGGAAAGTTATTTCATAATTATCATCCCATCGACAAGAGAGTAATTGATAGGTCCCATGAGCAATGATTAATGTGTTTTTTTTTTTTAATGATCTTACCTTATAAATATGATCTCAATAATAAGGTGATAGGAAACACATAATTATGGTAATCATTTTTTAATTTAATTGTATTTTTATAATAAGTAAAACTGAACGGTTTATGTAACATCAAAATTTTGATCATGGAGAAATCCCCATTTTTCATTAAAACTACTTAAATTAAAGCATATTTTAGATCAAATTAATTTTTATAAATATATTATGGTGTTTTTATTTTACTTTAAATAGATTTTTAACAAAAATCTTAAGGATCTGGTTTTTATCCAGCTTGACCTAGCAGTGTGGGATTTACCAATTTCCCTCAACAAAAGACTACAATAAATATTGTCATAATAATATTTCCCAATGATAACTTGTGGACCACACCAATTGGGGAAAAGTATATCTCTCCATGTGCATTCTGTCTCCAAAGCCTTTCCATTTTGGACCCCTCCTCAACACCCTTGCGTGCGTGCGCGCACACACATACACACACACTATATATATATATATATATATATATATATATATATATATATATAAAACTAGTTCTGAACTTTTAGAGGAAAACACATCATAATATATATAAAACCAGCTCCCAACTTTTAGAGGAAAAGAAAAGTACCACACATCATAAGATGTCTTTAATAAATATAAATATGCATTCTTCGCCCAATTTATCGTCATATAAAAATATATAACGCTCATCTGATACATCACGACATTGGCAAGCTACTTCATGAACAACTTTCATTTAAATTTAAGTGGCCAACTTTCCATGATCCACCGTTTTCTGGATGATTGCTGAGTTGCTTGGCACATCTGCTGGCCTTCATCAGGTTTTTTTGCTTCTAGATTTCTTTTTAGACTTCGATATTCAATGTTTTTTCTCTCTCTCTCTCTCTCTCTCTCTTTTCTTACTGAATCGAATCAAACACAATCAAACCATAGTGAGTTTTGGGGCCGTTTGACAATTGGAACAATAATAAATTATAATCTACCCTAAAGATTGGAGTACATTCATAAAAACTATAACTAAATTTTCAAAAAACCTGCTCTAACCTTTAAAACATACTCATGTAACGTTTTATTACTGTTTCTATTGTCCAATGACCCTTTATTTTAACATCACTTTGAGGTCTACGTGCTTATGGAAGGTAGCAAACCATTTTCTTTCTATTTTGGTTTTAATTGTTTGTACAGGCATTCTTTCACTTCTTCATATAAATTCAGAGGCAACCTCCAGCTAGAGATGTTAGTGGATCATATTCGAATCAAGATAATACTCTCAATCATATATGTTTTTTCTGATATTCATATATTCGGATTTTAATCTGAACCAAGAAAAGACATAACCAAATCCAAATCTGAAATCCAATTTCACAATCTGAACCTGATCTTTACATTTATATGTGAATACGAAATTTGGACCGAGTCCCGCTGATAGGGCATTAGATATAGGATATTTGTTTGAAACTAAATCAAATCTGATTCCAAATCTGATCGGATCCAATTGCTTAATCGAATATTAATTTTTTTTCCACGTCTGATTTTTTTGGGAATGACTCACTCAAATATTTGATTTAAATGGGATACATTAACGTCCATACTTCCAGCTGGATCATGGAAGGTGGCAAATCATTGTGAGAGAAACCGTGCCATTATTTTAGGTTAACGACCATCTCTCTCTCTCTTAACAAATTATAAAGACATATCGACTAACAACAGAAGCTCAATTTCTTTTCTTTTTCTTTTCTCACATTGGCAAAAGGTTATATAAAAAGGTGCTTAGCAAGAAAGCAAAAAACAAATCTCCTCGTAATTATATTTGAATATCATCAAGCAAGCACTAGGGATGTACAACGGGCGAGCAGAGCTTGAACTTGACTCGAGTCACATATAGCTCGGCTCAAGCTCAAGCTCAATTCAAGCTCTATGATCTGAGCTTGAGTACAATACAGCTAGTTCATGCCCTCTCTAGTACTTAAAAGCATGCTGGCCAGATGTCGGCATTAGGTGTCAACTTAAAAGGTCAGCTACCGCATCGCATAGATCCTTTGTAAGCTTAAAGAAAATTGACATAGCGACCTGCCAGTCAGTTACTGATTTTAGAGTGTCAACCCCTTGAATAAGCACAATGGACATGAAGTGGGTTATTTACGCTACAGTGGTGCATGAAATTTTTTATACAAAGAAGAAAACTTTTGACAGAGACCCCAAAAAAAAAAAAAATGCAAAAGTTAAAAGACTAAAAAGGACATCTCTTTTTAAATAATTTTCAAAATATCTCAACTCCTTACCTTTTTATTTTTGGCGTATAGTGGTGCATGAAATTTTTTATACAAAGAAGAAAACTTTTGACAGGGACAAAAAAGTCTGCAAAAGTTAAAAGACTAAAAACGACATCTCTTTTTAAATAATTTTCAAAATATCTCAACTCCTTACCTTTTTATTTTTGGCGTATATGTGTTCGTGCACCAAGCAGCTCATGCAACTCACTCTCCAATACACATGTGGTGCAACGTACATTGAGCTTTTATTGTTAAAAGACTTTTATACAATCTCTCTCTCTCAAGAAGGTTGGCACAGGAGATTAATGGGTCCTCAAGGAAGCTATAAAGGTCAGTACCAACAACTTGCTGTACTGTGTAACCCACCTCTAAGAACCACCTATAAATGAAAGGGGCCATCACAATGGGAGTAATTGATAGGTTTCATATCACTAAGTCAGGGACAAAAACCAACTGTTCACATGTAATGATTAAGATATTTTGTTTCTAATGATCTAACCTTATAAATATGATCTTAATAATAAATTGATAGGAAACGTATATTAATTATTAAGGTAATCAATTTTAAATTTTAATTGTATTTTTAGAATAATTCAACCAGAGCGGCCATACAACATCAAAATTTTGATTGTGGAGTAATCCCCGTTTTTCGTATAAACAACTTAAATTAAAGCATATTTTATATCAAATTAGTTTTCATGAATATATTAAGATGTTTTATTTTATTTAAAATATATTGTTTCAAAAAAAAATTTAAGGATCTGGTTTTTACTCCTGTCCTAACAGGTCTGCCATTTACCGATTTCCCTCAACAAGGATTAAGATTAACAATAAATATTGTCATAACAATATTTCACCCACACCAATTGGGTGTAAGAATATCTCTCCATGTGCGTACGATCTTGAATGTCTTTCCACTTTAGACAAAGCGTAGAGGACACCCAATGAACTTTTTTTGGGACAACTCTTAATGCTTGCCGACGGACCTGACCGATATGGTGTGCCTTACTCCCTATACACACATTATATATATATATATATATATATATATATAGAAAGAGAGAGAGAGGGAGAGATTTCACAATAGAGTTTGATAAATTAATGGCAAAAGAGTTAGAGTAAGTATAGTATTTTCAGGTGAGAGAAGATTACGATTCACTGCTTGGACAAGAGTAGAAGTTTCCCTTTTCTTTACTTTCAAGGTCTTTCAAGGTCAGGTTTTAGATGTTTAAGTGAGTGAAAAAATTACTAACTCATCACTCGAAAAAGAGTCAACAACTACACTGCATGCATACAAGGGTGGACACAGAATTTTTTTTATGAAAGAGTAAAATTAAAGTTTATAAATTTTGACAAGAACTGAATATTATTTCTTTAAATTTTGATATAAAACAATTGAATTTTTTTAAAATTTACATATAAATTTTCATTTTCATTTTTTTTTTTAAGAGGGCCGGGACCTTGCGAGCCTGCCCTTATTTCCACGCCCTGACTGCATATGCCATGTACGCACAGAGATAAATTACTTCAGGGAAGAACAACCCACATATTATGTCTTCTATACATTTTAAATGTTTTTTTCATGAAAAAATAATATAATTACTAAATTTTCTGAAAACCTGGAGGTCCCCGTCCTGATACCATGTGCGCGATTGAGCAATTGAAGATGCTCTGACATTTTACATTTTTTGGGCATAATTTTAAGAGATTTTTTTTTTTAAAAAATTATAAATATAAAATTTAAAAACAAAAATCTATCACGTGGCCTCTCCAGTCTAAACACCACATGACTAATGGGCTTCTTCCTTGGCGCGGGTGGTTGGTGAATCCCACAAAGTGTCCGTCAGCCGTCTCTGTACGGTTGTTTGACAAAAGCGTTCCGAACCGAGTGGAAGGAAGGAACTGCATTTGGATTTTCTTCCTGGTGGCGTCAACCCAGGAGACAAATGTCTGCCTAGTTCGGAAGTGTCATTTATCATACGTGGAACGGGTGGAACAGAACATGCTGCAGCATTCTTTCATGGCTCATTTTGAGTCTTTGACTTTTCATGAGTGGCCAATGGCGTCTCGAGGGGATAGCATAGAAAAGAGCGAGCTAGAAATTTTTCATGAAAATAAATTTTGATAAGTGCTGAAATATTATTTTTCAAAATTTTTATATAGGACAATTGAAATTTTCTAAAAATTACATGTATATTTTTTTAAGTTTTTGAGGTGGGACCAGGGTTCATGCGACCCCCCCTTCTCTTCGCTCCTAAGCATAACTAATCCGGTTGACAGGTCAATGAGAAATTGATCATCAGTTTGAATCATGTAGATGTTAGCAGATGCTATTCTCGAGTTGTTATTCTCAAGTTGAATGGAATAACCGCAAATTCACTGGTCTCCATGCAGCTTTGGACGTGGAAAGAGGATAAAAATCTCTTTGCAATAATGGGTTCTCTCCCACTTATGGAAAAAAAAACAGACATAGAAGCACGCCCCACCTTGAACGGTCCATTATTTGCAACAACAGGAAACATGCTGTAGCATTAGCATCGTTCGAATGGAACACAACCTCATAATGAGGCTAAAGATTGAGTGCGGACCCTAATAGAGGATGCGCTGGTGTACATGACAAATAGGACCCAACCAATTATCTTGTGTCTCTCAAACAGTGGGAAACCTGGACAAGGCTATGTAGTGTTAACAGTTCAATTTCTTAAAGAAAAAACCAATGTATACAAAACGAGGATTTATTGTTGCCATATACCAGATTTGACGGAATCATCTAACCTGTATATTTTAAATACATCAAATAGTATATATTAAGTTGTAGATATAACCTCTCAGAACAAGGCCATCAATCCCCTTTTAGCTATATCAACATTCTAATGTTGCAAAAAAAAAAAAAAAAAAAGGCCAAGCTGTTATGTGCATATCATTCTACAATATTTTCCAACTTTTTTGAATTGAAAACGTTCACATGTAGTCTAGATGTATGTCTTCATTATATTTTTTGGCTTAGGGAAGAGAAAATGACATGGCTATAAAGTTTGTCAAAACAAAGCTGCATTTTAGTGTTGTTTTCAATTACACTATAGCGGTGATCAAATACACCGGTATTGATATCCATAGCGGTCCTTCCATACCAGACCATTTGGGTAAGGGATACATACCAGACCTCTTAAAACTCGTGTTGATAAAGATTTTAAACAAAATGTGAATGTGTTTAGAAACACTAAAAGTGGAGACGTAGATCCTAATTAAAACGAAATTTCTTACAAGATAAATTTTTTCCTTTTAGGTTGTGCCACTGACCCGTTTGGACTTTCTTTCAAGCAAGCAGTCAATTAAACGCTTGCACAGACAGCTCTTGGAATGAACGCGGGGAAACAAGGCCTCTCAATTACCAACGTGAGACCAATAGTTTTAATGAATTGCAGTGTTGAAATAGTCACAAAAACGGCATTTATTTTGAAAAAAAAATGCAAAAAACATGATAACTTAAATTACAGTTTAAAACTTTAAAAAATGCATTTTTTTTGAAAAAAACATAAAAAACAAAAAAATGCGCTTTTTTTTTTACTTTTTACATTTTTTTAATGCCAAACAGTTTTTTTTCTAATTTTTATTTATTGCAAATCTACTTATCTTTTGATGTTTGTATTATTAATTTCTTATTTATTTTATTTTTTCTCTATTTTTAGTTTTTCTAAATTATAAAAATTTACCATATTTTTTCAGTTTTTTAAGCTCATCGTATTATACCCAAGAGAAACTTTACCGTTTAAACCTCCAAAATGTTATTTGTGACTATAGTTTAAACTGCCGATTTGAAGTTAAAGGTTTATGTCTCGTTTTGAGTTGACTGCTGATTTGGGTCCACATACATCTATTTAGCCCTTATATTATTTTGAATCAGTTCTCATACAATTGAAATCCACTGACTGCCGAACGGTAAGTATCAAAGACTTGTCGCTAAAATCCCAATACACTATCACTAAAACACAATAAAACGTTGTTACACTATCACTAAACCGTTGCAAATGCTCCAGCGTCATGTTGTTTTTAGTGACCATTTCTGTATATTTAATCATCTCGCAACATCCTGCCGTGGACTGATTCCAATTTAATTCTCTACAATTTAGCCATCTGGTTTCAATTCCTCCAATTTCTCACTTACTATACATTGTTGGCTTCTTCAGTAAATACATTTGAGTAATAACAGAGTTAAAGACTTACCCAAGAAGCACAAATATGAGAAATGTTAGTTTGGAGATAAAGCAAAATGACAATCTCATATAAGAGGCAGAGTTAGAAATTTTTTATGAGGAGGGTCAAATTGAAGTTTCTAAATTTTGAAAAGGGCTAAAATATAATTTTTCAAAATTTTTATATAAGACAAGCAAAAATTTCTAAAATTTATGTGTAATTTTTTTTTTTTTGAGAGGGACAAGGGCCCCTAAGGACCCCCCTTTGGCTCCACCACTTTCTCAGAATGTATGTTGAGAGATGGGTAAAAGGAAAGTTGTTTCGAAGAGCCGAGGGAAGGGAGGGCTAGCAGGGCCTAGGACTCTCCTCCATTAAAAAAGATTTATACTTATATTTTTTGAATTTTTCTTTTTTTGGTTCATACAAAAATTTTGAAAAATATTGTTCAGCCTTTGTATAAATTTTGAAAATACTATTCAACCCTATCCAACCCTATCCAACAGCTGAGTTTTAAGTGATTCATTTTCTCAATTATAGTTAATCAAATGAGTTTAACTTGTAATAAAAAATTAGAATTCTAGCGTTGCCACTAGCTCCCACCAAGTTGTCAATACAACCAGTTCTTGCTCTCTCTGGTACTTAAAAGCATGCCAGCTAGAGATGTCGAGACTAATAATGCTCGGCTACAACATCAAATAGATTCAATACTGTAGGCTTAAAGAAATTTGAAGTAGCTGCCTGATCCGGTAGGTGGGCAGTAAGGGCAAAGTCAGAAATTTTTTATGAGGAGGGTAGAATTAAAGTTTCTAAATTTTGACATGCGCTGAAATTCTTAAACTTTTCTAAAATTTATATGTATTTTTTTTTTAAATCTTGAGGTGGGGCCAGGGGTGCAAGAACTTTTATTGTTAAAATTTTTTAAATAATCTTTTTTTTTTCTCTCTCTCTCACCAAATGATGGGTAGCGCAACCGGTTGGGCTGGGAGGTGTGCTGTAGCCACGTCCTCAGTTCAATTACTGAAAATGGTACTATCTTGATGGTATTGAAAAGTAGTGTTGATGTTATGAGCCAGGTCTTCAGTTCGATTATTGAAAGGAGATATCCTGATGGTATTGAAAAGTAATGTTGATCTTATGATTAGAGGTGCTATTATAAGGCCAAGTGGACGGACTCTTATACCCCCACCACTCTTCTCTCCTCTCCTCTCTCTATCTCTTTATAAGAAGAAGGATAATACAAAGAGATTGATGGGTCCTTTAAGGAGGTATATAGGCCAATACCAGCAACTTGCTTGCTGTACTGTGAGGAACCCACTTCTCTCATCCATCTATAAATGCAGAAAACTGAAAAGTGAAGTTATTTTATCATCCCATCGACAAGGGAGTAATTGCCAGGTCTCATATCACTAGGTCACTGACAAAAACCAGTATGTTGATGCAATGATTAAGGTGTTTTTTTTTTTAATGATCTAACCTTATAAATATGATCTCAATAATAAGGTGATAGAGAACATATAATTATGATAATCATTTTTTAATTTAATTGTATTTTTGTAATAAGTAAAACTGAACGGTTCATAAAACATCAAAGTTTTTGTCATTGGGAAATCCCATTTTTCGTTAAAAACATATTTTATATCAAATCAGTTTTTTATAAATATGATGGTGTTTTTAATTTATTTAAAATATATTTTTTAACAAAATCTTTTAAGAGTCTAGTTTTTATCCAGCTTGACCTAGCAGTTTAGGATTTACCAATTTCCCTCAACAAAAGACTACAATAAAATAATGTCATAATAACATTTTCCAATGATAATTTGTGTAAGGACCACACCAACTGGGGGCAAGTATATCATCCTGTCCGCAAAGCCTTTTCATTTTAGAGAAAATGTAGAGGACAGCCAATAAAGTTTTTCTGGACAAGTCCCCACGCATGCCGACGCACCGACATGGTGCCTCCGGCCCTCAACATGGGTGCGCACGCACACACGCAATATATATATATATATATATATATATATATATATATATATATATATATATATCCAAACTTTTAGAGGGAAAGAAAAGGACCACACATCATAAAGGATGTCTTTAATAAATATAAATATGCATTCTTCACACAATTTATCATCATATAGAAATATATAACGCTCGTTTGATACATCACGACATTGGCAAGCCAGTTCATGAACAGCTTTGCCTTTAAATCCAAGTGGCCAACTTTCCATGACCCACCGTTTTCTGGATGATTGCTGAGCTTATATGGTGCCGTTTCTTGGCACATCTGCAGACCTTCATCAGGTTTTTTTGCTTCTAGATTTTTTTTAGATATTCAATGTTTTCTCTCTCTCCCCCTCTCCCTTTTTTTTTTTCGTTGAATAAAATCAAACACTATAAAATATAGTGAGTTTCGGGGCGTTTGACAATGGGAACAATAACAAATTATTCCATGTAACCTGCTCTAACCTTTAAAACATATTCATGTAACATTTTATTACTGTTCCTATTACTGAATAACAATTATCTTAACATCACTTTGAGGTATATATATATATACCAAGGTAAGGTAGCAAACCATTCTCTTTCTATTTTGGTTTTAATTGTTTGTACACATATTCTTTCACTTTTGGACAAAGTATGAATTCAGAGGCAAACCCCGGCTAGAGATGTCATAATACTCTTAAATCATCAATGTTTTTTCTGATATTCATATATTAAGATTTCAATCACAACCAAGAAAAGACATATTAGAATCTGAATATGAAATCCAATTTCACAATCTGAACCTGATCATTACATTCATATGTGAATCCAAAATTTGGACTGAGTTCGGCTGATAGAGGATTAGATATAGGATATTTGTTTGAAACTAAATCCAATCTGATTCCAAATTGATCGAATACAATTTCTTAATCGAATATTATTTTTTTTTCACATCTTTTTTTTTTGGAATGACAGTCAGAGATATTTGATTTAAGTAGGATACATTGACATCCGTACTTCCAGCAAGATCATGGAAGGTGGCATATCATTGTGAGAGAAGCTCAATTTCTTTTCTTTTTCTTTTCTCACCTTCTCAAAAAATTATATAAAAAGGTGCTTAGCAAGAAAGCGAACAACAAATCACCCCATAATTGCATTTGAATATAATCAAGCAAGCACTAGGGATGTACAACGAGCAAGTCGAGCTTGAACTCGACTCATGTCTCACATAGCTCGGCTCAAGCTTTATGATGTGAGCTTGAACATGACTCTTTTAACGGAGACAGATCTCAAGCTTGACTTGTTTATGCTGGCGTCCCTTAATATATATTTTATGCTTAAAATTTCTACAATTTTATTAAAGCCATTTTAAGTTTATAAAATTACAAAAATAGGTGTTGTTAGTGTTAAAAGAGTCTAATCAGGTTTAATCGATTCGAGTTCATCCAACTTGAACTCGACTCATTTACAAACTCAAGTTATCAGTCAAGTTCGAACTCGACTCTTCAACGGAGCGAGTTCGAGTTGAGCCCGAGTTGGCTAGACTCATTGGACATCCCTAGCACGCACTCCACTTTTCCATGTAAATCTGAAAATGTCTCCTATCGTAAAGTGACAAAATAGTACACAGAATTGCCCATTTCCAAATAGAAAAAAGCTTCACAAAAATTTAAGAAGGCCCTGGCAGGACCATGATGAGATACATATATATCTCTCTTCCCTTTCTGGATGGACTAGTAGGTACATAAACCTGAACAGTTCAGGACAAACAACAAGTTGCCAATAGGAGCAAATTACTCCATTCAATGGAGTGACCCAAAGCTTTCAACCAATCTGAAGCCATTTCAAGCATGCATAAATTCCAAGCTCCAATTGTCAAGGCAATAATTTCCAGCCCGTGTTCGAGTTTATTGCCTCACATGTGTCCATAACTATGTCCCTTGCTTCGGCCCCCCGGCTGTCCCACTGCCTCTGTATCAACGTCAGCGAGACAGAGATAGAGAGAGAAAGAGAAGCACCGCGCATGCATTTAAAAGAAAAATAAAACTGCAACTTGGAGATATCATTCGCGAGCAGCGGAGTCAGAAAAATGTTCTGAAATGACACTCGAATTCATAGATTTTCATATGCGAAGAGATACTTATATACGTACATAGCGAACATTTGACAATTAATATGAAAATAAAGAAACATTGACGGCCTGCTGTATGGAACTGCCGAAACTAGCCCATATGTGGCTGCGCCATGGCTAAATAGTTTGGTAAATACTTGTTATAAAAATTGAAATATAAATGGAATTCAGTTAAATAAAGTAGCCAAAAAAGTAGTTGTTACCATATTGTGCCTGTTAAAAATTCAAATCTCATTTTCTTTCCTCTCAACAATCAATTTGGAAAAGATTAAAAACTGAGATGGTTCCTTGCAACTCTAGCACCTCAGATATGGAATATATATATATAGTGTGTGGAGTGTGTTTTGGCAATAAATTTTTCATTTTTAGCTATTCACGGCAGAATTGCATTCCCTAGCTAAATTCTAGTCATTTTTGAAAAGTGTAACTATGTAAATGTAGTTGAGTTTGTCAAAATTGCGGATTTGAGTAAAGCATCAATGTAAACTAGTTGATATTTAATATTATCCTTTTAGTACCATTCCAAAACTACTGAACTGACCTGCAAATCAGATCTCACACTTCTCTCTAAATGCAATTTGGTTAATAGACTCATTATTGAATTGGCCGTTTTAAGCTCTCCTCCAACCTCTATTTTTTTGTTTTTATCTCTTTTGAATATCATATAATGCTCATAAATAGTGCCTACTGTGGATAATCGTTGATATGATGAGAGATATAGAGAGAAATACCAGCGTTGTTAATTTTATAGTTGTCAGGATTATAGGTTAAATGGAATATGTGGAGAGTAAATGTAAGGATTATATAAATTGATTCAAAGTCATTCGATGATTTTGTTTATTGGTTTGCAATACTATGTATAAAAGTATATTTCCTGAATGGTGACTTATACATACGTTTTGGGGTGTCTGATGAGAAAATTCTGAAATTATAGAATTAAAATTTTCATTTTTTAATGAAATGGGAATTGTGTTACCAAACAAAAATTTTTGATTCCCAAATTAGAGACTCATTATTGAATCAAAATTTTGGAATTGTGATTCTACCAAAAGGGTGGAATTATGATTTCAGAATAGCTAAAATCATTGTTTCTTGAACCGTTCCAAAATGGCGTATGTAAATCAAGATATTTTACTTTTAACTTCTTAAAGATCCATCTACAAGAACGGTTGAGAGTTCTCACAATGATGGTACTAAACAAAACTACAAATGCTATTTATAACATATCTAATGAATTTACTTAATGTTGCTACAAGCAAGACTAGTGTGACTATGTCGTTGTCCATCTCTTTTCTGTATAAAGCAAATCAATACACATGCTATATTTCTGCCAATTTTGCATGAGTGTTATATATATATATATATATATATATATATATATATATATATATATATATGATGAAATCAAATCTGAACCGTTTAATCTTAAATCTAATGGCTCATATTTCCGGTCTTCCCCTCCCTTCCTCTCTCCGTGTGAACTCTCTCTTTCTCTCCCTTTCTCATCTTGTTGCAAGGAGCCCCCGACGGCTCCCCTTGCAACATGATGAGAAAGGGATTGAGGGAAAGAGAGGAGCAAAAGATAAAGTTCACGTGGGGAGAGTTAGGAGATCTAAACCGTTCGGTCTATCACTAGACGACCCAGAATTGATGATGTATATTGATAATGACTCTGGTTTTGTAAGGTCACCTAACAATCTTCATATAATATGGTGGATGGTTAAAAGAAAAGCAGGAAGAAAAAAGTGATAGGTGTTTATATTATATAGTATTAGTTTATATATTTTTTTATTTTGTTTTTCTCTTAATTATCTATCTCCTATGGTTGGGTATATATAAAACCCCACTATTTATATGGCAAAATAATTTTTATTTTAAAAGTTTTGTGTCACTAAAAAATGTCATAAAAAAGTGCACCCATAGCTAAGTCAGCACCATCGCCAAATGCACCTTTTCCAACAATTGTCAGCCATACAAATAAAAGAATACCCATCAAGATACATAGGTAGCTGTCTGTTTTTAATTGTTTTTTCTCTCTCTTCCCCTATATATATATATATAGGGTATATATATAGGGGAGAGAGAGAGAGGTGGGCAGGGGCTGTATGTGAAGAGGGCTATATTCCCGAATCTCTCAAAGGCTCGTTGAACAACTCAGTTCCTGTTCTCTAGCATTGCTAGTGGTTAGATTGCATGGAGAGAGACAGCGACCAGTCGGACAACGAGATCGGCAGGCTTTGGCGGCCAGGCATCCGGAAACTTCCATCCTCCCGCTTCAAGGGCGTCGTTCCTCAGCCAAACGGGAAATGGGGAGCCCAGATTTACGAGAAGCATCACCGCGTCTGGCTGGGGACGTTTCCCACGGAGGTGGAGGCGGCGGTGGCCTACGACATAGCGGCGGTGAAGTACAGAAGCGAGGAAGCGACCACCAACTTCCCGGCCGTGTGGGAGGACCAGTACCAGGCCTCCTTCCTCCGGTCTCATTCCGAAGAAGAAGTCGTCGACATGCTCAGGAGAAACACCTACCACGACGAGCTGACGCTTTTCGAGGAAAAGGCAGAAGCAGATTCTCTCGTCTCCTCCCCCTCAGCGTGGCCGAGGCCTGGGGCTTGCCCGCCGGAGAAAAGGGAGCTCTTCGACAAGGTTTTGACGCCGAGCGACGTGGGGAAGCTCAACAGGCTCGTGATCCCCAAGCACCTGGCCGAGGAGTTCTTCCCCTTGGCCGCCGACCGCTGGAAAGACGGCACGCTGCTGAAGTTTGAGGACGAAGGCAGCCGGGTGTGGAGGATCAAATACACGTACTGGAGCAGCAGCCAGAGCTACGTGCTGACGAGGGGCTGGAGAGGATTCGTTAGGGAGAAGGGGCTCAGGGCAGGGGACGTGGTCTCCTTCTTGAGGTCGGCGGGGCCGGAGGAGACGAACTACATACGTTGGAAGCATGTCGAAGGAGACGAGATCGAACCGCAGAAGTGGGAAAGTGATCAAGAGCCCGCGGAAGAGCCAGAACAAAGAGGTCAGTTCGTCCGGATCTTCGGCGTCGACCTAATTGCACGGCGAATCGAGGATCTCAATGCAGGTGATAGTGATGTGGACCTTGTTTGATCAAGCTAGTTTGTTGACGGCGAACCACTTGGTCGCCGGCAGGTCAGCCATGATTTCTTTCTTCTCTGCAGCTTGTTTAGTCCATATAAGTCGAGTAGCTACCATCAATGATCCGCAGTTTTCTTCGTGACTGCTGAGTATGGTGGCTTAATTAATTTCCTGGCGGGTCTGACATGATCCCATTGTAAGCTTCTTCGGCATCTCATTGAAACTCTCTCTTTTGGTGATTAGAGTCATTCTGTATGGTGCCATACTTGGAAATTTCCTTCTTCTGTACCATGAACAATAGTCAATGCAAGCAATTAGTATGCTACTTTTGCATAAAATACCATTCGAAGGTAGTTCAGCAATGATGCTAATACAGAAATGAGGGATGCATGACAGTGGTAGTAGAACGGGGTATCAAAAATGATGTTAAATCTGATCTTTCCATCAAATTTTCACTTACCATTGAATTGAATCGTTCTTATGAAGCGTTTATTAAGAGGGCCAAAAGTAAAAGTTTAAGGCAGGATCGACTGCATAAGGAAGTAAAGTTTTCACTTGGAGACGGTAAAGCACCTGCCATCTTCATAGATCTGTGTGATTAAATTATGATTTATCTTAATTTCCTCTGCTTATTTCATAGCCAAGAAGCCAACTAACAATAATACCCAATTGGCAGTTTTCTCGATCAATCGCCAGTTTTGTGCTGATTTGGAGAGCATGGAGGTGTTGGATTTTCTGTTCTAATAGACAACATAGGTGGTTCTGATGATCATGTCGCGGCCATTCTCATGATGTACTCAAGTTCTCAGCTAAACCGTTGGTTAGATTGAATTGTAAAGTTTAATCTCGATTGTCTTGGTTTCTATCTTTTAAGTCAAATTAGGGTTGAGAATAGGTCTGTCTGTAACAACACTTTTTTGTTCACAGATGAATTCAGTCTGTGTTTGTACATAGACAGTCTTTTCTGGATGAAGTACCAGCGTAGCCTAAGAATTAGGATAGATAATTAAGATGCTGAAAGGAACATATTAATTCCTAAACTGAAATGATAGAAACCTTTCAAAAAAACTAAAATTACAGCTGGTGGATTTGAGTTTAAAAGGGCACCAAAGTTATGATTGAAGTATATTTGTAAGTGCTTTTGACTTTAATGCTTCTTTGTGTATAACTCTACAATGTAATAACGTGATGTAGGTGGTAGCGTATTCGGTGGCAAGGTAATCCAATTTTTTTTAAAAACTAAAGTCTGAGTCGTGGTCATGTCCAAGTACCCTTTACCTTCGTGGCTATGGAGTAAAAAAGAAAAAAAAAACTCTATATATACAAGGGAAAAAGAAACACTTTTGAAAGGATAAAATGAGAATTATAAAAATATTAAAAGACTAAAATGTACATAGCTTTAAAAAAAATTCTAAAACGCAACTGCCTCTTTTTTTTTTCTTTTTTCTTGGTGCATAGTTGTTGCGTGTACAAAAGTGTGCACGCAATCAATCCCTATGCTTGAGTTGACCGGTCAACTTTACCTCCATCCAATCATGAAACATGATGCAATGTATCAAAGGGCTGTGATTAAACATGAAATGCATAAAATGATGTGCTATGAGAAGTGGAGGATTTCTCCGTCTAAACTTGGACAGTGAAATCCTAATTATATATATATAACAGCTTTCTTATTTACTATGTTTTATCTAAAACTTAGGAGCAGCATAGAAAACCTTCACTAGTTAGAAAATCGGAAATTCAAGGCTCACATTCAAAATATTGAGTCAAATGATATTATTTCTTATAAAATAATATCGGTTCATCCTGGCGTCATACTACTGGAACCATCTGCACCTTTTTCGTAGAAAGAAGCCAAGACAGATGATCACCAATTTCAGACTGATTTTTATGAATTGAACTACCCAATGCTTCATTTGTGTCCACATACACGCATCTATATCGATCTTTCATGATTAATTTCTCAATAGTACTCAAGTGAGATTCAGTTAATGCATTTGAATGGTTCCGGAAAGCATTCGCGCAATAATGGCATTAAAAGTTTAAGGCTGGAAGCACAAATACGTACATTTTTGTTGAGAGAAGGTAATATATTTTGAGAAATTAGTGAAAGGAACCTGCGCTGCTCTCAGTGGTTGAGCTACGTGTGGACCTGTGTGGGCAGTTGCTGTTGATTCCTGCAGGTTTTCAATGAAGAGTGGACTTATGTCCTGGGTCCAGCCACTAGAGCTAGTGTATGTTCTTAGCCTTAAATTTCTAGCTGCGCTTCTGACAGCTCTTGGCAATTGAAAATACAGTTACCTCACACACCTCAAATGCTTAAAATTAAGCAATGAATGATTGAAACAAAAAACAAAGAGAAAATAGTATAAACTAATATTATATGATCAAAATCTCTATCAGACAGACCTAATTAGACGGCTGTGTGACTCTAAAAACCATAATCACAATTTAACTGGCTATCTTTCGCTGGATAGTTAATTTACTTTTTTTGGGATCATTATTGCAATAGTTGCATTTGCAATGGCAAGTTACTTTGCTACTATTTTAAGATGATTTTTAGAGAAAAAAAAAAACCATCCAATCATAGAACCATAGAAATGACGGGCTGATTTCGAAATTTATACACAAAAACACACCACTGGCCACAGTGCTAGGGGCAAAGCTAGAATTTTTTCATGAGGAGGGTTAAATTAATGTTTCTAAAGTTTCACACGGGTCGAAATATCATTTTTCAAGCGGGTCCACAGCACATGCGGGCCCCTCCTTGGCTCCATCCCTACAGAGCGCCAACCCACACAAGTTTCTTCTTCAGCCAGTAGTACTAGTACCTCATGGTCATGTTATTTATTCATACATTGATTGCCCTTTACAAAATTTTAATTACAGTTTTAATGTCCCTTAGTGAAAAATTTCTGACTGGGCACTATTTGCTTCAGAATTTGATTCTGACCTTCTTCTCTTGTCTAGACACGACAGATTTATTATTGCTCTTCAGAATTGCATCACGTGTTGCCAGATTGGAATCCAATCCACGTTCGCTGTTTCCTTATCGGCCGAAATCTTTGATCTGTCATTGCATTCAATGGAGCAATTTATCCCTGTCGGCAAATTGTCCTCCTTATCCCAACCATGGAAAAAGTAGGAGAAATGTAGCTTCCATATAATATGCATCTGTGTTTGTATTTTATACATATATATAAACTGGACCCTAAAGTCAGGGACAAAAAGCAAACCCTTTAATATTTTGCTAAAAATCCATTTAAAAAAAATATAAACGTTCTAATATATTTATAAAAACTATTTTGATATATAACATGCTGAATCGAGTTGTTTTTTATGAAAAAAGTTGATTTTTCTACAATCAAAATGTTGAAACTATGGGAGCCAATTATTTTTGCTTATTATAAAAACATTATTAAAACCCCAAAAAATGATCAACTAAATACATATTTTGCATCAACCCATCTTTAAGCTCATATTGGTAAGGTTAGCTTTCAAAAAAAAATTACATATTATATTAAAAGGGTGTGGTTTCAACCAATCACTCATACGTATATATATATAGAGTGAAGAAGGAGATGGTTTTTTTGACATAAAATTGCATTTCTCCTACAGTGTTTTTGTTATATATGATCATCAGGTGCCTTTGTTTACTCACATCGGATACATGAAAAAGTTCAATCAAAATCAAAGTGGGAATCGGTAGTGATCCTTACGAAGGCTATATATATATATATATATATATATATATATATATCACTGTGGGATAAATACAATATGAAATATAAGTACCCGAGAAAATAAATCACGTAAACACCACTTTAATGCATATTCAGTGGTAGGCAGTGGCAGAGCCAGTTAATGTTTTTTTATTTTCACATTAACATCTTTAAATATTTGCTTTATTATATATGTGAGTGTCCCTTCAGATATGAAAATCTAACGAATGAGTGGCTATCTAAAAATTTTATTTTTCTGACTGGGCCACTGGTGGTATGGTGGTAGGGGAGCGGTGATGGAAAGATCAGATCTGGCTAAATAAGATATTATGTGGACAGAAATTGAGCACGTTATCATCGTGCATGGTCCTTCAATAATTCATTAAAGTCAGTCTCAAGTTGGCCGCTGGAGGGACTTATTCGCCGTATTCATTCATTGGGATGTCCTTTTCAGCATTCAATTGGCTTCTTGCTATAAAAAGTTGCAGAGATGCTTTCAGTGGTATGACCCCACAAAGGGACAAGTTTTATCTTATATGAAAATTTTCGATTTTATTGGTTAAATTCTAGCAATTGTTTCCAATATGAGCCTATATAACGCTTTTGTTGATAATCATCAAGTGATTTTTTTTTCTGCTGCTTCTAACACTTTAGTAAAAGTATCAATTAAGAGAAAAAGGATAATGATATATAGTTAGGTAGAAACGAGACCATTAGGTCAGGAATGAAAACCAGACCCTTTAATTGTTGGCTAAAAGTTTATTTTAAATAAAATATAAATGTCTTAATATATTTGTAAAACTGTTTCGGTAGAAAACATGCTTTGATTCAAGTTTTTTTTTTTTTTGAAAAATGTAGTTTTTTTTATTATCAAAATGTTGATGTTATGGAGTGCCATTCATTTTCTGCTTATTATAAAAATACTATTAAAGTGCAGACGGTGACGAACTTATTATATGTTTTACATCAACCTATTCTTAAGATCCTACCGGTTAAGGTTAGATTCAAAAAAAAAAAAAAAAGATCACATTTAAACAATCTGGTTTTGTCCCTGACTTAATGGCCTGGTTTCTACCAATTTTTCTCTCTCGAGAGAAATTGGTAGAAACCAGGATATATATATATATATATAGTGTATGTGTGCCTACATATATGCACTATCTAAAATCTACAGTGCAAAGGAAGACAAGAAATATTTTCATTTTTATATATATCTCTCTCTATATGTATGGTAGAAAATATGTACTTGATAAAGCATGCAAAAAATATATCAGCCAATAAAAATTCTTTCTTTCTCTCTCTCTCTCTCTTTCTTTCTCTAAACATATGACCTTCAATCTACAAGGAAAAATAAGAAATGCACATACTCTTTCTCTATATTGCAAAAGAAAATATCTAAATCAAACATGATAATAGAGGACAAGGCCCAACGTAATATTCCGGATAAAGTCTGCGTTAGGGATAGGGCCCCGACCTTTAATAATGAAGAAATAGGGTTTCATGTACAACAAAAAAATGGGATCCAAGAGAACCTTATCCCAAAACATAAAACTTCATAAAAGGGACTTCACGTCACACAAGTAAAGGTCACCCAAATTCCTACAGCCTACCAAGTTCAGAAAAAGCAGCAAAATACAAATGTTTAAGCCCTGCTTCCAGACAGCCTCTTTACACTTTGATGGTGTTCATTTGCAGCATAGAACTTGCCTTCAGGTTTCTGTTCCTACAACAGCGATGCGCTGCTTCTATCAACTTTCACTTCATTCCATCTAATGGTTTCATAGTGATGCAATCATCCCTTTTAGTGGTACCCTCAAACTTTGGATTCAAATCAGAAACATCAAATTTTATGGCCAGCATTAGAAGACTCCCCACCCTGCTAGACAACACCGGTTGGAGAAGTGTCTAAGCTATTCTCCTTCCCTTCGTGCTGACCATGCTGATCGACATTCAGTGCCAAAGCCAAAAAGTTTTAGCTAAGGGGCATTAATCCATCTTGTTATTGCAATGGATCATGTGCATATAGAGCTACAGGGCACTGAGTTGGGTCCGATGTGAGCACTACATATGGCTAGACTGAATTCCTGCATCATTATAATAAAATTTTTACAAGGGTTTACATAGGCTGGGTGGGTAGTTGCTCACACCAGCCCCCTAGTAGCTCCGCTACTGTCTATATCCATAAGTATTGGGGACACCATCCAAAAGTCTTGGGGACACCATGGGCATATCAGAACTGATGAACTGCCCCTCTCCAAGGTTGTCCTCTGACACCATGTCATCTATGCCTATGCAAGAGTTACCAGCGAGACTATTGTCCTGCAGCATGCTCTACTTAGGTGGATCCTTTGGCTGCTTAATGGTGATGCTTTTCTTTTTAAAAGCACTGAGCTCTTTACACTATAGGGAGTACTTTTGAGCCCTAACTTTGATGGGTAAGCTAGACCCTGCCACCTCAACATTGGTCCTTTCCTTTCCTCTAGCTGATGACTCTCGACCCCTTCTATTTTTCTTAGGAGTGAAACCAGGAGGAGGAGATGAATTCATCTTATTGGCATTGGCACATATCTCCATTGCATCACCCAAACCCCTCGTCATCTTTTCTAGCATAGATTTGATGGGCGTGTGCATTACTTTTTATACTTTGCTTGTTGGTGGTTCAGGGATCCCCTTGTCATATTGGAGAGTAAAGTAGTTATCTTTAATTGGCGGAGAAGGACCAGCGTATTCTTCATCCACTTTACTGCTCGCAGTCTGCAGAAGATCAAACTTATTGTGTAATCCTTTTCCTACAGCTTTGCTGCTAATCCATGGCTTTCTCTTTGGAGTTTTAACATTGGTCCAAGTGCTGGTAGGAAGGTTCGCCTGATAACTCTTTCATGACCTTGCCATACAAACATTATCAAAATGACTTGTGGCAACACAGGTTTGGCAATATTTCACCTTTGTTTCATATTCAACCGAGAGTGACAGAATGCACCCTTCTTTTAACTTCTACTTGAACTTTTAATACTGGCCGAAAATCCAAATGATTTCTGTGTTGATACAAGCAAAACCGGAGTGTGCTATGGTTTTGGTGAAAGCATCCGCTTCAATGAAAAGAGTGCCAATGGCTCCCACAAAGCCTTTGAAAACTCTGAAAGACCAACGCTCTACTGGGAGCTTTGGTAGTCTAACTGAAATGCGTACAAGATTGGTATATATATATATATATAGTGTGTGTGTGTATGTGACTTTTGCTTGCATTTATTAAATGTCAGCCAAAATCACTAATCCCCCCCTTCTTCAGCCCCACACTGGCTGAATAAGCCTGCACACCTGGCCGGGCAACCAGTAGGTACCCGGTAACCGGCTCGAAAAAGGGTACCGGGCCGGCCCGATGCCCACGCTTATGTCTGAAGTCAGAAGAAGCCTTTCCCAAAGTTTTTGAATGCTGTGAAAGGCCATGAATGACATACTGATAGTATTGGAACTTAGATTCGAGACTACCTTAAAAGATGTACTTCCAAAGATCCTAAGTTTGTTTAAACTGAAGAACTCAGTAATGTGGATTTAAAATCCATGTTATATGTTCAAAGCCAGGGATGGAAGGTCGAATGGGAGCGGGTCGGACTTTAAATCCATGGACCTGAGATCCTAAGGATTTCAGATTACCACTGACGATAGTGGTGATATGAAATCATTGGTGAAACAAACCCATCCATAGTAACTTTTTTTTTCTTGGAGAATGAACCAAAAAAGTTATTAATGTTCTATGATTAGCATCTTTCCAACCATTGCCATGATAGAGCAACCAGTTTCAGACCATGATTCCTTGTATTCTTTAAAGTGTTTATCATTTTTTTTCACTTCTTTCATAATGGTCCGAAAAATTCATATGATAAAGGTGGCTTTAACATCATTCCTATGGACGAGCAAATTTCAAGTATCTTAATGAAATTAAGAGGAATTTGTTGCATTAAAATGAATTTTTCAATGACAGAAGAACCTTTCCACTGCTGAGCACAATTTATCTCTTGCCTTCTTATCCATTGTTGTTCTTATGCCAAATTGTTTCTTTGATAGAGCTATTGCTTTAGCTTGAACAAAAGAATCATGTGTTCTATTTTGGTTTTCTTGTGCATTTGTTGCAATAAACATTTATCCTCTTTGAATACTTAGGGCTTCTGACAAGTCTATTTCATAATTTTCATCCCCATTCATATGAAAAAAAACCAATTTCATTGACAATGTGCCTCTTATAACTCTTTTGTTCCTTAAATGACTCTAAATATTTACAAGTTTTCTCTCTCCTAGTTTGCCACATCATTATATGGTTCAACATCTCGATTTACTCTAACAGGATGATGCCTAAATCTATTGATGCCACCACTCATTTGTTTATGGCAACAAGGACATCTTACATTGTCTTTCTTTTTTCTTTTGCTTATCAGGACGGAATCCCACTCCCATGCAGAATCTTTTCCTCGAGAAAATGAAAAGGTGTTTGAAGATCCTTCCTCTGAACTGAAGTCTAAAATGCTGCTCCTTCTATGGCTTCTAAGAGTTAAAGAAAAAAAGGAAACTTCAGAAAGTTGACATAAACATTAAATAAAAATGTTTAAAAGCTACACAATAATGATGCTACACTAATACAAGTACAACTTATAACTTACATGAATGAGTAAATCATTAAGTGAATAAACCTTAGAAAACAAAATTCAAAATATTCAAAACAATAAAGGACACTATATATATATATATATATATATCGAGAGAGAGACAGAGAGAGAGAGATGACAGTATATATTATACAATTCTTCCTCACATCAGTCTTCCACACATTTTGTACCGTACAAACTACAAATTGCAAAGATTAAAAACTATTTGATGAATAGTAAGTAAACTAACAGTGATAGAATAAAATCACGGGCTCCGAAGATCATCAAGGTTCTTCACGTTGCCCGCCTTCTAAGCTATGGATAAGATGAGAACTCAGGATTTTATCTCTTGCCTTCTTATCCACTCCTCATCTAGGGTTTTTGGGTTGACCCTCCCCTACCATATAGTACTCTTGTTCTGAGTATAAGACATCGTTCCAAAGTAAGAAAGCTATGTTCTAAAGAATGCAATGTTTTTATTATCAAACACCCTCTAAAGGTTGTTGTTATTCCTTCTTGTACATTTTAAAAAAGGTTTCAACACATGGACTGCCAAGTCACTTGTCAAAACATCGGTGTGATGTGTAGCCACAGCCAAATAATTTTTATACATGAGCTGTTTTTGTCGGTGGAATTCATCAGTTGAGAAAGATGTTTCTTTTGTGTTTAACACAGGGGTGGAGCAAGAAATTTTTGTCTAAGGGGCACTACATATATAGGTAATAAATTTTCAATTGGCCTTGGTGCAGCGACCCGGGTCTGGTGGGGCTGATCCAAATACCCAAATCTAACCAGATCCAACGATTAAAAACAGGGTTTTGGAGTCTCTTCATGGGGCATACACCCTACGCAGCCCACACCTCCCTTCGCCCCTAGTTTAACACATAAAAGAATAGATTCCATGTGCTTTTCTTTTTTTCTTCCATAAGGAACCCCTTGGGAATAAAGAAAGTTCTCTGGTGACCACAATTAGTAGTGGGGGCCATAAGTTTATTCTGGAACGGGAAAAATAAATAGTAAAATTAACTAAAAAACCTTAAAAGTTGTTAGCAATACATATTTAGTGATGATACGTAATTATTTTTTTTAACAATGTATTTAACACCTTTAGTTTTCTGCAATAATATAATAATATATTTTTATGACATTATCTGCATTTAATCACGAGTAATAATGTAATAAAAACAAATTTCCAATTAAAAATTATCATCTTTTGGAGGAGAAGGGTTGTCCAATTTCTTCCCATTCTTTAGACAATGAATATCTTCTCTATTAAAGAAGAGCGTTTCTTATCTTTATTTAAGGGCAGAGCTAACTGCTAAGGATATCAATGGATCCAATATTTGACTGAATTAGATGTAGAAATAAAGGATTAAGATCAGATGAAAAAAATTGGATGTATTTGGATTTAAAAAATGTCAATAGATCAGATTTGGATTTGGATTCAATTTTAGATAAATATTCTGTCAATCTGGACAAGGCATTAGTTTCAACATATATCTTTGTATATTTAGTATACAAACATTTGAAAGCTGGTGTTCGCATCCAAAAAATTTATTTTGGTTTTTGGAGTGCTCTAAAAAAATGAAGTTTTATTTTAAAATGAGAAAGAAAGGGACTCACCTGTGGGTATGAGGATTAACTGTTCCCAGCGCATTTAATGGCGGTAACCAATCCAAGGGCTATGCTTATCCTTAATGCATTTCGTTTTGGCTTAAACATTTTTTTCATTCTATATATAGTTTAGTGTTTGAGAAAATGTTGAAGATTTTATGTTTCAAGATTTTGAGAAAGTTTTGGAGAATCATTTGAGAGTGTAAAACATTTTGAATAGAGAAATCTTTACAAATATCATATGAAAAACTTTGGAGATCATTTTTTAAAGTAACTTTATTGTCCTCTTAAAATTTTAAGTAGGTTTGAGATTTTGCTCTAATTTGATTACTACCTACTTAGAGCTCTAACTCATCTTGCTTAAATTCTTTTAAAGATGAGCTTGTGATCATTCGTGATGTTAAGTGAAAGTGAATGTATGAATGCATTAATCCTATATGATTAAAAAAAAATCATTCATTCCTACCATGACATTCATCTAAAAGTATTCATACCATCACATGCATCTAAGTTTCTCATTTTGACATAAATATTGTTAAAAAAAGGGATTTTTTTTTTAAAAAATGGAATGAGATTGTAGACCGTCAAATACGATTCCAATATTGAGTCATTACTTGACTTTGGTCTTGATGAAGTTGACAAATAGAAAGTGAAGACCTTAGATCTTGGGAGAAAATATTCAAAAAATTGTAAAAGAGAAAATACTTTATTTCGAGAGGAATAGAGACAAAAAAAGAGAGAAAGAGATTTTAAAATTACAAAATAAAATATTTTTAAAAAGAAAGAGAGAGAGGTACGTATACACATACGTACTTATATATATATATACACATATGTGAAGCTTTATAAAAAGGACATATCAAATCGAATGGAGAGGAAGAAGAAGATTTTAGAAATTAAGAAAAAGAAAGATTTTAGAGAAAAAGAGATTTTTAAGGAAAAAGAAGACTTCAGAGAGAGAAAAAGAGAGAGAGAGATATATACAGGTATATATATTCATATATACAAATATGAGAATTTGTAAAAGAATGTGTTAAATCACAAAAAATAATGGACAAAGAGAGATAGTCATGTGCACATATACATATATAACATGTATATACGTATATATTTTCATGAGAGTTAAAACCAAGAAATGAATTGAAAATGTCCGACGTCAATTTTTCTATGTAGCTGGAAAGGAACTTGGACTCGTACAAGAGCCTCATTAGATAGAGTATTTATTTTGAAAAATCTTTTGAAAAACATGATTCCAAATATGAACATAAAATCATAATTATTTTGTGAAGAGTATATTTCTCCCACCATTGGGTATGAGAGAAATCAAATATACATGGAACGAAAGCAACGTAATAACGTGCTCATTGGAGTTCCTAGTTAGGTGGTTAAAAAAGAAACTAAATATGATAATGACTTGAAAATGCATATTAACATATACATATTTGTGAGAGTTTTCTCTGGTTGGACAAATGCCAACCTCAAAAATCAACTTAACAATGAAAAATTGCAACCCAAACATATTCTGACCATTCGTTCGTATATAAATGAGAAAAATCAATCAACTATGTATAAAGAATATATCAAAGCAAATCTAACATTTAAGACAAAACATGTTTCTCTCCTAAAATGAAATCATATTTCACCTTCTCACCCTCCCGGAGCACTCGAAAAATAGCTCTTTACTCCAAAGAGGAGATTTGAGAACTATTTTACATGGCCATGGGAGATGAAGAAGGGAGGAAAAAAAAAAAAAACTACATATCTATAGTATCTTCTCATGTTCTCTTGAAGAGTTGGAACTTGAAGAAGAAGAAGAAGAAAAGAAGAAAGAAATGGAGAATAAAATTCTAAAGCTTCAAGTGAAGAAACATTAAAAATTTCTCAAGGGTTAACCCATGCCCAAGATGGAAGATTGTGGGGGTATCTATATAAAGAGTTTGGGATCCAAAATTCAAAATTCATTTTTTTTGAATTTAACAACATTTTCATGTGAATTTCAAACATTTTTGAATGACTTTGATTTTTTTTTTAAATAGACTTTGACCAAGTGGGATTGGCCGTTAGCCGTGCAGACACCCCTTTGGGGTGTGGGCAAGGCTATTGCCCACCCAAAGGGGCCAAAACTACCCCCCCAAGGGCCAGTTTTTCAACAAAAAGGGAGGTCTCGGCACGCTAGGCGTTTGCACACACGCTTGCACCCGATGGCACACGCTCTCATGCGATTGTGTGAGGTAGCATGTTGGTGCAGCCCTATTCACCGAGTTTGCATAAAAAACGCGGGGGGGGGGGGGGGGGGGTAGAGGAGGGGGGAAACACCCTCCTTATTGTCTTGTATGCAACAATAAAATGGTTGGTTGATTCTGTTTTAAGCGATTTTGGGCTCGTATTAAATACGTATTGAGTTCAATCGGTCGCTGATGCGTTCTAGTGAGAGGTTTAAGCATCAAAAACATATTTTTGGTACGAGGACGAGACATAAAACAAAAGAGAAGGTTTGCACGTGCAAGTGCGGTGCTTGATAGCATCAAATTTTGTCGTTTTGATTTCGGCTTTGGATTTTGAGTTTGAAATTCTCGATTTAGATCTAAACTTGTGTTTTGGATCTAATTTGGAACCAAGAGTTGGATTTTGGGTTTGAATCTTGCATGTAAAATAGAGCTTGAATTTGAATTTTGTTTTTTGGCACCGAGCAAAGGTTTAGAGATTCATTTTGGATCGACTAGTCATGAATTTATTTTGTGTCTAGGATTGGGCTTAAGGGCCTAGGAATTAAATCTAAATGAAATAGAAGCATATGACCCTAATTAAGTTTAGTTTAATCAATTATGATCATTCCATATAAGATATGCCAATATACCTTAGCCAAGAAGTTTAGCAAGAACATAGACTCTTTCATTAGGCAATTAAGAACTGAGTTTCTCATTTTTCCTTGGTCACCGGTCAATATACCACAAGTTACCACTCATGGTACTAATGAGAGGGCTTTTCCGCCCAAGGTGTGGTTTAATTGTAAGAATTAGTCTTACGCTACTACCTAAGACCAAGTCCAACAACATGATGGCCGGGACAAATGGCTGTTGAAAGTTTTTTGAAATATGTGCAAACTTGAAAAATTGATTGTCTCTAATGCAATGTCTCCTAAGATGATGATTAAAATAATACGAAGAGTGAACACTGTTTTCTATCAAGTTTTAAATTGAAGAGGGTTGTATTTGATCTTATATCTAGGTGAACATGATTGATTCTCCTCAATTAGTTTTACTATAAGAGAGCAAACACAATCACCAAACAATGTAATGAAACGCCAACAGGGTCAAGGCCAAAGAAGGGAACATGCTTTATCATAGACAATATGAGAGATGTTCAAGTTTGTGGAAATGCACAAATGATAATTATAGCCCAACAATGATGAGTCCCATCATAGTTGCTATCTGTTCGCATCCCCAAGAATTTATTTTGGTTTTTGGAGTGCTCCAGAAAAATGAGGTTTTATTTTTAAACTGAGAAAGAAAGGAACTCGCTGTTGGTACGAGGAACGACCATTCCGGCACCTTTACTGGTGGTAACCATTGCAAGGGCTGTGCTTATTCTTGATGCATTTCGTCTTGACTTAAACATCTTTTCATTCTATATGCAGTGTAGTATTTGAGAAAATGTTGAAGATTTGATGTATCAATATTTTAAAAAAATTTTGAAGAATCATTTGAGATTGTAAAACATTTTTTATTTGAAAAATTTTGAATTAAGAAATATAGACAAATATCATTTGAAAAACTTTGGATATCACTTTTTGAAGTCACTTTAATGTTCTCTTTAAGACTTTAAGTTGGTTTGATATTTTGCTTTAATTTGGTTACTACTTAGAGTTCCATCTCATCTTGCTTAAGTTCTTTTCGAATGGTGCTTGTAATCATTCGTGATGTTAAGCGAAAGTGAATGTATGAATGCATAGATCCAACATAATTAGAAAGACATCATTCATTCCTATCATGACATTCATCTAACAGCATTCATACCACCACATATATCCAAGTTTCTCAGTTTTATTTATAAGTTTAGCATAAATATTGTTATGAAAAGAGAAATTTTTTTGAAAGAAAGAATGAGATTGTAGATCATCAACCATGATTCCAATATTGGGTCATTACTTGATTTTTGTAATTGATGAAGTCGACAAATGAAAAGTCAAAACCTTAGATCTTGGGAGAAAGATATTCAAAAGAATGTAAAAGAAATACGTATGTGTTTGCATCTCAAAATTTTCATTTGTTTTGGAGTGCTCCAGAAAAGTGAGGTTTTTGTTTTGAAAGAGGAAAGAAAGAGACTCGCCCATTGGTACGAGGGTTGACCGTTCCCGGCAGCTTTACCGGGGGTAATCAACTCAAGGACTATATTTATCATTGATGCATTTCGTTTTAACTTAAACATCTTTTTGATTCTATATGCGGTGTAGAAAATATTGAAAGTTTAAAGTTTCAAACTTTTGAAAATGTTCTTGAAGAATTGCTTGAAAATGTGAAATGTTTTGAGGAAAAAGTGGAACTAGTAAATATCATTTGCAAAACTTGTGAAATCATTTTGAAATCACTTTAGTGTTCTCTTAAGACTTTAAGTAGGTTTGAGATTTTGCTCTAATTCGGTTACCACCTAGTTAGAGCTCCATCCCTTCTTGCTTAAGTTTTTTTGGAAAGGTGCTTGTGATCATAAGTGAACTAAAGTGGGTGAGAATGCATGGATGCATTTACCCTATATGATTAAAAAAATGTAAAACATTCCTACCACAACATTCATCTAATGTCATTCCTACCACAGCATACATCTAAGATTTCGTTGTTATAATTATTGTATATAAGAAGGAAAAGTTTTTTGAAAAGGGATAGGGATTGTAGACAATCAAGCATGATTCTAATATTGGGTCATTACTTGGTTTGTGGTTTTATTGAAGTTGGTATATAGAAAGTTCATGAGATGAGAATGTTAAAAAGAATACAAGAAATAAAACACTCTTATGAAAGGAAAGAGAGAGATATAGAGAAAGACATGCATACATGTGTACATACCATTACATATACACATATATGAAAGCTTAAGAGAAAAAGATGTATTGATTCGAAGAGAAAGAGAGATTTTAGAGGAAAAGAAAAATATCATACGCATATATGGGTATGAGAAATTTTATAAGAGAAGATATTTGTCTTGAAAAGAGAAATAAATATTTGAAAGAGAGGAAGTGGAGCACATGTACATACATATTCATGCACATATGAAAATTTATAAAATAGAAAATGAAAGCATAGAGAGAGAAAGATGGGGTCATCATGTTGGCATAAATGTATATAACATGTGTATACATCCATACCTTCACAAGATTAGAAAAATCAAGGAACAACTTAAAATTACCAACTTCAAGTTTGATATGGGCTAGAGGGGAGCTTGGACTCATGCAAGAGTCTAAGCTAAGTCCCTAAGGCCATGTTAGAAGGTTCTTTTTTAAAATGTTTTGGAAAATATGATTTATATAAACATAGAATGTTATTATTTAGTTTGTTGTAAGAGATATATTTCTTCCACCGTTGGGTATGGAAGAAAACAAGCAACATAACGAGGCACTCGTTAGGGTTCCTAATATGATGATTAAAAAGGAAATTAGCGCAAAATGACATGGAAATGCATATTAACATGTACATTTTCGTGAGGGTTATCCCAGGTTGGACAAGTCCCAACCTCAAAAATTAATATGAAAACAAAGAGTCCCCAAACCACACTCTCATTCCCGCCATACATTCACATGTAAATAAATAACCAAACAACTATACATGCATAATATATAGATAACATTCAAGGAAGGAAAGAAAGAAAGATGATGATGGAAAAAGTAAAGTTCAATTACGAGGGAAGACATGATGTTACTATGAATTGATATACCACCTCATCTTCTCATGTTCCTAGTGCACTTGAGTATAGCCTCTTGACTGTAAAATAGAGATTGAGAGCTATCTCTTTTGGTCATGGAGAAATAATGAATAAAGGAAAATAAGAGGAAACAAAAGAACAATAAGAATGTATTCATGAAAAGAGAGAACATAATTAAAATGAAAGATCATCTCATCTTTCCATGTTTCCGGTGCACTTTGAGTATAGCCTATTGTCTCTAAAAAGAGATTGAAAGCTACCTTCTTTAGCCCTCTAAAAGACTAAAATCACCCTCTAAAAGGATGTTTTTTGGTCAAAAGGAGGGGTAAATTGGTCTTATTTTTCAAAAAGACTAAAATCACCTTCTAAAAGGAGGTTTTTGGTCAAAAGGAAGGGCAAATTAGTCTTAAATGATTGATTTGGATCTGAACTTGAGTTTTGGATCTGAAAGTAGTATTTTAGATTTAATTTGGATCTAAGAGTAGTATTTTGGATTTAATTTGGATCTGAAAGTAGTATTTTGGATTTAATTTGGATCTGAAAGTTGTAATTTGGATTTAATTTGGATTTAAGAGTAGTATTTTGGATTTAATTTGGATCTGAAAGTTGTATTTTGAAATTCTTGTTCCTAAATTTGAATCTCGCACTTGGATGAAACATCATAGTCCTTTAAAAAAATTTGGGGTGATTACAGATGCCCCTCTTTGTTAATAAGCCGGTGTTAGCCGTGTTTAGTGACAAAGATAAACGCCACAAATTTTTCAAATAAGACATTTTCATAGAGATGTTTCAGGCTTTACCCCTTACCTGAATGGGTTGTTTGAGCTTAAATTGCAGGTTTAACCCTTTGCCTGCATGGGTTTGCCGATTTCAAATTCAGGTTTAACCCCCTGAATGGGTTGCCTTGACTTGCATCACAAGTTGAACCCTTTAACTGTGTGGGTTGCTTTGGCTTGTAGCACAGGTTTAACCCCTTTGCCTGCATGGGTTGCTTTGGCTAGCATTGCAGGTTTAACCCCTTGCCTGTATGGATTGCCCTCATATTGCAGGTTTAACCCTTTACCTGCACGGGTTGCTCTCAAGCCCTGAGCGATAATAATAAAATAAAAATAAAAATAAAAATGCCCCAGTGTAATTGTCATGTTTTACAATTGGGAAGAATCTAGATTGAATAGTCGTTGTGGAAACACAAATGTTTGACATTGATTGGAAAATGAATACAAGAGAACTAGGCATAAAATTTCTTGAGGTGAAACGCATTAACAGGATCGGCAAATTCCACCCCATCAGCATCAATTAGTCGGTATGAATTGTGGGGCAAAGCTTCCTTAATGACATATGAGCCTTCCCAATTTGGTGCCTACTTGCCTCGTGGTTGTCCTCTCAGGTACACTGCAGATCGTAGGACCGAATCATTCACTTTGAACTGTCTCTCGATAACTGACTTGGCAAATTAACTGACTTGGCAAATTATCGAGTTGCATTAGCATTTTTTGTTGATATTGAGTAAGAGGGAGCTCTATGAGAGAAGCGAACTTCAAAGCAGGTTTCAACACATGTAATGGTAGAACCACTTCTGTTCCATAGACTAGCTCTGCTGGAGTGGCATTTGTTGGAGTTCTCATAATGGTGCGATATGCCCATAGAGCGTTGTGCATCTTTTCATGCCAATCTTTTCCAGTTTCTACTATCCGTTCCAAGATGCGGATCAGGATCTTGTTGGTAGCCTCTGCTTGTCCATTGCTTTGGGGGTAATAAGGAGCTGAAAAATGGTGCGTGATGTGGTACTTGCTGCACAATTGCCTCATCTTTTCATTCTTGAAATGAGTTCCGTTGTCTGATACTATATCATGAGGGACTCCAAATCTGCAAAGAAGATTTTTGTGAATGAAGGACACTACATGACGTCCTTCCACTGTTCTGAGTGTGACGACTTCTACCCACTTGGTAAAATAATCTGTTGCAGCAAGAAAATACTTATGGCCGTTAGAAGCTGCAGGGGATATCGGTCCAACTACGTCAAAGGCCCACATTGAAAATGGCCAAGGAGATGTCACAGAATGCAAGTGAGAGGCTGGGGCATGAATTACTGAAGCATGCAGTTGGCATTCTTTGCATTTTTTGACAAATTGGTGACAATCTTTTTGCATGGTAGGCCAATAATACCCTGCTCGAATTATTTGTTTGGTGAGGGTTTGGTAACCAACATGGCCTCCACAATCTCCTCGATGTGATTCTTCGATTACTTTCTTTGCCTCATCTTCATCAAGGCACCGAATGTATTCAGTGCTAAATCCACGTCTATATAATACCCCTGCTAGGATAAAGTACCTCACTGACATAGTATTGCTTTTTGTTCATTTTTAGACATTTCAGTCAGAAATTCTCTGCTTTCAATGTACCTTTTGATGTCATGGTACCAAGGCGTATTTCCCCCTTGAATATGATGAACATGCGCCATCGTTTTAAAAACAGGGTGTTCTAATCTTCCAATTTCAAAAGAACGGATTGCTTCATTGGTTCGAAAAGTGATGGTCGATCCTAAGCTCGCGAGGCCATCCGCAATAGGGTTACCTTCTCTCTTTACGTGAGCCAATTGTACTTCTTCGAATTGACAGATTAAGGAGGTAGCAATTTCTTGATATGGCACCAACTTTTCATCTTTGACTTGCCATTCTCCATTCACTTGATTTATAATAAGCTGAGAGTCGCTGAAGGCATTCACTCTTTTCACTTGAAAACTCAATAAAGAACAAAGTCCTTGTATGAGGGCTTCATATTCAGCCATGTTCATGGAAAATCAAGTTTCAAAGAGTACGAGATCATTTCGCTTTCTGGAGTGATGAGTAAGATGCCTATGCCTGCTCCCATCATATTTCTGGACCCATCAAAGTACATCTTCAATGTCGGACCCATTTTCAATCTTAGTACATGTTCATCTGGAAACTCATCATTTGTTCTGATTTCTTCGTACTGAGGGAAGTCTGCTAACTGATCCGCAATTGCTTGTCCTTTGATTGACTTTTGAGACACATATTCAAGATCATATTGCATCAACAGAACTTGCCATTTTTCGATACGCCCATTAAGGAATGGTTGTTCCAAGATGTACTTGAGAGGATTTAGTTTGGAGAGTATCTGGACCTCAAAAGCTAATAAATAATGTCTCAACTTCTGACACATCCAAACCAATGCCAGACAAGTTTTCTCTATTGGAGAGTACTTCTTTTCGTACTGAACAAAAGTCTTGCTAATGTAATAGATTGCATGTTCGATGCGACTTCCTTCCTCATATTGTGCCAAAAAGCCGCCACATGCTGACTCATTCACTGTGATGTAAAGCAGCAATGGTCTGCCCAACGTTGGCGGTTTTAGAATTGGTGAATTTAGAAGGTATTTCTTGATCCTTTCGAATGACTGTTGGCATTCAAAACCCCATTCAAACTTAACACCTTTCCTCAGTAGCTGGTTGAATGGCTCGCATCTCATGGCCAAATTAGAAATGAATCGTCTGATGGATTGGATTCGTCCTTGCAAGCTTCGCAACTCCTTGATATTGGTAGGTGGTGGCATATCAATTATTGCCTTAGCTTTTGTAAGATCCATTTCAATTCCCTTCTTACTAACCATGAAACCCAACAGTTTGCCTGACTCAACCCCAAACACACATTTTTGAGGATTCAGGCGAAGCTTGTATTGTAAAAGCCTCTCGAATACTTGGGCAAGAGTTTCAATGTGATTTTCTCTTGTCTTGGATTTGATCAATATGTCATCGATATATGCATCCATGATTTTATGCATCTGGTCATGGAAGATGGCGGTCATGGCTCTTTGATAGGTTGCTCCAGCATTCTTCAACCTGAATGGCATTACCGTGTAACAAAAAGTACCCCAGCGTGTAGTAAAAGCGGTCTTAGGTTGATCTTTGACTGCTAATTTGTTTTGATTATATCCCGAATATCCATCCATGAAAGAAAACATTGCATGGCCTGCAGTACTGTCTACCAACAGATCAATGTTTGGAAGAGGATAATCATCCTTCGGTGTGGCTTTGTTCAAGTCTCGAAAGTCGATGCACAACCTAACTTTGCCATTTTTCTTGGGGACCACCACGATGTTCGCCAACCATTCGGGGTAATCGATGGCACAAATAAATTTTGCCTTTAGCAAGTCCTCTAGTCCTTCTTTTACAGGGCCTTCTAGTCGAGGGTCAAGCTTGCGCAATTTTTGCTTAATCGACTTGTAATTAAGATTTAAGAGCAAACAATGTTCGACCAATTGGGGGTCTAAGCCTGGCATATCTTCATAAGTCCAAGCAAAAGCTTCTTGGTTACTTATAAGAAAGTCCATCAATCTTTTCTTCTCATCCACTGACAAACTGGTGCCAATTTGAAGAATTTTAGGATCTTCAATGGTTACAATATTAATTTCTTCAATTGGATCATTCACCAAAGATGAAAGATGTTCTTGTTTCTGAATCTGAGTGAATTCTGGTAATTCTGACTCGGGTATTGCCATAGGTTCCATTTCATCGACTGCTTGATCGATAAATGCTTTCTGGGGGGACTTTCGTGGAAAAAAATAAATTGAGACATATTGAGTTCCGACATCCTGTAAAGAGGATAAAGGAAAGAGTTGGACGAAATTGACAACAAAAAATTACTTGCATTTGCATATATAAAAAAAAGGTTCTTAGTTCATAGAATGGGTCCTCTCATGAGACCAGACAAAAAGATGTTTAAAATTACAAAATTCATGGGAGGATTTTGGAACAAAAGTGAATACTATTAGCCCCCAAGATCTTCTTCAAATTCCTTCATGATATCCCAGTCCTCTCATGTTCATCTGAAAAGAGATGCTAATCGGTTGCAAGATGCCATCTTCATTTTTCCCAAGGCCAGTGAATGGACGGTAGCCACCTTTCAGAAGCAACTGAAAACCCTTGGGGTTTTTCATGAAATGAACATACAATAGGTGTTCTTGGTAACTTGCATGATTGCTTGAAATAGTATAAGCATTCCCGGATGGTTCCCTTATCTCCATGTTCTGCATCTATTCTTCCAAAGGTCTGTCCTTTGTTGTTCTTATGTTCGGTACATCTACCAGATCAATTGGCCGAGGGAGCATAGGTTGCATCAACCTCTCGACCGGATCCTCAGCACGGACAGTGATGACTGATGGACCAAAATTCCATTTCAGGCATTGATGAAGAGTGGATGGGATCCTTCGTACTTGATGGATCCAAGGTCGTCCCAAAAGCAGGTTGTATGATGGTGGTACATCTATCACATGAAATACAATGCAATGGCTAGTATTTTCAATGATCACATTCATGTCGAGGGTACCTTTGCTGTTCATGCCTCGGCCATCGTATCCGTAGATCTTGGTATTATCAGAACGATATTTGTTTTCATGAAACCCCAATGTTTTAGCCGTGAGATCAGGACAAATATTCAAACCACTTCCTTCATAAACCAAAACATGTGGCACCGTCATCCCATTGAACTGAACAACGATGTAAAGAGCATCTTCATGGAAATATCCCCATTTTGAGAGGTCTTTTTTTGAGAAGGTAATTGACTGATTTTTAGAATCTTGAATCGAGTCTCCCTCATCCATACGCTTTTCCAAGGGGAGAACGTCCAAATAGCAGGGATCTTCATCTGAGGAGTCATTTGATGATTCGTCGCCTTGTAAGATAAAAGTCTTTGGAATCATGGGAAGTTTCTTGGGCAAACTTTCTATCCTGCCATTCATCATAGCAATGAAATCTAGAGGTTCCTTACATTGGTCTACCACCATGACTTTGTGTGAACTGCTCCCAATATAAGGTTGAATGTGCTCTTGTGGATGGTACGGAAGTGGAGTGCCTGTAGTGATCATGGCTACTGCCGCCTTTCCATGGTCAGGGAATGGATTCCTTAGTATCTCAGGGGTGCTATCATCACAAATCTTGAGATCTTTGTTGATAAAGTCTTGAATAATATTTTTGAGGACAAAACAATCCTCAGTGTCATGACCAGGGGTACGATGAAACTTGCACAGTTTTTCTTTATTTCCTCCCATCATTTTCGGAGGCTCTGATACTTTTGGCAAGACGATAGTTCCTTTGGCGAGAAGGTATTCCAGGATCTTCTCCCGAGACTGGCTCAGATGAGTGAATTTCCGGTCGTAGCTCCAACCTGGTTGTTTATTTTTCCTTTCATCGTCGCCTTTGAGAAACTATGTTCTTCTTGAAACTGACTCCCTTGTCATGCTTGTAGTTATTATCATGGTCCTTTCTAATACCAGCATTGGCTATGAATTGTGCAGGCAGTTGTGTCATTCCTCATTTCTTTCCATCTTCTTTGTACTTAGGAGCAATAATTCCATCAAAATCTCCTTCCTCAATCCCTTCTTCTATCGATTTTGCCTGTTCAACCAACTCAGCAAAGGTTTTGATCGGGGCATTGCGGATGAGACTTTTCAAGGGTTGGGCAAGATTTTTCCTAATGAGTGACAAGGCTTTGTCTCAGAAATGGGCTCCTTCATCTTATTGCATTGAATTATCCATTTTTGGATGAATTCTCAAGTATTTTCTCCCTGTTTCTGACGAAGACTGCAAATGGTACTGAGGGTTGGAGCCATGGGAGCATTTTGTTCAAATCTTTCAACAAACATGTTAATCAACTTGTCAAACTCCTTCAGCTCGATTGGATTGATATTTTCTTTATACCATTGTGCGGCAATGCCTTCAAGACTTCTTGAAAAATATCAGAACAAAGCTCTGTTATTTGTCTGAATTTTGTACCAATCATTGAAAAATGTTGAAAGATGAACGTGTAGACAAGTGGTTCCATCATATCTGATGAATTCTCTGGGCAAGCCTTTCATGTCTTCGTCCCCTTCAATGCCAAGGTAGTAGTCCTCACATGAGTATGAACGTTTCCCCTTCCCCCTAAGCTCAAGATTGTTCATTCTTTTCTCCATTTCATAGAATCTGCGCTTAGTCGGACTTTCATCATCACTTGATTCGACCAATTCTGGCTTGGTCTTTTCTTCTTGCCCTTGATCTCCTTTACTTTTTCTTCAGAACTCTCACTGTCTGAGCTGTTGCTAGTGATGTATTTCTTTGTCTTTTTGACTTTCTTGGTAGGTTTTCTCTTCCTTTTGGGTGGGCTGTTTTCTATCATAACATCTTTTCCCTTTTTATTTTTCTTTGTTGTCTTTTTCTTTATGAGAGAAAACAGTTCGGGTTTTTCTTCTTTACTAGTTGCCGAATCTGAACCCAAATAGTCTTCATCCTGGTTTTCAACAAAAGACTTATTTTTCTTCTTTCTTTTTTGCTTGGCAGTCTTTTCATTATCCGGCTCTGGAGTAACCATCAAGGCCTTTTGCTCTTCTTGCTCTTTCATGAATCGCTCCATGAACAAACGAAACATATAGTAAGCTTCTGGCTTGATTGCTGGGAGGCCAAGTGTTTCTGGACGGAGTTCAGAGGATGAAGCCTCGTTTTGAGGAGTCTGCTTAGCTTGCGATCTAGTTTCAACCATCTTATTGGCTTTCAAGTATTCACCTTATGACATAAGAAAATAGAGTTATTGGACGGAAATGATGACAAAATGAAGGTTCATATTGCATTACAAGTTTTTAAAAGTTACATCCAAAGATACTAATAAAGATGACAACGACAAAAGGAATACAAAGTTGACAACATAAAACTTTTAGGGAAGGATGGATGGTGGTCGGTTGGCATCCCACCACTCAGCATATTCCTTCTTCACCACTGGGCCTATGAACCAAGTGTATGATATTTGTGTCTTTCATTCTTGTCGAGCTACTGCAAACAATGCCATCCATTGAGGAGAACTAAAGTCAAATTCGGAAATAGCTCCAATTGGTGCATGCACAGAGACCATCTTCTGCCTTTGAGAGAACTGTCTCATACATCTATCAGCACAATAATCGACTATGAAGTAAGGGCCCAAGAGTGTGGTACGCCCATGAACGATCACAATAATCCCAAATGATCTTTCCTTCATTCAATTGCTCGATCAAACGACGGTATTGCTCCAATATTGTCAATGATCCATCAGTGTTTCTGAATAGAC